>NC_090337.1:67199561-67507061 GCF_035084215.1 Heptranchias perlo | reverse complement strand
CACACAGACACACACACACACAGACACACACACACACACACACACGCAAACACACACACGCAAACACACACACGCAAACACACACACGCAAACACACACACGCAAATAGAGACAGACACACACACACACACAGACACACATAGAGAGACACACACACACATAGAGAGACACACACACATAGAGACACACACACACACACACATAGAGACAGACACACACACACACATAGAGACAGACGCACACACACATAGAGACAGACACACACACACATAGAGACAGACACACACACACACACACACAGACACACACAGAGACAGACACACACACACACAGAGACAGACACACACACACACAGAGACAGACACACACACACACAGAGACAGACACACACACACACATAGAGACAGACACACACACACACACACATAGAGACAGACACACACACACACATAGAGACAGACACACACACACACATAGAGACAGACACACACACACATAGACAGACACACACACACACAGACAGACACACACACACAGAGACACACACACACATAGAGAGACACACACACACACACAGACACATAGAGACAGACACACACACACAGACACATAGAGACAGACACACACACACGTAGAGAGACACACACACACATAAAGACACACACACACATAGAGACACACACACACATAGAGACACACACACACACATAGAGACAGACACACACACACACATAGAGACAGACACACACACACATAGAGACAGACACACACACACATAGAGACAGACACACACACACATAGAGACAGACACACACACACAGACACACACACATAGAGACAGACACACACACACAGACAGACACACACAGACAGACACACACACACATACACACAGACACACACACACAGACAGACACACACAGACAGACACACACACACAGACACACACACACATAGACAGACACACACACACACAGACAGACACACACACACAGAGACACACACACACATAGAGACACACACACACACACACAGACACATAGAGACAGACACACACACACAGACACATAGAGACAGACACACACACACGTAGAGAGACACACACACACATAAAGACACACACACACATAGAGACACACACACACATAGAGACACACACACACACAGAGACAGACACACACACACACATAGAGACAGACACACACACACATAGAGACAGACACACACACACATAGAGACAGACACACACACACAGACACACACACACACAGACACATAGAGACAGACACACACACACAGACAGACACACACAGACAGACACACACACACATACACACAGACACACACACACAGACAGACACACACAGACAGACACACACAGACAGACACACACAGACAGACACACACACACAGACAGACACACACACAGACACATAGACACACACACAGACACATAGACACACACACACACACATAGACAGACACACACACACACAGAGACAGACACACACACACACAGAGACAGACACACACACACACATAGAGAGACACACACACACACACAGAGACACACACACACACACGCATAGAGACAGACACACACACACACACAGAGAGACAGACACACACACATAGAGACAGACACACACACACACATAGAGACAGACACACACATAGAGACACACACACACATAGAGAGACACACACAGAGACACACACACACAGACACACACACATAGAGACACACACACAGACACACAGACACACACACATAGAGAGACAGACACACACACACGCACATAGAGACAGACACACACACACACAGACACACACACATAGACACACACACACAGACACACACACACAGACACACACACAGACACACACACACAGACAGACACACACACACAGAGACAGACACAGACACACAGAGACAGACACAGACACACACACATAGAGACAGACACACACACACAGAGACAGACACACACACACACAGACACACACACACACACACACAGACACACACACACACAGACACACACACACACACACAGACACACACACACACACACACAGAGACACACACACACACACACACACAAATAGAGACAGACACACACCTTTTAAGTTTATTTTTCTCTTTCCGTCCCCTGCAGAGGCATTGGGTTACAAAATTCCTTTCTAAAGTATTCTCTTTCACACTGTTGATTCTTGCTATCTGCTCTTTATGAGCTCTGTTTAGTAAGATTGCCAACTATGGTTAGACGGCTTCCTGGAAGTTTGACCACATTACATCTGATCGCATAACACATGCCTGTAATTTCAAATTGTTTTTGCATTTACTGTATAAAGTGAGGGCACATATGCTAAACAGGTTCCTCCAGCGGCTGAGAGGCAGCCACTTTCACTCTGTTTCTCCATTTATGGAACTCGATGGCTTTAATCGGAAATACCCGACCAGTGTTAGCTAGTCAGCACACACTCACTGGCTGAGCTTGATTGTTTATAAAAGATAGTTTAAACTGTCAGACGATCTCATTTTCTGCACAGTTTTCAGGCTACAGATTCTCTACCAATTTTGCCTTCTACATAATTCAAATTTCAATGGCAAGAAATGTTGGTGTCAAATCATAACCCAGCTCTTTGTCTCCATACTGGAAAATTTGGAATGAGTTACTAAACTCACTTGTTGACCTACAAAGAGCCATCGCCCTAAGTTAAAACTATCCCCCGAGGTATTCTGCAGCAGGCACCAGAACATCACAGTGGGAGATGTGCTAACATTTATTACAAGGAATGTGTTGCTGAAAGCATTTAATGCTTGATCCTTTTGTGTTTCTCAAGGTGTGGCTGATGAACAACATTTCAGGGCCTGAAGACCAGTGCCCTCCACCTCAACAAGACCAGTGCCCTCCACCTCAACAAGACCAGTGCCCTCCACCTCAACAAGACCAGTGCCCTCCACCTCAACAAGACCAGTGCCCTCCACCTCAACAAGACCAGTGCCCTCCACCTCAACAAGACCAGTGCCCTCCACCTCAACAAGACCAGTGCCCTCCACCTCAACAAGACCAGTGCCCTCCACCTCAACAAGACCAGTGCCCTCCACCTCAACAAGACCAGTGCCCTCCACCTCAACACTAAGCCCAGGAATATCTCTCAGTACTGGCACTGCAGGGCCAGCCTAGACTACGTGCTCAAAACTCTGGAATAGGGCTTGAACCCATGACCTTTTGACTCAGAGATGAGAAAGAAAGAACGAACTTGTATTCATGGAGCGCCTTTCACGACCTCAGGTCGTCCGAAAGCACTTTACAGCCAATGAAGTACTTTTGAAGTGTAGTCACTGTTGTTATGAAGGAAATGTAGCAGCCAATTTGCGCACAGCAAGATCCCACAAACAACAATGTGATAATGACCAGACAATCTGTTTTAGTGATGTTGGTTGAGGGATCAATATTGGCCCAGGACACCGGGGAGAACTCCCCTGCTCTTCTTCGAACAATGGCCCTGGGATCTCTTACACCCACCTGAGACGGCAGGCAGGACCTCAGTTTAACGTCTCATCCGGCAGCACTCCCTCAGTACTGCGCTGCACTGAAGGGTCACATTAGGTTATGTGCTCAAGTCAGAAGCGAGCGTACTACGAGGGTGTACCACTGAGCCACGGCCGACACTAGTTGGGAGTTGGGAGAATCTGGAGCTGAGGATTCCTTCCTGCTCAGAGCAGCGAGGTGCCCTGGGAGCAGCAATATTCCCGACACCGTGTAGTAACATTCCAAAAAGGAAAACGGGAGAGTAATGGAGACACGAGCAGCACTGAAAGTCCTGGAACCAAAAGTAACTCAGCTTGAAGTTACAGACCCAGTATTCTCCCATTCTTTATTCAATAGAGCAAAGCCCAAGCAACATATGTGGAGTATGTTTTGTCAGCTCCTCTCAGCAAACAGTTCCTGGTGGTGAATAGGGACGTGCCATTTATATGTAATGATCTATGAAGTGACATGATGACACAGCCACTGAACAATAGAATATTGTGCTGTTTTAAGGATGTTTTCCGCCTTTGAACTTCAAGTCTTTTCCCTCTTTCAGATGCGGTATAGTTCCAGAATTTTCCATTTCTTTGAGACGGTACCTGCTGATTCAGCTTCCAACATCAAAACACCTGTATCAGTAATGGAAGCCAAAACCAAAAATTACAGTGGAAGCTTTGTGTACTCGGGAATTGTCGAAGTGCAATGTGTCTAGTACGTCCAAACAGTCCACTGACAGGATGCTAACGTAACACTCTCAACTAAATCTAAAAATTGCACAGATCCAGACAGAATAAAAGGACGGGGTAACAATCTGAAAACACACGAATATTTGATGCAAAAGCAGTGTCTGTTCATTCTGAGGCTGTGGGTGACATCAGCACAGCCACATTTATTGGCCAAATCTCAGATGTCCCAGAGGACATTAAGGGCTGGATATTAACTCCGAGGCAGGAAGGGAGCAGGGGGTGAAGCAGGATTTGCGGACTGGAAACCCGGAGGTAAGGCATTCCCTTAGGGCCGCCAGAATTTTATGGTAGAAATTTTCTCAACGGGTTTCGCGCCCGACAGCCAGTCAGATTGACAGGCCAGCCATCTGTCAGACGGGAAAGCAGCCAGTGAGAGATGGGGGTCTTCGGGGATTGGATGGCGGAGGTCCGATCGCGGGACGGGATCAGGCATCGTGGGATGAGGGGGGGGGGGGTGGGGGTTGATGTCGGTCAATCAGGTAGGTCCGCGGGGTGTTTAAAAGGTTAGCTTGGTGGCCCGGGAATGGGTCTGCAGGTGTTAAAAATAAGACTTGACTTTAAATAGAGCCACGCAGCCTCCTTCAAATATTTCAGTGACCGACCCGGCTCCTGAGAGCGGATTGGTTGTTCACCGCCCCCCCACCCCAGAACCCAACTCCTGAGAGCGGATTGGTCGCCCAATTCCCGAGACGATTGGTCGCCCAATTCCCGAGACGATTGGTCGCCCAATTCCCGAGACGATTGGTCGCCCAATTCCCGAGACGATTGGTCGCCCGGTTCCCGAGACGATTGGTCGCCCGGTTCCCAGGACGATTGGTCGCCCGGTTCCCGAGACGATTGGTCGCCCAATTCCCGAGACGATTGGTCGCCCGGTTCCCGAGACGATTGGTCGCCCAATTCCCGAGACGATTGGTCGCCCGGTTCCCAGGACGATTGGTCGCCCGGTTCCCAGGACGATTGGTCGCCCAATTCCCGAGACGATTGGTCGCCCGGTTCCCAGGACGATTGGTCGCCCGGTTCCCGAGACGATTGGTCGCCCGGTTCCCGAGACGATTGGTCGCCCGGTTCCCGAGACGATTGGTCGCCCGGTTCCCGAGACGATTGGTCGCCCGGTTCCCGAGACGATTGGTCGCCCGGTTCCCGAGACGATTGGTCGCCCGGTTCCCGAGACGATTGGTCGCCCGGTTCCCGAGACGATTGGTCGCCCGGTTCCCGAGACGATTGGTCGCCCGGTTCCCGAGACGATTGGTCGCCCGGTTCCCGAGACGATTGGTCGCCCGGTTCCCGAGACGATTGGTCGCCCGGCTCCCGCCTCCTGGGAGCGGATTGGTCGCCCGGCTCCCGCCTCCTGGGAGCGGATTGGTCGCCCGGCTCCCGCCTCCTGGGAGCGGATTGGTCGCCCGGCTCCCGCCTCCTGGGAGCGGATTGGTCGGCCGGCTCCCGCCTCCTGGGAGCGGATTGGTCGGCCGGCTCCTGGAAGCGGATTGGTCGCCCGGCTCCCGCCTCCTGGGAGCGGATTGGTCGCCCGGCTCCCGCCTCCTGGGAGCGGATTGGTCGCCCGGCTCCCGCCTCCTGGGAGCGGATTGGTCGCCCGGCTCCCGCCTCCTGGGAGCGGATTGGTCCCTTGTCCCCTGCCCCGGCTCCGTTGGGCAGGTTGGGGTCGGGTTTCCCTCCTACCCAGGGGGGGTTAAAATGACCCTCTAAGAGACACCCATGCAGTGTGGGCCATTTATCGTACGTATCCCTTTAATGTTACTGCTATTTTTAAGGCCGGGACCTCCTCTTCCCTATTGAGCTGTGCCAATACTGCGCTGTCACATCTGGCCAGTGCATGGCATCTATATTTCGACGAGTCTGAAGGGGAAGTTTGGGTGCTGGAGTCAAGGTTCAGCCCGAGCACACATCCAGTTGCACCAGGGGAGCATCAAGGGAATGGAACATAATCGCCAAAAGAGCAAAGGGAGATGTTGGGAGAATTTATTAGGACACGCAATGCCCAACCAGAAACAGTGGTGGAAGCAGAATCCATAATAACTTTTAAAAGAGAAAGAAAAATTTGGAAGGATTTGGAGAAAGGCCAGGGGAATGGGACCAAGCAGATAGATTAGTCAGAGAGCCAGCACAGGCGTAATGGGCCGAACAGGAATGGGACTAAGTGGATAGCTCTTTCAGAGAGACAGCACAATGGGCCGAATGGCCTCCATCTGTGCTGGAACATTCTATGATTCTAAGAAATGGTTGGAGGTCTGGTAGAGACTGTGGTGTTCAATTGAGGAAAAAGAGCAGAGCAGCAAGGTGTCAGAGAGGAGAGCCAAGCTTCTGCCAGTGATTCGGGCAGGGAATGTGGTAAACGGAGACACTGCCTTAACCAGCAAATGCAACTGTATTGCCCAGACAGTACAGCTCAGCCATCGGTCGTCCCCTCACATCACTGGAATTACATTCATCCCGAGATATGATCAAAACTGTAATTCTGGAAATGGGAGACCTTAATCTGAGCTGTCGACCCTGGACAGATCCCACAGCCAGGTGGGGTGTGAAGAGAGAAAGGAATAAGGAGAGAAAGAGAGAGAGAAAAGAGAAAGATGGGGAGAAGTGGATGGTAGAGAAGAGTCCATTACTTTCACTTGGCCACCCCCACCCCCCCAGTTCGTGTGACTGGCTCAGTTACCACTTTAACCGTGTTTGCTGTTAGACAGAGTGGATGCCTCAGCTCTGTAGTTACCTGGCTTACCCTTCTCTCCAATATTGAACAGATGTGTTACCTTGGTTACTCTGTGGTTCCACAGCACAATTTGCATATTTGCGGAGGATTGAAAAGCCTTGGCCAGAGCCTCTCTGCTCTCTCCTTCACCAGTCCAGGAAGCAGACATCAGGGCCGAGTCGCTGTTCCACCTGGAGTACAGCCATTTTTTCACAACCAATTCCTTTTCTCCAGTTATCTCCAACAGTTGTTCCACTCCCTCCTCTAGTTCATCTACAGTCTCACTTCCATCACCATTTGTAAAAACTGATGCAAAACATCTCCGCCAAACTATCACCCTCCACAATTAAACTACCCATCGTCATCCCTGACAAGTCCCACCTCTTCTTTAATTATTCTTTTACTTTTAAAACGCTTATAAAAGTCCTTAAGGTTTCTCTATATATGATCTTTTTCCACCTCCCCACTGCACTCTTTCGTATTGTTAGCCCTGCTTTTATCACATGCCTACCTTTTAAGTTTCAGGTTGGTTTTAAGTTCTCTATTTATCCACTGACCTCTACCCCTTTTGCCTTCTGAGAATAGGTCTATTTGTTACTCTATCCATTTCATATTTGAAGATTCCCCACTCTTGATCCATTGTCCTAGGTTCTAACATTCCCACTAGGTCACGTCCAGCCAGACCCCTTCTTATCTTGCTGAACTTTGACTTTTTCCATTCCGGCCCCCTTCCCTTTAACTCTTTGTTATCCTTATCTATTCTTACACTGGACCTGATTGTGTTGTGGTCGCTTTCTCCCAATTGTTCTCATAGAATCATAGAAAATTTACGGCACAGAAGGAGGCCATTCGGCCCATCGTGTCCGTGCCGTCTGAGAAACGAGCCACCCAGCTTAATCCCACTTTCCCGCATTTGGTCCGTAGCCCTGCAGGTCACTGCTCTTCAGGTGCACATCCAGGTATTTTTTTTTAATGTGTTGAGGGTTTCTGCCTCTGCCACTCTCTGAGGCAGTGAGTTCCAGACCCCCACCACCCTCTGGGTGAAAAAAATTTCCTCATTTCTGCTCTAATCCTTCTACCAATCACTTTAAATCTATGCCCCCTGGTTATTGACCGCTCTGCTAAGGGAAATAGGTCCTTCCTATCCACTCTATCTAGGCCCCTCGTAATTTTGTACATCTCAATTAAATCACTCCTCAGCCTCCTCTGTTTCAAGGAAAACAACCTCTAATCTCATCAGTTATTTGCCCCATTTCATTTCCCAGAACTAAATCAAGGAGTGATTCTTTCCTTGCTGATCTAGGAAGCAGTCCTGGATGAACTATAAAAAGCCTTTGATCACATGAGTTGTTTATCCTGGTCTATCTTGTGATAGTTAAAAATCACCCAGTATTATTGCCCTGTTGTTCTTCTATATCTCACTGAACTATTGACAAATCTCAGTGTACCTCCTCTCCACTGGTTGGTGGTCTGTAAAGCACACTGAGAATTCTACCAGTTCCCTTCCTACATCTGCATTATGCCTGAACACAACCAGCAGGACATCCTTATATTCTAATGCTGAGATAGTGTAAATACTCGACCACCCTCTTTCTTCCCTCCCTTCTAATTATTTGCATACTCAATATTTAAGATTAAGTGCGCTATCTATGATTGAGGCTAATGGTTACTTCATAACTTTGTTGTCTGTCTTCTTCGATAATTGGCAAGAAAGGGTAATTTAATGAACTCCATGGGGGTCATTTTAACTTTTATTCTAGCTCGCCCGAATTTATTTTCCACTTGATTGGCTCCCCATCCACCACCCTAAACATTCACTCCCTTCACCACCGGTGCACCGTGGCTGCAGTGTGTACATAGAAACATAGAAAATAGGAGCAAGAGTAGGCCATTCGGCCCTTTGGGCCTGCTCCACCATTCAAAATGATCATGGCTGATCATCTAACTCAGTACCCTGTTCCCACTTTTTCCCCATATCCCTTGATCCCTTTAGCATTAAGAAATATATCTATCTCCTTGAATACATCTAATGACTTGGCCTCCACTGCCTTCTGTGGTAGAGAATTCCACAGGTTCACCACCCTCAGTGAAGAAATTTCTCCTCATCTCTGTTCTAAATGGCATACCCCGTATCCTGAGACTGTGACCCCTGGTTCTGGACTCCCCAGCCATCGGGAACATCCTCCCTGCATCTAGTCTGTCTAGTCCTGTTAGAATTTTATATGTTTCATAGAATCATAGAAGTTTACAACATGGAAACAGGCCCTTCGGCCCAACATGTCCATGTCGCCCAGTTTATACGACTAAGCTAGTCCCAATTGCCTGCACTTGGCCCATATCCCTCTATACCCATCTTACCCATGTAACTGTCCAAATGCTTTTTAAAAGACAAAATTGTACCCGCCTCTACTACTGCCTCTGGCAGCTCGTTCCAGACACTCACCACCCTTTGAGTGAAAAAATTGCCCCTCTGGACCCTTTTGTATCTCTCCCCTCTCACCTTAAATCTATGTCCCCTCGTTATAGACTCCCCTACTTTGGGAAAAGATTTTGACTACCTACCTTATCTATGCCCCTCATTATTTTATAGATTTCTATAAGATCACCCCTTAACCTCCTACTCTCCAGGGAAAAAAGTCCCAGTCTATCCAACCTCTCCCTATAAGTCAAACCATCAAGTCCCGGCAGCATCCTAGTAAATCTTTTCTGCACTCTTTCTAGTTTAATAATATCCTTTCTATAATAGGGTGACCAGAATTGTACACAGTATTCCAAGTGTGGCCTTACTAATGTCCTGTACAACTTCAACAAGACATCCCAACTCCTGTATTCAATGTTCTGACCAATGAAACCAAGCATGCTGAATGCCTTCTTCACCACCCTATCCACCTGTGACTCCACTTTCAAGGAGCTATGAACCTGTACTCCCAGATCTCTTTGTTCTATAACTCTCCCCAACGCCCTACCATTAACGGAGTAGGTCCTGGCCCGATTCGATCTACCAAAATGCATCACCTCACATTTATCTAAATTAAACTCCATCTGCCATTCATCGGCCCACTGGCCCAATTTATCAAGATCCCGTTGCAATCCTAGATAACCTTCTTCACTGTCCACAATGCCACCAATCTTGGTGTCATCTGCAAACTTACTAACCATGCCTCCTAAATTCTCATCCAAATCATTAATATGAATAACAAATAACAGCGGACCCAGCACCGATCCCTGAGGCACACCGCTGGACACAGGCCTCCAGTTTGACAAACAACCCTCGACAACCATCCTCTGTCTTCTGTCGTCAAGCCAATTTTGTATCCAATTGGCTACCTCACCTTGGATCCCGTGAGATTTAACCTTATGTAACAACCTACCATGCGGTACCTTGTCAAAGGCTTTGCTAAAGTCCATGTAGACCACGTCTACTGCACAGCCCTCATCTATCTTCTTGGTTACCCCTTCAAAAAACTCAATCAAATTCGAGAGACATGATTTTCCTCTCACAAAACCATGCTGACTGTTCCTAATTAGTCCCTGCCTCTCCAAATGCCCGTAGATCCTGTCTCTCAGAATACCCTCTAACATCTTACCCACTACAGATGTCAGGCTCACCGGTCTGTAGTTCCCAGGCTTTTCCCTGCCGCCCTTCTTAAACAAAGGCACAACATTTGCTACCCTCCAATCTTCAGGCACCTCACCTGCAGCTGTCGATGATTCAAATATCTCTGCTAGGGGACCCGCAATTTCCTCCCTAACCTCCCATAACGTCCTGGGATACATTTCATCAGGTCCCGGAGATTTATCTACCTTGATGCGCGTTAAGACTTCCAGCACCTCCCTCTCTGTAATATGTACACTCCTCAAGACATCACTCTTTATTTCCCCAAGTTCCCTAACATCCATGCCTTTCTCAACCGTAAATACCGATGTGAAATATTCATTTAGGATCTCACCCATCTCTTGTGGTTCCGCACATAGATGACCTTGTTGATCCTTAAGAGGCCCTACTCTCTCCCTAGTTACTCTTTTGCCCTTTATGTACTTGTAGAAGCTCTTTGGATTTCAATGAGATCACTTCTCATTCTTCTAAACGCTAGTGAATGTAGGCCTAGTCGAGCCAATCTCTCCTCAAACGTCAGTCCTGCCATCCCAGGAATCAGTCTGGTAAACCTTCGTTGCACTCCATCCATGGCAAGGACATCCTTCCTCTGATAAGGAGACCAAAACTGCACACAATACTCCAGATGTGGTCTCACCAAGGCCCTGTATAACTGCAGTAAGACATCCATGCTCCTGTACTCAAATCCTCTTGCGATGAAGGCAAACATACCATTCGCCTTCCTAACTGCTTGCTGCACCTTTCAGCGACTGGTGTACAAGGACACACAGGTCTTGTTGCACCTCCCCTTTTCCCAATCTGTCACCATTCAGATAATAAGCTGCCTTTCTGTTTTTACAACCAAAGTGAAAGTACCATCTACAGATGCACTGCAGCAATTCGCCAAGGCTTCTTCGACAGCACCTCCCAAACCCGCGACCTCTACCACCTAGACGGACAAGGGCAGCAGGCACATGGGAACAACACCACCTGCACGTTCCCCTCCAAGTCACACACCATCCCGACTTGGAAATATATCGGCCGTTCCTTCATCGTCGCTGGGTCAAAATCCTGGAACTCCCTTCCTAACAGCACTGTGGGAGAACCTTCACCACACGGACTGCAGCGGTTCAAGAAGGCGGCTCACCACCACCTTTTCAAGGGCAATTAGGGATGGGCAATAAATGCCGGCCTCGCCAGCGACGCCCACATCCCATGAACGAATAAAAGAAAAAAATTGAAAAAAATTCTTCATTCATTTGTGAAAGTTCAAACAATTTGGAATTCTTTATTCGTCACACTGAAACTTTCAATTTCACAATTTTTTTTTAAAATTTGAAGTCTTTTAAAATAAAAATAAGTATTATAATTTCTCCGAGCTACTTATGTGGCGTTCTGCTGAAGTACACAGGGGAGCTCTACATCATAAAATTAACCACATTGTGCCAATTTGTACATAACAATAACTTGGATTTATATAGCACTTTTAACGTAGTAAAACATCCCAAGGCACTTCACAGGATCGTTATTAAACAAAATTTGACAATGAGCACCGTAAGGATATTAGGACAGGTGACCAAACTTGGTCAAAGATGTAGGTTTAAAGAAACGTCTTAAAGGAGGAGAGAGAGGTAGAGAGGGGGAGAGGTTTAGGGTGGGAATTCCAGAGTTTAAGCCTAGGAACAGCCACCAATGGTGGAGCGATTAAAATCGGGGATGCGCAAGAGGCAAGATTTGGAGGAGCGCAGAGATCTCGGAGGGTTATAGGGCTGGAGGAGGTTACAGAGATAGGGAGGGACGAGGCCATGGGGGGATTTGAAAACAAGGATGAGAATTTTAAAACTGAGGCGTTGGCGGACTGGGAGCCAATGTAGGTCAGCGAGCACAGGGGTGATGGGTAAACGGGACTTGGTGCGAGTTAGGATAGGGGCAACAGGGTTTTGGATGTGCTCAAGTTTACGGAGGGTGCAAGGTGGGAGGCCGGTCAGGAGACCATTGGAATAGTCAAGTCTAGAGGTAACAAAGGCATGGATGAGGGTTTGAGCAGCAGATGAGCTGAGGCAGGGGCAGACACGGGCAATGTTACAGAGGTGGAAGTAGGTGGTCTTGGTGATGGAGCGGATATGGGGTTGCAAGCTCAGCTCAGAGTCAAATAGGACGCCAATAGTCTGGTTCAGCCTCAGATAGTGGCAGGGAGAGGGATGCAGTCGGTGTTTGGGGAACAGGGTTTGTGGTGGGGATCACAAAGCACAGAACTAGGTTAGATGACGATGACAATGACAATGACGGACAGGAAAAGACCGTCTAGTCCATCCAGCCTGTCCGACATAATTGTGATACCTTGTGCATCACAGTGTGTACACTCCCTACCCCACCCAAAACTATGTGATCTCCTGGGGGAAGCAGAAACAAGATTAATAACCCAGACCAATTTGGAAAATGAAAAATCTAGGAAATTTCTCTCCGACTCCCACCTTAGGCAATCGAAACACGCCCAGACCACCACTCTGGCCCTGATAATGCTATGCAGAACCTACCTTAGAGGGTCACTGACCTTGGGAATAAGTTGCTGGCTCGAGCAGTGGGAGCAGATCCACTGCAAATATTCAAAAAGAGATGCAGAGGGGGCCCTGGAGGAGGTTGACGGGACTGGTTTTTGGACTGCAGCGGTTCAAGAAGGCGGCTCACCACCACCTTCTCGAGGGCAATTAGGGATTGGGCAATAAATGCCGGCCTCGCCATCAACGCCCACATCCCATGAACGAATAAAAAAATAGAATGTATTCAGGGATTGGAGAGGAATTTCCTAGGATTGGAATGACATTAATTTCTTCCCACCTGTGGACACTCCCACCTCATGCACTCATCACTCCTGCCACAGTCCACGACAGCACATCATGGGCTGAATTTTCCACCGTTATCCCGCCAGAAATTGGGAAAATAGGGTGGTGAGGCCCATCACTGCCTCCCCCCGAACACAATTTTCCCCCCTCCCATACCCCCACCCCTTTAACGGCACTTCACAGGAGAGTGGCTGATTTCTCCAGACCTGCTGAGAACATCCCATCATAGATCCTAACCTTCAGGCACCTCTTATCACAAATCCTGTACAAAGAGCTGCTGAGCACAAACGTCACAGACAAAACTCTAATTCTGTCCTGAGATTATGGTACAACCTTTAAATAACATTCCTTCAACAGAGCTTTCTTCAGTCACAGACTCAAAATTTGTTTTCTCTAAATGTTATTGTCAGGTACAAGATATATGGGAACACATATAAAGCACACGTAACATATAAAGCACACTTATAAAGTATATGCAACATAAAAAGTATTCATAACATATAAAGTATACATACATGTAACAAGCTGATCTAGGCCCAGGACCCAGGACCCAGAGCTCAATTAGATACAGACAAGATTCTAAAACAAGTGAGGTTTATTCACCCACATGGTGTGTTTACTTACAGAATGCACAAGACAGTGATCGGTATTACTATCATGCCTACCCCTTATTCCTCCTCGGTCCCCTCCTCTCCAAACTGCCCCCCTCGGTCCCCTCCTCTCCAAACTGCCCCCCTCGGTCCCCTACTCTCCAAACTTGCCCCCTCGGTCCCCTCCTCTCCAAACTTGCCCCCTCGGTCCCCTCCTCTCCAAACTTGCCCCCTCGGTCCCCTCCTCTCCAAACTTGCCCCCTCGGTCCCCTCCTCTCCAAACTTGCCCCCTTGGTCCCCTCCTCTCCAAACTGCCCCCCTCGGTCCCCTCCTCTCCAAACTTGCCCCCCTCGGTCCCCTCCTCTCCAAACTGCCCCCCTCGGTCCCCTCCTCTCCAAACTTGCCCCCTCGGTCCCCTCCTCTCCAAACTGCCCCCCTCGGTCCCCTCCTCTCCAAGCTACCCCCCTCGGTCCCCTCCTCTCCAAACTGCCCCCCTCGGTCCCTTCCTCTCCAAACTACCCCCCTCGGTCCCCTCCTCTCCAAACTGCCCCGCTCGGTCCCTTCCTCTCCAAACTGCCCCCCTCGGCCCCTTCCTCTCCAAACTACCCCCCTCGGCCCCTTCCTCTCCAAGCCAGCCCCCTCAGTCCCCTCCTCTCCAAACTACCCCCCTCGGCCCCTTCCTCTCCAAGCCAGCCCCCTCGGCCCCTTCCTCTCCAAGCCAGCCCCCCTCGGCCCCTTCCTCTCCAAGCCAGCCCCCCTCGGCCCCTTCCTCTCCAAGCCAGCCCCCCTCGGCCCCTTCCTCTCCAAACTACCCCCTCTTCAACAGAAACATTTTACAGCCTTTTATTCTTACAGGCTGGGAGTCATTATAGGCAGTTAAGGTCAATGATTTCTTAATAAAGCTATACCGCCTTTTATATAACTTCTTAAAGTGACATCCCTATCTTGGATACAGAGCTCGCGACAGCCTCTGCCTCACATATCATCCCTCTCTCATTCTGTTACAGTAACACAAAGTATTCATGACAAATAAAGAATCATAACATATAAAGTATACGTAACTGGAACATGTATCAAGTATACATAACATATAAAGTATTAGTAACATATAAAATATACGTAACATACAAAGTATACGTAACAGAAGCACATATAAAGTATAGGTAATTGGAACACGTAGAAAGTATATGTAACATGTAAAATGTGGTGTGTGATTAACCCGCACCCGGTCGTTGTGATGCAGGCAGCACGTAACATTCGTGCTGCCTGGTGATTTCAGTGATTGCTGCGTCCAGCCAGCCCTACCTGCGGTGTTGAGTGGCTGCTCACCAGCAGGGGGCCCAGATATCGCCAGTGGCTAGCACCAGTTAAAGGCAGCTTGCACCTCTTAAAGGGGAGGTGCACTGTGGCTGCAGGAAGTGGTGAAAGTCAATTGGAAAGTGAATCTGTGCTGCAATATAGTACAGTATGGTGATGATGGGACCTCTGGAATTTGTAATGAGCAACAGCTGGGCTGCTCAATGTTTGCGGGACTCTGATATTTGCAAAATATAAGATACGGGTCTGAATGGAGATCAGACATCACACACGTAAAACACAGATGCAGATCCCAGCCCTGTGTTTACAAACTGTTGAGTTATTTTAAAACATTGACTAAGGGTTGCACAATACTAAATCCCACATCCTCCAATCTGCACACCAGATCCCACCAATCTGCCGATCTGAGTTTGTACTGGGCCTGTGAGAGAGCACTAAGGTGATGCACTGGAGGCCTTGGTGCAAGAGGTGGACAGAAGGATGGGCATCCTATATCCGCTGGGGGGGGGCGGTAAGAGGCCCTCCGGGAATATGCTCCCGAAGCAGTGGGAGGTAGTAGAGGACGAAGTCACTGCCAGGCTCATAACAACACGAATGTGGATGCAGTGCAGGAAGAAGTTCAATGATTTGACACAAGTGATCAAGATGAGTGAGGCCAACTGTCAAGTGGCGTCTCCCACCAACTGCACCGCTAGCCGCATCCACTGCCCTCCGTCACCAACCTACCAACAAACTCTTTCAATCAGATGCTTCCTCTCACCCTCACACATTACCACTGTTGCAAGCTGCACACCCACGACTCACAGGCCGCACACACTGGCAGCTATTCAACCATGACAGCCACATCACCCAAATATCTTGCAGGACACTCACCGACACAGGTCCCACTTTCTTGCTGGAGAAGGTGGCGCATAACAGGAGGCAGTGAGTGGCAGTGGTTCCATGGAACACGAACCTGCCGTCCACTCTCAGGATGACAGCACTCCTGTCCCACCCCTGCCACTCCGCCAGTACTCTTGCTGTTGCCTGTCAGCTGGCCATCCCATTCCCTGTAGAGTATTGAAACTTTATTATAGGAACATAGGAAGATAGGAATGGGAATAGGCCATTATACAGGCCAATCGATAGATTTCTAGATATTAAAGGCATCAAGGGATATGGGGATGGTGCAAGAAAATGGTGTTGAGGTAGAAGATCAGCCATGATCTTGTTGAATGGCGGAGCAGGCTCGAGGGGCCGGATGGCCTACTCCTGCTCCTGTTCCTTATGTTCTTATGTTCTTATTTAGCCCCTCGAGCCTGTTCCGCCATTCAATGAGATCATGCTTGATTTGTGACCTAACTCCATATTCCTGCCTTAGCCCCATATCCCTTAATACCTTTGGTTAACAAAAATCTATCAATCTCAGATTTAAAATTAACAACTGAGTTAGCATCAACTGCCATTTGCGGAACAGTGCTCCAAACTTCTACCACCCTTTGAACTTAGAAGGGTTTTCTAACTTCACTCCTGGCTCTAATTTTTAGACTATGTCCCCTAGTCCCAGTATTCAAGTATAGGAGACCTCCAAAAACAGGTACAAATGCATCAGAAGTCAGAAGCAAAAATCCAGCAACTAAGCGGTAACTCCTGCTTGATCTCGTTAAATAGCGCTGGTGGGATGGTCCTCCGTGCATGTTGGCTGGAGTACTGAGTTCCAAAATCAAATCTGTCCCTTTAAACCAGCACTGCACACTGACCTACCACCTATTCTCCCTACTTTACATGGTGCCATGTTCGTTATCTGCGCGTGTGCGAATGCCTTTACCAATATGGCGTCCAGTACACGTCACGCTAGAAGTGTGCGTATTCCGGACGCATTTTGGGTCCTTAGGAGTCCACGTAGCACCTACACAATGGACGCTATGAGGCCCAATTTAGAGCTCCTGAAGTATACGAAACTGGAACATGTACAAAGTATACCTAACATAGAAAGTATACGAAACAGGAATGCGTATAAAGTATGTATAACATATAAAGTACACATAACATATAAGGTATAAGTAACATATAAAGTCTGCATAACATATGAAGTATATGTAACATAGAAAAGTATAACATATAAAATATACATAACAAAATATGTTACATATGAAGTACATGTAACATACAAAGTATATGCAACAAAGAAAAGTATACGTAACGTACAAAGTAGACGTAATGTATAAAATATACGTAACATATAAAGTACAAGTAACTGGAACACCTATAAAGTATACCTAACATGTAAAGTATACATAACTGGAACACATATACCATATAAATTAAACGTAACGTACAAACCATACGTCACTGGAACACTAATTGAAGAACTTGCATTTATTTAGAGCTTGTATTTAAATTGTACGTCCTCATGACATCTCAAAGTGCTTCACAGCCAACTAAGTACATTTGAGGTGTGTCAAGAGGGTGAATACTGAGGGGGAGAGGCCCAGCCGAATGTCCTTTTTCTCCAAGGGGGCCATTTTTGTTTAGTTTCGATTTCAATGGAGTGAGAATCAGGCGCGTTCTCTAACGGCCAGGCATTCTGCCAAATTACAGCTCGGGCGGCAAAGGACCGAAATTTGCCCCAGTATTTCTACGGAATGTAAGCAAACACGGCAGCCAATTTGCACACAGCAAGATCCAACGAACAATAACAACAACCTGCATTTATATAGCGCATTTAACATAGTAAAACTTCCCAAGGCGCTTCACAGGAGCATTATCAGACAAAACTTGACACCGAGCCACATAAGGAGATCAAAAAGGTAGGTTATATAGAGCGTCTAAAAGGAGGAGAGAGAGGTAGAGAGGCGAAGAGGTTTGCGGAAAGAATTCCAGAGCTTAGGGCCCAGGCAGCTGAAGGCACGGCCGCCAATGGTGGGGTGATGAAAATCGGGGATTCGCAAGAGGCCAGAATTGGAGGAGCGCAGAGATCTCGGAGGGTTGTAGGGCCGGAGGAGGTTAGAGAGATAGGGAGGGGCGAGGCCAGGGAGAGATTTGAACACGAGGATAAGAATTTTAAAATCGAGACGTTGCCCGACTGGAAGATAATGCGGACCAGAAGACAGATCCAGTGAGCACAGTGGTGATGAGTGAACAGGACTTGTTGTGAGTTTTGGATGAGCTGAAGTTTACAGAGGACAAAAGATGGGAGACTGGCCAATTGAGTATTAGAATAGTCGAGTCTGGAGGTAACAAATACATGGATGAGGGCTTCAGCAGCAGGTGAACTGAGGCAGGGGCGGAGATTGACCGAACAGCAATGAGACAAATGATCTAATAAAGTATACTGAACTGCAACACATACAAAGTGTACCTAACTGGATATGTACAGGTCAGATGGCATTTTTATGTACAAGCTGACAATTTAAAGAGACTTTTCAATCTTGTATGTCTCGCTAGCAGAACAGCACAAGCAGGCAGGGAACATTTTTCTGCAATGTCATTTTCACAAAGCAAATTTTGTTAATATGAACCAGTGTTTGTGAGACCCTGCAGGAAAAGTTCACCTGCTGTTTGGTAAAAGACATATTGCCCCTTTTGAAGCCTCCTACAACGACCTACAGGGCTTAAAAACATTCTGCTGGGCCTTATGTTTCAACCAGCCTAAATTTGAAAACTAAAGCCCAGCTGGGAAGCATCCAGCCAGCAAAAGAAATCTAAATATGGATAGCGCAGGAATTTAAGGCTCATTTGGAATGTAGCATACAGTGAACTGAAAGAAATAGCACTGCTTACATAATGTAAACATAAAGCTACTAGCATATTAAAAACAAATAAACATTCACCTAACTTACTTTTCAAAGGAGGTCTTAGCAGAAACTGTTCTGTTTCATTTGTACTGAGTTCCTCTTCAGCACCCTACCGCTCAGGCTGATGAGTGGCTTTCTTGCAGTTTTGTATCCCTGAGAGATAAACACATTGAGCAGACCATTGAAAATACCATTTCTGGAGTGGGAGGGTGGAGCCAGACAGCCAGAGCTGCGAACAATTGACTCAGCACCGACGTGCTATCCTAGCAGTGAAATCGGGAGCCTGGTGGGGTTTTTTTTGGTATGTAAGTTAGCACAACAGCAACATTCAGCTGGTACTGACCAATCCTGAAAGAGCTGGAGAGATTGTAGATGGGAAGCAGCAGCTCGGCGTTTAAAGGAATAACAGAATAAAGATTGTGCTGCTTTGTTGCTGGTATCCTGTGCAAATGTTTGGGGTTAAACAGACTGCTGAGGTCAAAGTGAAACCTTATGTAAAAGATTGGGTGGAGCAGAGTATCAGTGGCAATTTTACAATTTAGAAGAAAGAAAGGAAAGTAGGAAAGGCATGCATTTATATAGCGCCTTTCACGACCACCGGACATCCCAAAGCACTTCACAACCAATCAAGTACTTTCGAAGCGTAGACGCAGTTGTAATGTAGGAAACATGGCAGCCAATTTACAGACAGAAAGGTGCTGCAAACAGCAATGTGACAATAACCAGATAATCAGTTTTAGGGATGTTGGTTGCGGGATAAATATTGGCCACGACACCGGGGAGAACTCCGCTGCTCTTCTTTGAATTGTGGCCATGGGATCTTTTACATCTAATAACCTGAGAGGGGAGACAGTGCACTCCCTCAGTGCTGCACTGGGAGGATCAGCTTCCATCACATGCTCAGGTCTCTGGAGTGGGGCTTAAACCCACAACCTTCTGACATCACGAGGCCAGAGTGCTACCCACGAAGCCGAGGCTGACACCATAAGCACCAGAGGGGAAAAAACGCCCAGCCAAAAATAATTGCGGTGGGGGGAGGGAAATAATTCCCCTCATGTTTGCACTTGTGTGTTGAGGCGCAGAAGTCCTTGGCATTTGGCATTGTGACGCGATCAGGCTGAAGTGCGAGCAATTCTCAAGGTGTTCCATTAAATTTCGGTGAATTGAAAAACAACAGAGTCAGAGTAGAACTCCGCCGAAAAGCAGAGCCCGAAAAAGACGAGGAGAAAGGGTGGGACCACATGTGAGCTGCCGATGTAAGTTTGTTAAAAAAGATAGGGTGCAGTGGGATCAACTTCCGCCTGACACTTCGACCAACAATCCCAAGGACAGGGTCATTTAAATATTAGGGACAGGCGCCCACTGGAGGAGGGCGACTTGTGGGAGCAGGCACAGGGCAGATGTACCGACCACTGGACATTCTGGGCACATCTGGGGCAATTTCGTGGCCACTCACGTACACCCCCAAAAGTGAGCATGCAATGGGTTGGTGGGTGGGTGGAAAAGGAGACCAACCCTCCCAGAGTGGGAACTTACCAAAGGACCAAGGAGCCAGAATCAAAAGACTGATTGGGGACAACAGGTGTCAGTGTGAACTGGGGGTAAGGACACAGTGTGAACTGGGGGTAAGAATTGTCAGTGTGAACTGGGGGTAAGGACACAGTGTGAACTGGGGGTAAGGACTGTCAGTGTAAACTGGGGGTAAGGACTGTCAGTGTGAACTGGGGGTAAGGACTGTCAGTGTAAACTGGGGGTAAGGACTGTCAGTGTGAACTGGGGGTAAGGGCTGTGAGTGGGAACTGGGGGTAAGGAATGTTAGTATGAACTGGGGGTAAGGACTGTCAGTGTGAACTGGGGGTAAGGAATGTCAGTGTGAACTGGGGGAAAGGACTGTCAGTGTGAACTGGGGGTAAGGATTGTCAGTGTGAACTGGGGGTAAGGACTGTCAGTGTGAACTGGGGGTAAGGACTGTCAGTGTGAACTGGGGGTAAGGGCTGTGAGTGTGAACTGGGGGAAAGCACTGTCAGTGTGAACTGGGGTTAAGGATTGTCAGTGTGAACTGGGGGTAAGGACTGTCAGTGTGAACTGGGGGAAAGGACTGTCAGTGGGAACTGGGGGTAAGGACTGTCAGTGGGAACTGGGGGTAAGGACTGTCAGTGTGAACTGGGGGTAAGGACACAGTGTGAACTGGGGGTAAGGACTGTCAGTGGGAACTAGGGGTAAGGATTGGTCGTATGAACTGGGGGTGAGGATTGTCAGTGTGAACTGGGGGTAAGGACTGTGAGTGGGAACTGGGGGTAAGGATTGTCAGTGTGAACTGGGGGTAAGGGCTGTCAGTGTGAACTGGGGGTAAGGACTGTCAGTGTGAACTGGGGGTAAGGACTGTCAGTGTGAACTGGGGGTAAGGACTGTCAGTGGGAACTAGGGGTAAGGATTGTCAGTGTGAACTGGGGGTAAGGATTGTCAGTGTGAACTGGGGGTAAGGACTGTCAGTGGGAACTGGGGGGAAGGACTGTCAGTGTGAACTGGGGGTAAGGACTGTCAGTGTGAACTGGGGGTAAGGACTGTCAGTGGGAACTAGGGGTAAGGATTGTCAGTGTGAACTGGGGGAAAGACAGAGTGTGAACTGGGGGTAAGGATTGTCAGTGTGAACTGGGGGAAAGACAGAGTGTGAACTGGGGGTAAGGATTGTCAGTGTGAACTGGGGGTAAGGATTGTCAGTGTGAACTGGGGGTAAGGACTGTCAGCGGGAACTGGGGGTAAGGACTGTCAGTGTGAACTGGGGGAAAGACAGAGTGTGAACTGGGGGTAAGGATTGTCAGTGTGAACTGGGGGAAAGACAGAGTGTGAACTGGGGGTAAGGATTGTCAGTGTGAACTGGGGGTAAGGATTGTCAGTGTGAACTGGGGGAAAGACACAGTATGAACTGGGGGTAAGGACAGAGTGTGATCTGGGGGTAAGGACAGAGTGTGAAATGGGGGTAAGGACTGTCAGTGTGAACTGGGGGTAAGGACTGTGAGTGGGAACTGGGGGTAAGGACTGTCAGTGTGAACTGGGGATAACGACTGTCAGTGTGAACTGGGGGAAAGGACACAGTGTGAACTGGGGGTAAGGACTGTCAGTGTGAACTGGGGGCAAGGACTGTCAGTGTGAACTGGGGGTAAGGACTGTCAGTGTGAACTGGGGGTAAGGACTGTCAGTGTGAACTGGGGGTAAGGACTGTCAGTGTGAACTGGGGGTAAGGACTGTCAGTCATCTCCACACCGCCTGAGGAAGGGGAAATCCCCCGAAAGCTTGTGGGATTAAAAATAAAATCGTTGGACTATAACTTGGTGTTGTAAAATTGTTTACAATTGTTAACCACAGTCCATCACCGGCATCTCCACATCAGTGTGAACTGGGGTTAAGGACACAGTGTGAACTGGGGGTACGGGCTGTCAGTGGGAACTGGGGGTAAGGACTGTCAGTGGGAACTGGGGGTAAGGACTGTGAGTGGGAACTGGGGGTAAGGACTGTCAGTGGGAACTGGGGGTAAGGACTGTGAGTGGGAACTGGGGGTAAGGACTGTGAGTGGGAACTGGGGGTAAGGACTGTCAGTGGGAACTGGGGGTAAGGACTGTGAGTGGGAACTGGGGGTAAGGACTGTGAGTGGGAACTGGGGGTAAGGACTGTGAGTATGAACTGGGGGTAAGGACTGTCAGTGGGAACTGGGGGTAAGGACTGTCAGTGTGAACTGGGGGTAAGGGCTGTGAGTGTGAACTGGGGGAAAGGACTGTCAGTGTGAACTGGGGGTAAGGGCTGTCAGTGTGAACTGGTGGTAAGGACTGTCAGTGGGAACTGGGGGTAAGGATTGTCAGTGGGAACTGGGGGTAAGGACTGTCAGTGGGAACTAGGGGTAAGGATTGTCAGTGTGAACTGGGGGAAAGGACACAGTGTGAACTGGGGGTAAGGACTGTCAGTGTGAACTGGGGATAACGACTGTCAGTGTGAACTGGGGGAAAGGACACAGTGTGAACTGGGGGCAAGGGCTGTCAGTGTGAACTGGGGGCAAGGACTGTTAATGTGAACTGGGGGTGAGGACTGTCAGTGTGAACTGGGGGTAAGGACTGTCAGTGGGAACTGGGGGTAAGGACTGTCAGTGTGAACTGGGGGTAAGGACTGTCAGTGGGAACTGGGGGTAAGGACTGTCAGTGGGAACTGGGGGTAAGGACTGTCAGTGGGAACTGGGGGTAAGGACTGTGAGTGGGAACTGGGGGTAAGGACTGTCAGTGGGAACTGGGGGTAAGGACTGTGAGTGGGAACTGGGGGTAAGGACTGTCAGTGGGAACTGGGGGTAAGGACTGTCAGTGGGAACTGGGGGTAAGGACTGTGAGTGGGAACTGGGGGTAAGGACTGTCAGTGGGAACTGGGGGTAAGGACTGTGAGTGGGAACTGGGGGTAAGGACTGTCAGTGGGAACTGGGGGTAAGGACTGTCAGTGGGAACTGGGGATAAGGACTGTCAGTGGGAACTGGGGGTAAGGACTGTCAGTGGGAACTGGGGGTAAGGACTGTCAGTGGGAACTGGGGGTAAGGACTGTCAGTCATCTCCACACCGCCTGAGGAAGGGGAAATCCCCCGAAAGCTTGTGGGATTAAAAATAAAATCGTTGGACTATAACTTGGTGTTGTAAAATTGTTGACAATTGTTAACCCCAGTCCATCACCGGCATCTCCACATCAGTGTGAACTGAGGTTAAGGACACAGTGTGAATTGGGGTTCAGGACTGTCAGTGTGAACTGGGGGTAAGGACTGTCAGTGGGAACTGGGGTTAAGGACACAGTGTCAACTGGGGGTAAGGACACAGTGTGAACTGGGTTTAAGGACACAGTGTGAACTGGGGGTAAGGACTGTCAGAGGGAACTGGGGGTAAGGACTTTTAGTATGAACTGGGGGTAAGGACTGTCAGTGTGAACTGGGGATAAGGACTGTCAGTGTGAACTGGGGGAAAGGACACAGTGTGAACTGGGGGTAAGGGCTGTCAGTGTGAACTGGGGGGAAGGACTGTCAGTGGGAACTGGGGGAATGACAGAGTGTGAACTGGGGGCAAGGATTGTTAATGTGAACTGGGGGTAAGGACTTTCAGTGTGAACTGGGGGTAAGGACTGTCAGTGTGAACTGGGGGTAAGGACTGTCAGTGTGAACTGGGGGTAAGGACACAGTGTGAACTGGGGGTAAGGGCTGTCAGTGGGAACTGGGGGTAAGGGCTGTCAGAGGGAACTGGGGGTAAGGACTGTCAGTGTGAATTGGGGGGAAGGACTGTCAGTGGGAACTGGGGTGAGGACACAGTGTGAACTGGGGGTAAGGACTGTGAGTGGGAACTGGGGGTAAGGACTGACAGCGTGAACTGGGGGTAAGGACTGTCAGTGGGAACTGGGGGTAAGGACTGTTAGTATGAACTGGGGGTAAGGACTGTCATTGTGAACTGGGGGTAAGGGCTGTGAGTGTGAACTGGGGGAAAGGACTGTCAGTGTGAACTGGGGGTTAGGATTGTCAGTGTGAACTGGGGGTAAGGGCTGTGAGTGTGAACTGGGGGAAAGGACTGTCAGTGTGAACTGGGGGTAAGGACTGTCATTGTGAACTGGGGGTAAGGGCTGTCAGTGTGAACTGGGGGTAAGGACTGTCAGATGGAACTGGGGGTAAGGACTGTCAGTGTGAACTGGGGGTAAGGACACATTGTGAACTGGGGGTAAGGACTGTCAGTGGGAACTAGGGGTGAGGATTGTTAGTATGAACTGGGGGTAAGGATTGTCAGTGTGAACTGGGGGTAAGAACTGTCAGTGTGAACTGGGGGTAAGGACTGTCAGTGTGAACTGGGGGTAAGGACACAGTGTGAACTGGGGGTAAGGGCTGTCAGTGTGAACTGGGGGGAAGGACTGTCAGTGGGAACTAGGGGTAAGGACTGTCAGTCGGAACTAGGGGTAAGGACTGTCAGTGTGAACTGGGGGTAAGGACTGTTAGTATTGAACTGGGGGTAAGGACTGTCAGTGGGAACTGGGGGAATGACAGAGTGTGAACTGGGGGCAAGGACTGTCAATGTGAACTGGGGGTAAGGACTGTCAGTGGGAACTGGGGGTCAGGACTGTCAGTGTGAACTGGGGATAAGGACTGTCAGTGGGAACTGGGGGTCAGGACTGTCAGTGGGAACTGGGGGTCAGGACTGTCAGTGTGAACTGGGGATAAGGACTGTCAGTGTGAACTGGGGGTAAGGACACAGTGTGAACGGGGGGGTAAGGGCTGTCAGTGTGAACTGGGGGTCAGGAGTGTCAATGTGAACTGGGGGTAAGGACTGTCAGTGGGAACTGGTGGTAAGGAAACAGTGTGAACTGGGGGAAAGACACAGTGTTAACTGGGGATAAGGATACAGTGTGAACTGGGGGTAAGGACTGTCAGTGTGAAATGGGGGTAAGGACTGTCAGTGTGAAATGGGGGTAAGGACTGTCAGTGTGAAATGGGGGTAAGGACTGTCAGTGTGAACTGGGGGCAAGGACTGTCAGTATGAACTGGGGGTAAGGACACAGTGTGAACTGGGGGTAAGGACTCTCAATGTGAACTGGGGGTAAAGACTGTCAGTGTGAACTGGGGGTAAGGACTGTCAATGTGAACTGGGGGTAAAGACTGTCAGTGTGAACTGGGGGCAAGGACACAGTGTGAACCCAGGGTAAGGGCTGTCAGTGTGAACTGGGGGTAAGGACTGTCCGTGTGAACTGGGGTTAAGGACACATTGTGAACTGGGGGTAAGGACACAGTGTGAACTGGGGGAAGACACAGTGTGAACTTGGGGTAAGGACTGTCAGTGTGAATTGGGGGGAAGGACTGTCAGTGGGAACTGGGGTGAGGACACAGTGTGAACTGGGGGTAAGGACTGTCAGTGTGAATTGGGGGGAAGGACTGTCAGTGGGAACTGGGGTGAGGATTGTCAGTGTGAACTGGGGGAAAGGACACAGTGTGAACTGGGGGTAAGGACTGTCAGTGTGAACTGGGGATAACGACTGTCAGTGTGAACTGGGGTAAGGACACAGTGTGAATTGGGGGGAAGGACTGTCAGTGTGAACTGGGGGGAAGGACTGTCAGTGGGAACTGGGGGTAAGGACTGTTAGTGTGAACTGGGGGAAAGGACACAGTGTGAACTGGGGGTAAGGACTGTCAGTGTGAACTGGGGATAACGACTGTCAGTGTGAACTGGGGGAAAGGACACAGTGTGAACTGGGGGCAAGGGCTGTCAGTGTGAACTGGGGGCAAGGACTGTTAATGTGAACTGGGGGTGAGGACTGTCAGTGTGAACTGGGGGTAAGGACTGTCAGTGGGAACTGGGGGTAAGGACTGTCAGTGTGAACTGGGGGTAAGGACTGTCAGTGGGAACTGGGGGTAAGGACTGTCAGTGGGAACTGGGGGTAAGGACTGTCAGTGGGAACTGGGGGTAAGGACTGTGAGTGGGAACTGGGGGTAAGGACTGTCAGTGGGAACTGGGTGTAAGGACTGTGAGTGGGAACTGGGGGTAAGGACTGTCAGTGGGAACTGGGGGTAAGGACTGTCAGTGGGAACTGGGGGTAAGGACTGTGAGTGGGAACTGGGGGTAAGGACTGTCAGTGGGAACTGGGGGTAAGGACTGTGAGTGGGAACTGGGGGTAAGGACTGTCAGTGGCAACTGGGGGTAAGGACTGTCAGTGGGAACTGGGGGTAAGGACTGTCAGTGGGAATTGGGGGTAAGGACTGTCAGTGGGAACTGGGGGTAAGGACTGTCAGTGGGAACTGGGGGTAAGGACTGTCAGTCATCTCCACACCGCCTGAGGAAGGGGAAATCCCCCGAAAGCTTGTGGGATTAAAAATAAAATCGTTGGACTATAACTTGGTGTTGTAAAATTGTTGACAATTGTTAACCCCAGTCCATCACCGGCATCTCCACATCAGTGTGAACTGAGGTTAAGGACACAGTGTGAATTGGGGTTCAGGACTGTCAGTGTGAACTGGGGGTAAGGACTGTCAGTGGGAACTGGGGTTAAGGACACAGTGTCAACTGGGGGTAAGGACACAGTGTGAACTGGGGGTAAGGGCTGTCAGTGTGAACTGGGTTTAAGGACACAGTGTGAACTGGGGGTAAGGACTGTCAGAGGGAACTGGGGGTAAGGACTTTTAGTATGAACTGGGGGTAAGGACTGTCAGTGTGAACTGGGGATAAGGACTGTCAGTGTGAACTGGGGGAAAGGACACAGTGTGAACTGGGGGTAAGGGCTGTCAGTGTGAACTGGGGGGAAGGACTGTCAGTGGGAACTGGGGGAATGACAGAGTGTGAACTGGGGGCAAGGATTGTTAATGTGAACTGGGGGTAAGGACTTTCAGTGTGAACTGGGGGTAAGGACTGTCAGTGTGAACTGGGGGTAAGGACTGTCAGTGTGAACTGGGGGTAAGGACACAGTGTGAACTGGGGGTAAGGGCTGTCAGTGGGAACTGGGGGTAAGGGCTGTCAGAGGGAACTGGGGGTAAGGACTGTCAGTGTGAATTGGGGGGAAGGACTGTCAGTGGGAACTGGGGGTAAGGACTGTCAGTGTGAACTGGGGGAAAGGACTGTCAGTGTGAACTGGGGGTAAGGACTGTCAGTGGGAACTGGGGGTAAGGACTGTTAGTATGAACTGGGGGTAAGGACTGACAGCGTGAACTGGGGGTAAGGACTGTCAGTGGGAACTGGGGGTAAGGACTGTTAGTATGAACTGGGGGTAAGGACTGTCATTGTGAACTGGGGGTAAGGGCTGTGAGTGTGAACTGGGGGAAAGGACTGTCAGTGTGAACTGGGGGTTAGGATTGTCAGTGTGAACTGGGGGTAAGGGCTGTCAGTGTGAACTGGGGGTAAGGACTGTCAGATGGAACTGGGGGTAAGGACTGTCAGTGTGAACTGGGGGTAAGGACACAGTGTGAACTGGGGGTAAGGACTGTCAGTGGGAACTAGGGATGAGGATTGTTAGTATGAACTGGGGGTAAGGATTGTCAGTGTGAACTGGGGGTAAGAACTGTCAGTGTGAACTGGGGGTAAGGACTGTCAGTGTGAACTGGGGGTAAGGACACAGTGTGAACTGGGGGTAAGGACTGTCAGTGTGAAATGGGGGTAAGGACTGTCAGTGTGAACTGGGGGGAAGGACTGTCAGTGGGAACTAGGGGTAAGGACTGTCAGTCGGAACTAGGGGTAAGGACTGTCAGTGTGAACTGGGGGTAAGGACTGTTAGTATTGAACTGGGGGTAAGGACTGTCAGTGGGAACTGGGGGAATGACAGAGTGTGAACTGGGGGCAAGGACTGTCAATGTGAACTGGGGGTAAGGACTGTCAGTGGGAACTGGGGGTCAGGACTGTCAGTGTGAACTGGGGATAAGGACTGTCAGTGGGAACTGGGGGTCAGGACTGTCAGTGGGAACTGGGGGTCAGGACTGTCAGTGTGAACTGGGGATAAGGACTGTCAGTGTGAACTGGGGGTAAGGACACAGTGTGAACGGGGGGGTAAGGGCTGTCAGTGTGAACTGGGGGTCAGGAGTGTCAATGTGAACTGGGGGTAAGGACTGTCAGTGGGAACTGGTGGTAAGGAAACAGTGTGAACTGGGGGAAAGACACAGTGTTAACTGGGGATAAGGATACAGTGTGAAATGGGGGTAAGGACTGCCAGTGTGAACTGGGGGTAAGGACTGTCAGTGTGAAATGGGGGTAAGGACTGTCAGTGTGAACTGGGGGTAAGGACTGTCAGTGTGAACTGGGGGCAAGGACTGTCAGTATGAACTGGGGGTAAGGACACAGTGTGAACTGGGGGTAAGGACTGCCAGTGTGAACTGGGGGTAAGGACTGTCAGTGTGAAATGGGGGTAAGGACTGTCAGTGTGAAATGGGGGTAAGGACTGTCAGTGTGAACTGGGGGTAAAGACTGTCAGTGTGAAATGGGGGTAAGGACTGCCAGTGTGAACTGGGGGTAAGGACTGTCAATGTGAACTGGGGGTAAAGACTGTCAGTGTGAACTGGGGGTAAGGACACAGTGTGAACCCAGGGTAAGGGCTGTCAGTGTGAACTGGGGGTAAGGACTGTCCGTGTGAACTGGGGGTAAGGACTGTCAATGTGAACTGGGGGTAAAGACTGTCAGTGTGAACTGGGGGCAAGGACACAGTGTGAACCCAGGGTAAGGGCTGTCAGTGTGAACTGGGGGTAAGGACTGTCCGTGTGAACTGGGGTTAAGGACACATTGTGAACTGGGGGTAAGGACACAGTGTGAACTGGGGGAAGACACAGTGTGAACTTGGGGTAAGGACTGTCAGTGTGAATTGGGGGGAAGGACTGTCAGTGGGAACTGGGGTGAGGACACAGTGTGAACTGGGGGTAAGGACTGTGAGTGGGAACTGGGGGTAAGGACTGACAGCGTGAACTGCGGGTAAGGACTGTCAGTGGGAACTGGGGGTAAGGACTGTTCGTATGAACTGGGGGTAAGGACTATCATTGTGAACTGGGGGTAAGGGCTGTGAGTGTGAACTGGGGGAAAGAACTGTCAGTGTGAACTGGGGGTAAGGATTGTCAGTGTGAACTGGGGGTAAGGGCACTCAGTGTGAACTGGGGGTAAGGACTGTCAGTGGGAACTGGGGGTAAGGACTGTCAGTGTGAACTGGGGGTAAGGACTGTCAGTGTGAACTGGGGATAAGGACACAGTGTGAACTGGGGGTAAGGACTGTCAGTGTGAACTGGGGGGAAGGACTGTCAGTGGGAACTGGGGGGAAGGACTGTCAGTGGGAACTGGGGGAATGACAGAGTGTGAACTGGGGGCAAGGATTGTTAATGTGAACTGGGGGTAAGGACTTTCAGTGTGAACTGGGGGTAAGGACTGTCAGTGTGAACTGGGGGTAAGGACTGTCAGTGTGAATTGGGGGGAAGGACTGTCAGTGGGAACTGGGGTGAGGACACAGTGTGAACTGGGGGTAAGGACTGTGAGTGGGAACTGGGGGTAAGGAGTGACAGCGTGAACTGGGGGTAAGGACTGTCAGTGGGAACTGGGGGTAAGGACTGTTAGTATGAACTGGGGGTAAGGACTGTCATTGTGAACTGGGGGTAAGGGCTGTGAGTGTGAACTGGGGGAAAGGACTGTCAGTGTGAACTGGGGGTTAGGATTGTCAGTGTGAACTGGGGGTAAGGGCTGTCAGTGTGAACTGGGGGTAAGGACTGTCAGATGGAACTGGGGGTAAGGACTGTCAGTGTGAACTGGGGGTAAGGACACAGTGTGAACTGGGGGTAAGGACTGTCAGTGGGAACTAGGGGTGAGGATTGTTAGTATGAACTGGGGGTAAGGATTGTCAGTGTGAACTGGGGGTAAGAACTGTCAGTGTGAACTGGGGGTAAGGACTGTCAGTGTGAACTGGGGGTAAGGACACAGTGTGAACTGGGGGTAAGGGCTGTCAGTGTGAACTGGGGGGAAGGACTGTCAGTGGGAACTAGGGGTAAGGACTGTCAGTCGGAACTAGGGGTAAGGACTGTCAGTGTGAACTGGGGGTAAGGACTGTTAGTATTGAACTGGGGGTAAGGACTGTCAGTGGGAACTGGGGGAATGACAGAGTGTGAACTGGGGGCAAGGACTGTCAATGTGAACTGGGGGTAAGGACTGTCAGTGGGAACTGGGGGTCAGGACTGTCAGTGTGAACTGGGGATAAGGACTGTCAGTGGGAACTGGGGGTCAGGACTGTCAGTGGGAACTGGGGGTCAGGACTGTCAGTGTGAACTGGGGATAAGGACTGTCAGTGTGAACTGGGGGTAAGGACACAGTGTGAACGGGGGGGTAAGGGCTGTCAGTGTGAACTGGGGGTCAGGAGTGTCAATGTGAACTGGGGGTAAGGACTGTCAGTGGGAACTGGTGGTAAGGAAACAGTGTGAACTGGGGGAAAGACACAGTGTTAACTGGGGATAAGGATACAGTGTGAAATGGGGGTAAGGACTGCCAGTGTGAACTGGGGGTAAGGACTGTCAGTGTGAAATGGGGGTAAGGACTGTCAGTGTGAACTGGGGGTAAGGACTGTCAGTGTGAACTGGGGGCAAGGACTGTCAGTATGAACTGGGGGTAAGGACACAGTGTGAACTGGGGGTAAGGACTGTCAATGTGAACTGGGGGTAAAGACTGTCAGTGTGAACTGGGGGTAAGGACTGTCAATGTGAACTGGGGGTAAAAATGTCAGTGTGAACTGGGGGCAAGGACACAGTGTGAACCCAGGGTAAGGGCTGTCAGTGTGAACTGGGGGTAAGGACTGTCCGTGTGAACTGGGGTTAAGGACACATTGTGAACTGGGGGTAAGGACACAGTGTGAACTGGGGGAAGACACAGTGTGAACTTGGGGTAAGGACTGTCAGTGTGAATTGGGGGGAAGGACTGTCAGTGGGAACTGGGGTGAGGACACAGTGTGAACTGGGGGTAAGGACTGTCAGTGTGAATTGGGGGGAAGGACTGTCAGTGGGAACTGGGGTGAGGACACAGTGTGAACTGGGGGTAAGGACTGTGAGTGGGAACTGGGGGTAAAGACTGTCAGTGTGAACTGGGGGTAAGGACTGTCAGTGTGAACTGGGGGTAAGGACTGTCAGTGTGAACTGGGGGTAAGGACTGTCAGTGGGAACTGGGGGTAAGGACTGTTAGTATGAACTGGGGGTAAGGACTATCATTGTGAACTGGGGGTAAGGGCTGTGAGTGTGAACTGGGGGAAAGGACTGTCAGTGTGAACTGGGGGTAAGGATTGTCAGTGTGAACTGGGGGTAAGGGCACTCAGTGTGAACTGGGGGTAAGGACTGTCAGTGGGAACTGGGGGTAAGGACTGTCAGTGTGAACTGGGGGTAAGGACTGTCAGTGTGAACTGGGGATAAGGACACAGTGTGAACTGGGGGTAAGGACTGTCAGTGTGAACTGGGGGTAAGGACTGTCAGTGTGAACTGGGGGTAAGGACTGTCAGTGTGAACTGGGGGTAAGGACTGTCAGTGGGAACTGGGGGGAAGGACTGTCAGTGGGAACTGGGGGGAAGGACTGTCAGTGGGAACTGGGGGAATGACAGAGTGTGAACTGGGGGCAAGGACTGTCAATGTGAACTGGGGATAAGGACTGTCAGTGTGAACTGGGGATAAGGACTGTCAGTGTGAACTGGGGGTAAGGTCTGTCAGTGTGAACTGGGGATAAGGACACAGTGTGAACTGGGGGGAAGGACTGTCAGTGGGAACTGGGGGGAAGGACTGTCAGTGGGAACTGGGGGAATGACAGAGTGTGAACTGGGGGGAAGGACTGTCAGTGTGAACTGGGGATAAGGACTGTCAGTGGGAACTGGGGGTCAGGACTGTCAGTGGGAACTGGGGGTCAGGACTGTCAGTGTGAACTGGGGGTAAGGATTGTCAGTGTGAACTGGGGGTAAGGGCTGTCAGTGTGAACTGGGGGTAAGGACTGTCAGTGGGAACTGGGGGTAAGGACTGTCAGTGTGAACTGGGGGTAAGGACTGTCAGTGTGAACTGGGGGTAAGGATTGTCAGTGGGAACTGGGGGTAAGGACTGTCAGTGGGAACTGGGGGAAAGGATTGTCAGTGGGAACTGGGGGTAAGGACTGTCAGTGTGAACTGGGGGTAAGGACTGTCAGTGTGAACTGGGGGTAAGGACTGTCAGTGTGAACTGGGGGTAAGGACTGTCAGTGTGAACTGGGGGTAAGGACTGTCAGTGTGAACTGGGGGTAAGGACTGTCAGTGGGAACTGGGGGAAAGGATTGTCAGTGGGAACTGGGGGTAAGGACTGTCAGTGTGAACTGGGGGTAAGGACTGTCAGTGTGAACTGGGGGTAAGGACTGTCAGTGTGAACTGGGGGTAAGGATTGTCAGTGTGAACTGGGGGAAAGGACACAGTGTGAACTGGGGGGAAGGACTGTCAGTGGGAACTGGGGGAAAGGACTGTCAGTGTGAACTGGGGGTAAGGACTGTCAGTGTGAACTGGGGGTAAGGATTGTCAGTGTGAACTGGGGGAAAGGACACAGTGTGAACTGGGGGGAAGGACTGTCAGTGGGAACTGGGGGCAAGGACTGTCAGTGTGAACTGGGGGGAAGGACTGTCAGTGTGAACTGGGGTAAGGACACAGTGTGAACTGGGGGCAAGGACTGTCAGTGTGAACTGGGGTAAGGACACAGTGTGAACTGGGGGTAAGGGCTGTCAGTGGGAACTGGGGGAATGACAGAGTGTGAACTGGGGGCAAGGACTGTTAATGTGAACTGGGGGTAAGGACTTTCAGTGTGAACTGGGGGTAAGGACTGTCAGTGTGAACTGGGGGTAAGGACTGTCAGTGTGAACTGGGGGTAAGGACACAGTGTGAACTGGGGGTAAGGGCTGTCAGTGGGAACTGGGGGTAAGGACACAGTGTGAACTGGGGGTAAGGACTGTCAGTCATCTCCACACCGCCTGAGGAAGGGGAAATCCCCCGAAAGCTTGTGGGATTAAAAATAAAATCGTTGGACTATAACTTGGTGTTGTAAAATTGTTTACAATTGTTAACCCCAGTCCATCACCGCCATCTCCACATCAGTGTGAACTGGGGTTAAGGACACAGTGTGAACTGGGGGTAAGGACTGTCAGTGTGAACTGGGGTTAAGGACACAGTGTGAACTGGGGGTAAGGACTGTCAGTGTGAATTGGGGGGAAGGACTGTCAGTGGGAACTGGGGTGAGGACACAGTGTGAACTGGGGGTAAGGACTGTGAGTGGGAACTGGGGGTAAGGACTGACAGCGTGAACTGGGGGTAAGGACTGTCAGTGGGAACTGGGGGTAAGGACTGTTAGTATGAACTGGGGGTAAGGACTGTCATTGTGAACTGGGGGTAAGGGCTGTGAGTGTGAACTGGGGGAAAGGACTGTCAGTGTGAACTGGGGGTTAGGATTGTCAGTGTGAACTGGGGGTAAGGGCTGTCAGTGTGAACTGGGGGTCAGGACTGTCAGTGGGAACTGGGGGTGAGGACTGTCAGTGTGAACTGGGGGTAAGGACACAGTGTGAACTGGGGGTAAGGACTGTCAGTGGGAACTAGGGGTGAGGATTGTTAGTATGAACTGGGGGTAAGGATTGTCAGTGTGAACTGGGGGTAAGGACTGTCAGTGTGAACTGGGGGTAAGGACTGTCAGTGGGAACTGGGGGAAAGGACACAGTGTGAACTGGGGGTAAGGGCTGTCAGTGTGAACTGGGGGGAAGGACTGTCAGTGGGAACTAGGGGTAAGGACTGTCAGTGGGAACTAGGGGTAAGGACTGTCAGTGTGAATTGGGGGTAAGGACTGTCAGTGGGAACTGGGGGAATGACAGAGTGTGAACTGGGGGCAAGGACTGTCAATGTGAACTGGGGGTAAGGACTGTCAGTGGGAACTGGGGGTCAGGACTGTCAGTGTGAACTGGGGATAAGGACTGTCAGTGGGAACTGGGGGTCAGGACTGTCAGTGGGAACTGGGGGTCAGGACTGTCAGTGGGAACTGGGGGTAAGGACTGTCAGTGTGAACTGGGGGCAAGGACACAGTGTGAACTGGGGGAAAGACACAGTGTTAACTGGGGATAAGGATACAGTGTGAAATGGGGGTAAGGACTGTCAGTGTGAACTGGGGGTAAGGACTGTCAGTGTGAAATGGGGGTAAGGACTGTCAGTGTGAACTGGGGGTAAGGACTGTCAGTGTGAACTGGGGGCAAGGACTGTCAGTATGAACTGGGGGTAAGGACACAGTGTGAACTGGGGGTAAGGACTGTCAATGTGAACTGGGGGTAAAGACTGTCAGTGTGAACTGGGGGTAAGGACTGTCAATGTGAACTGGGGGTAAAGACTGTCAGTGTGAACTGGGGGCAAGGACACAGTGTGAACCCAGGGTAAGGGCTGTCAGTGTGAACTGGGGGTAAGGACTGTCCGTGTGAACTGGGGTTAAGGACACATTGTGAACTGGGGGTAAGGACACAGTGTGAACTGGGGGAAGACACAGTGTGAACTTGGGGTAAGGACTGTCAGTGGGAACTGGGGGTAAGGACTGTTAGTATGAACTTGGGGTAAGGACTGTCATTGTGAACTGGGGGTAAGGGCTGTGAGTGTGAACTGGGGGAAAGGACTGTCAGTGTGAACTGGGGGTAAGGATTGTCAGTGTGAACTGGGGGTAAGGGCTGTCAGTGTGAACTGGGGGTAAGGACTGTCAGTGGGAACTGGGGGTAAGGACTGTCAGTGTGAACTGGGGGTAAGGACTGTCAGTGTGAACTGGGGATAAGGACACAGTGTGAACTGGGGGTAAGGACTGTCAGTGGGAACTGGGGGGAAGGACTGTCAGTGGGAACTGAGGGGAAGGACTGTCAGTGGGAACTGGGGGAATGACAGAGTGTGAACTGGGGGCAAGGACTGTCAATGTGAACTGGGGATAAGGACTGTCAGTGGGAACTGGGGGTCAGGACTGTCAGTGTGAACTGGGGGTCAGGAGTGTCAGTGTGAACTGGGGGTAAGGACTGTCAGTGGGAACTGGGGGTAAGGACTGTCAGTGCGAACTGGGGGTAAGGACTGTCAGTGTGAACTGGGGGTAAAGACTGTCAGTGTGAACTGGGGGCAAGGACACAGTGTGAACTGGGGGAAAGACACAGTGTGAACTGGGGATAAGGATACAGTGTGAAATGGGGGTAAGGACTGTCAGTGTGAACTGGGGGTAAGGACTGTCAGTGTGAAATGGGGGTAAGGACTGTCAGTGTGAACTGGGGGTAAGGACTGTCAGTGTGAACTGGGGGCAAGGACTGTCAGTATGAACTGGGGGTAAGGACACAGTGTGAACTGGGGGTAAGGACTGTCAATGTGAACTGGGGGTAAAGACTGTCAGTGTGAACTGGGGGTAAGGATTGTCAGTGTGAACTGGGGGCAAGGACACAGTGTGAACCCAGGGTAAGGGCTGTCAGTGTGAACTGGGGGTAAGGACTGTCAGTGTGAACTGGGGTTAAGGACACATTGTGAACTGGGGGTAAGGACACAGTGTGAACTGGGGGAAGACACAGTGTGAACTTGGAGTAAGGACAGAGTGTGAACTAGGGGTAAGGACAGAGTGTGAACTGGGGGTAAAGACTGTGAGTGGGAACTGGGGGAAAGACAGAGTGTGAACTGGGGGTAAGGACTGTCAGTGTGAACTGGGGGTAAGGACACAGTTTGAACTTGCGGTAAGGACAGTCAGTGTGAACTGGGGGTAAGGACTGTGAGTGTGAACTGGGGGTAAGGACCGTCAGTGTGAACTGGGGTAAGGACACAGTGTGCACTGGGGGTAAGGACTGTCAGTGTGAACTGGGGGTAAGGACTGTCAGTGTGAACTGAGGGTAAGGATGGTCAGTGTGAACTGGGGGTCAGGACACAATTTGAACTGGGGCAAAGACACAGTGTGAACTGGGGGTAAGGAATGTCAGTGTGAACTGGGGGCAAGGACTGTCAGTGTGACCTGGGGGTAAGGACTGTCAGTGTGACCTGGGGGTAAGGACACAGTGTGAACTGGGGGTAAGGACACAGTGTGAACTGGGGGTAAGGACTGTCAGTGTGAACTGGGGGTAAGGACTGTCAGTGTGAACTGGGGGTAAGGACTGTCATTGTGAACTGGGGGTAAGGACAGAGTGTGAACTGGGGGTAAGGACAGAGTGTGAACTGGGGGTAAGGACTGTCAGTGTGAACTGGGGGTAAGGACACAGTTTGAACTGGCGGTCAGGACTGTCAGTGTGAACTGGGGGTAAGGACTGTCAGTGTGAACTGGGGGTAAGGACTGTCATTGTGAACTGGGGGTAAGGACACAGTGTGTACTGCGGGTAAGGACTGTCAGTGTGAACTGGGGGAAAAGACTGTCAGTGTGAACTGGGGGTAAAGACAGAGTGTGAACTGGGGGTAAGGACAGAGTGTGAACTGGGGGTAAGGACTGTCAGTGTGAACTGGGGGTAAGGACACAGTTTGAACTGGCGGTCAGGACTGTCAGTGTGAACTGGGGGTAAGGGCTGTCAGTGTGAACTTGGGGTAAGGACTGTGAGTGTGAACTGGGGGTAAGGACCGTCAGTGTGAACTGGGGTAAGGACACAGTGTGCACTGGGGGTAAGGACTGTCAGTGTGAACTGGGGGTAAGGATGGTCAGTGTGAACTGGGGGTAAGGACACAGTATGAACTGGGGAAAGGACACAGTATGAACTGGGCTTAAGGACTGTCAGTGTGAACTGGGGGTAAGGACTGTCAGTGTGAACTGGTGGTAAGGACTGTCAGTATGAACTGGGGGTAAGGACTGTCAGTGTGAACTGGGGGTAAGGACACAGTGTGAACTGGGGGTAAGGAATGTCAGTGTGAACTGGGGGTAAGGACACAGTATGAACTGGGCGTAAGGACTGTCAGTGTGAACTGGGGGTAAGGACTGTCAGTGTGAACTGGGGGTAAGGACGGTCAGTGTGAACTGGAGTAAGGACACAGGATGAACTGGGCGTAAGGACTGTCAGTGTGAACTGGGGGTAAGGACTGTCAGTGTGAACTGGGGGGAAGAACTGTCAGTGTGAACTGAGGGTAAGGAGACAGTGTGAACTGGGGGTAAGGACTGTCAGTGTGAACTGGGGGTAAGGACACGGCGTGAACTGGGGTAAGGACACAGTAGTAACTGGGGGTAAGGACACAGTGTGAACTGCGGGTAAGGACTGTCAGTGTGAACTGGGGGTAAGGACTGTCAGTGTGAACTGGGGTAAGGACATCGTGTGAACTGGGGGTAAGGACACAGTAAGAACTGGGCGTAAGGACTGTCAGTGTGAACTGGGGGTAAGGACTGTCAGTGTGAACTGGGGGTAAGGACATGGCGTGAACTGGGGGTAAGGACAGAGTGTGTACTGGGGGTAAGGACACAGTGTGAACTGGGGGTAAAGACTGTGAGTGGGAACTGGGGGAAAGACAGAGTGTGAACTGGGGGTAAGGACTCTCAGTGTGACCTGGGGGTAAGGACTGTCAGTGTGAACTGGGGGTAAGTACTGTCAGTGTGAACTGGGGGTAAGGACTGTCAGTGTGAACTGGGGGTAAGAACTGTCAGTGTGAACTGAGGGTAAGGACAAAGTGTGAACTGGGGGGAAGGACTGTCAGTGTGAACTGGGGGTGAGGACAGGGCGTGAACTAGGGTAAGGACACAGTAGGAACTGGGGTAAGGACACAGTGTGAACTGGGGGTAAGGAATGTCAGTGTTAACTGGGGGTAACGTCTGTCAGTGTGAACTGGGGGTAAGGACTGTCAGTGTGAACTGGGGGCAAGGACTGTCAGTATGAACTGGGGGTAAGGACACAGTGTGAACTGGGGGTAAGGACTGTCAGTGTGAACTGGGGGTAAAGACTGTCAGTGTGAACTGGGGGTAAGGATTGTCAGTGTGAACTGGGGGTAAGGACACAGTGTGAACCCAGGGTAAGGACTGTCAATGTGAACTGGGGGTAAGGACTGTCAGTGTGAACTGGGGGTAAGGTCTGTCAGTGTGAACTGGGGGTAAGGACTGTCAGTGTGAACTGGGGGTAAGGACTGTCAGTGTGAATTGGGGGCAAGGACTGTCAGTATGAACTGGGGGTAAAGACTGTCAGTGTGAACTGGGGGTAAGGATTGTCAGTGTGAACTGGGGGTAAGGACACAGTGTGAACTGGGGGTAAGGACACAGTATGAACTGGGCGTAAGGACTGTAAGTGTGAACTGGGGGTAAGGACTGTCAGTGTGAACTGGGGGTAAGGACACAGTGTGAACTGGGCGTAAGGACTGTCAGTGTGAACTGGGGTTAAGGACTGTCAGTGTGAACTGGGGGTAAGGACACAGTATGAACTGGGCGTAAGGACTGTCAGTGTGAACTGGGGGTAAGGACTGTCAGTGTGAACTGGGGGTAAGGACACAGTGTGAACTGGGGGGAAGGACTGTCAGTGTGAACTGGGGGTGAGGACAGGGCGTGAACTAGGGTAAGGACACAGTAGGAACTGGGGTAAGGACACAGTGTGATCTGGGGTTAAGGACTGTCAATGTGAACTGGGGGTAAGGACTGTCAGTGTGAAATGGGGGTAGGGACTGTCAGTGTGAACTGGGGGTAAGGACTGTCAGTGTGAACTGGGGGTAAGGACTGTCAGTGTGAACTGGGGGCAAGGACTGTCAGTATGAACTGGGGGTAAGGACACATTGTGAACTGGGGGTAAGGACTGTCAGTGTGAACTGGGGGAAAAGACTGTCAGTGTGAACTGGGGGTAAGGATTTTCAGTGTGAACTGGGGGTAAGGTCTGTCAGTGTGAACTGGGGGTAAGGACTGTCAGTGTGAACTGGGGGCAAGGACTGCCATTGTGAACTGGGTGTAAGGACACAGTGTGAACTGGGGGCAAGGACTATCATTGTGAACTGGGGATAAGGACACAGTGTGAACTGGGGGTAAGGACTGTCAGTGTGAACTGGGGGTAAGGACTGTCAGTGTGAACTGGGGGTAAGGACACAGTGTGAACTGGGGGTAAGGACACAGTATGAACTGGGGGTAAGGAATGTCAGTGTGAACTGGGGGCAAGGACTGCCATTGTGAACTGGGGGTAAGGACACAGTGTGAACTGGGGGCAAGGACACTGTGTGAATTGGGGGTAAGGACACAGTATGAACTGGGGAAAGGACACTGTATGAACTGGGCTCAAGGACTGTCAGTGTGAACTGGGGGTAAGGACTGTCAGTGTGAACTGGTGGTAAGGACTGTCAGTGTGAACTGGGGGTAAGGACTGTCAGTGTGAACTGGGGGTAAGGACACAGTGTGAACTGGGGGTAAGGACACAGTATGAACTGGGGGTAAGGACACAGTATGAACTGGGGGTAAGGACTGTCAGTGTGAACTGGGGGTAAGGACTGTCAGCGTGAACTGGTGGTAAGGACACAGTATGAACTGGGCGTAAGAGCTGTCAGTGTGAACTGGGGGTAAGGACTGTCAGTGTGAACTGGGGGTAAGGACACAGTGTGAACTGGGGGTAAGGACACAGTATGAACTGGGGGTAAGGAATGTCAGTGTGAACTGGGGGTAAGGACACAGGATGAACAGGGCGTAAGGACTGTCAGTGTGAACTGGGGGTAAGGACTGTCAGTGTGAACTGGGGGTAAGGACTGTCAGTGTGAACTGGGGGTAAGGACACAGGATGAACTGGGCGGAAGGACTGTCAGTGTGAACTGGGGGTAAGGACACAGTTTGAACTGGGGGTAAGGACTGTCAATGTGAACTGGGGGTAAGAACTGTCAGTGTGAACTGAGGGTAAGGACACAGTGTGAACTGGGGGTAAGGACTGTCAGTGTGAACTGGGGGTAAGGACACGGCGTGAACTGGGGTAAGGACACAGTAGGAACTGGGGGTAAGGACACAGTGTGAACTGCGGGTAAGGACTGTCAGTGTGAATTGGGGTAAGGATTGTCAGTGTGAACTGGGGGTAAGGACTGTCAGTGTGAACTGGGGGTAAGTACAAAGTGTGAACTGGGGTAAGGACACAGTGTGAACTCGGGGTAAGGACTGTCAGTGTGAACTGGGGTAAGGACACAATGTGAACTGGGGTTAAGGACTGTCAGTGTGAACTGGGGGTAAGGACACAGTATGAACTGGGGAAAGGACACTGTATGAACTGGGCTTAAGGACTGTCAGTGTGAACTGGGGGTAAGGACTGTCAGTGTGAACTGGTGGTAAGGACTGTCAGTGTGAACTGGGGGTAAGGACTGTCAGTGTGAACTGGGGGTAAGGACATGGCGTGAACTGGGGTAAGGACACAGTAGGAACTGGGGGTAAGGACTGTCAGTGCGAACTGGGGGTAAGGACACAGTATGAACTGGGGGAAGACACAGTGTGAACTAGGGGTAAGGACAGAGTGCGTACTGGGGGTAAGGACACAGTGTGAACTGGGGGTAAAGACTGTGAGTGGGAACTGGGGGAAAGACAGAGTGTGAACTGGTGGTAAGGACTCTCAGTGTGACCTGGGGGTAAGGACACTGTGTGAACTGGGGGGAAGGACTGTCAGTGTGAACTGGGGGTGAGGACAGGGCGTGAACTAGGGTAAGGACACAGTAGGAACTGGGGTAAGGACACAGTGTGAAATGGGGGTAGGGACTGTCAGTGTGAACTGGGGGTAAGGACTGTCAGTGTGAACTGGGGGCTAGGACTGTCAGTGTGAACTGGGGGCAAGGACTGTCAGTATGAACTGGGGGTAAGGACACAGTGTGAACTGGGGGTAAGGACTGTCAGTGTGAAATGGGGGTAGGGACTGTCAGTGTGAACTGGGGGTAAGGACTGTCAGTGTGAACTGGGGGCAAGGACTGTCAGTATGAACTGGGTGTAAGGACACAGTTTGAACTGGGGGTAAGGACTGTCAGTGTGAACTGGGGGAAAAGACTGTCAGTGTGAACTGGGGGTAAGGACTGTCAGTGTGAACTGGGGGTAAGGTCTGTCAGTGTAAACTGGGGGTAAGGACAGTCAGTGTGAAATGGGGGTAGGGACACAGTGTGAACTGGGGGTAAGGACACAGTGTGAACTGGGGGAAGACACAGTGTGAACTGGGGGTAAGGACAGAGTGTGAACTGGGGGTAAGGACAGAGTGTGAACTGGGGGTAAAGACTGTGAGTGGGAACTGGGGGAAAGACAGAGTGTGAACTGGGGGAAAGGACTGTCAGTGTGAACTGGGGGTAAGGACAGAGTGTGAACTGGGGGTAAGGACAGAGTGTGAACTGGGGGTAAAGACTGTGAGTGGGAACTGGGGGAAAGACAGAGTGTGAACTGGCGGTAAGGACTGTCAGTGTGAACTGGGGGTAAGGGCTGTCAGTGTGAACTGGGGGTAAGGACTGTGAGTGTGAACTGGGGGTAAGGACCGTCAGTGTGAACTGGGGTAAGGACACAGTGTGCACTGGGGGTAAGGACTGTCAGTGTGAACTGGGGGTAAGGATGGTCAGTGTCAACTGGGGGTCAGGACACAATTTGAACTGGGGCAAAGACACAGTGTGAACTGGGGGTAAGTACACAGTGTGAACTGGGGTAAGGACACAGTGTGAACTCGGGGTAAGGACTGTCAGTGTGAACTGGAGTAAGGACACAATGTGAACTGGGGTTAAGGACACAGTATGAACTGGGGAAAGGACACTGTATGAACTGGGCTTAAGGACTGTCAGTGTGAACTGGGGGTAAGGACTGTCAGTGTGAACTGGTGGTAAGGACTGTCAGTGTGAACTGGGGGTAAGGACTGTCAGTGTGAACTGGGGGTAAGGACATGGCGTGAACTGGGGTAAGGACACAGTAGGAACTGGGGGTAAGGACTGTCAGTGCGAACTGGGGGTAAGGACACAGTATGAACTGGGGGAAGACACAGTGTGAACTCGGGGTAAGGACAGAGTGCGTACTGGGGGTAAGGACACAGTGCAAACTGGGGGTAAAGACTGTGAGTGGGAACTGGGGGAAAGACAGAGTGTGAACTGGGGGTAAGGACTCTCAGTGTGACCTGGGGGTAAGGACACTGTGTGAACTGGGGGGAAGGACTGTCAGTGTGAACTGGGGGTGAGGACAGGGCGTGAATTAGGGTAAGGACACAGTCGGAACTGGGGTAAGGACACAGTGTGAAATGGGGGTAGGGACTGTCAGTGTGAACTGGGGGTAAGGACTGTCAGTGTGAACTGGGGGCAAGGACTGTCAGTGTGAACTGGGGGCAAGGACTGTCAGTATGAACTGGGGGTAAGGACACAGTGTGAACTGGGGGTAAGGACTGTCAGTGTGAAATGGGGGTAGGGACTGTCATTGTGAACTGGGGGTAAGGTCTGTCAGTGTAAACTGGGGGTAAGGACAGTCAGTGTGAAATGGGGGTAGGGACACAGTGTGAACTGGGGGTAAGGAAAGAGTGTGAACTGGGGGTAAGGACAGAGTGTGAACTGGGGGTAAAGACTGTGAGTGGGAACTGGGGGAAAGACAGAGTGTGAACTGGGGGTAAGGACTGTCAGTGTGAACTGGGGGTAAGGACTGTGAGTGTGAACTGGGGGTAAGGACCGTCAGTGTGAACTGGGGTAAGGACACAGTGTGCACTGGGGGTAAGGACTGTCAGTGTGAACTGGGGGTAAGGATGGTCAGTGTGAACTGGGGGTCAGGACACAATTTGAACTGGGGCAAAGACACAGTGTGAACTGGGGGTAAGGAATGTCAGTGTGAACTGGGGGCAAGGACTGTCAGTGTGACCTGGGGGTAAGGACTGTCAGTGTGAACTGGGGGTAAGGACACAGTGTGAACTGGGGGTAAGGACTGTCAGTGTGAACTGGGGGTAAGGACTGTCATTGTGAACTGGGGGTAAGGACACAGTGTGAACTGGGGGAAAGACAGAGTGTGAACTAGGGGTAAGCCCAGATTTTGAAATGGGTGCAAGGACTGTCAGTGTGAACTGGGGGCAAGGACTGCCATTGTGAACTGGGGGTAAGGACACAGTGTGAACTGGGGGCAAGGACTATCATTGTGAACTGGGGGTAAGGACACTGTGTGAACTGGGGGTAAGGACACAGTGTGAACTGGGGGTAAGGACTGTCAGTGTGAACTGGGGGTAAGGACTGTCAGTCTGAACTGGGGGTAAGGACACAGTATGAAGTGGGGAAAGGTCACAGTATGAACTGGGCTTAAGGACTGTCAGTGTGAACTGGGGGTAAGGACTGTCAGTGTGAACTGGTGGTAAGGACTGTCAGTGTGAACTGGTGGTAAGGACTGTCAGTGTGAACTGGGGGTAAGGACTGTCAGTGTGAACTGGGGGTAAGGACACAGTGTGAACTGGGCGTAAGGACTGTCAGTGTGAACTGGGGGTAAGGACACAGGATGAACTGGGCGGAAGGACTGTCAGTGTGAACTGGGGGTAAGGACTGTCAGTGTGAACTGGGGGGAAGAACTGTCAGTGTGAACTGAGGGTAAGGACACAGTGTGAACTGGGGGTAAGGACTGTCAGTGTGAACTGGGGGTAAGGACACAGTGTGAACTGCGGGTAAGGACTGTCAGTGTGAATTGGGGTAAGGACACAGTGTGAACTGGGGGTAAGGACTGTCAGTGTGAACTGGGGGTAAGTACACAGTGTGAACTGGGGTAAGGACACAGTGTGAACTCGGGGTAAGGACTGTCAGTGTGAACTGGGGGTAAGGACACAGTAAGAACTGGGCGTAAGGACTGTCAGTGTGAACTGGGGGTAAGGACTGTCAGTGTGAACTGGGGGTAAGGACACAGTATGAACTGGGGGAAGACACAGTGTGAACTGGGGGTAAGGACAGAGTGTGTACTGGGGGTAAGGACACAGTGTGAACTGGGGGTAAAGACTGTGAGTGGGAACTGGGGGAAAGACAGAGTGTGAACTGGGGGTAAGGACTCTCAGTGTGACCTGGGGGTAAGGACTGTCAGTGTGAACTGGGGGTAAGCACTGTCAGTGTGAACTGAGGGTAAGAACTGTCAGTGTGAACTGAGGGTAAGGACAAAGTGTGAACTGGGGGAAGGACTGTCAGTGTGAACTGGGGGTGAGGACAGGGCGTGAACTAGGGTAAGGACACAGTAGGAACTGGGGTAAGGACACAGTGTGAACTGGGGGTAAGGACTGTCAGTGTGAACTGGGGGTAAGAACTGTCAGTGTGAACTGAGGGTAAGGACACAGTGTGAACTGGGGGAAGGACTGTCAGTGTGAACTGGGGGTGAGGACAGGGCGTGAACTAGGGTAAGGACACAATAGGAACTGGGGTAAGGACACAGTGTGAACTGGGGGTAAGGACTGTCAGTGTTAACTGGGGGTAAGGACTGTCAGTGTTAACTGGGGGTAAGGTCTGTCAGTGTGAACTGGGGGTCAGGTCTGTCAGTGTGAACTGGGGGTAAGGACTGTCAGTGTGAAATGGGGGTAAGGACTGTCAGTGTGAACTGGGGGTAAGGTCTGTCAGTGTGAAGTGGGGGTAAGGACTGTCAGTGTGAAATGGGGGTAGGGACTGTCAGTGTGAACTGGGGGTAAGGACACAGTGTGAACTGGGGGTAAGGACTGTCAATGTGAACTGGGGTTAAGGACACAGTGTGAACTGGGGGTAAGGACTGTCAATGTGAACTGGGGTTAAGGACACAGTGTGAACTGGGGGTAAGGACTGTCAATGTGAACTGGGGGTAAGGACTGTCAGTGTGAACTGGGGGTAAGGTCTGTCAGTGTGAACTGGGGGTAAGGACTGTCAGTGTGAAATGGGTGTAGGGACTGTCAGTGTGAACTGGGGGTAAGGACTGTCAGTGTGAACTGGGGGCAAGGACTGTCAGTATGAACAGGGGGTAAGGACACAGTGTGAACTGGGGGTAAGGACTGTCAGTGTGAACTGGGGGTAAAGACTGTCAGTGTGAACTGGGGGTAAGGATTGTCAGTGTGAACTGGGGGTAAGGACACAGTGTGAACCCAGGGGAAGGACTGTAAGTGTGAACTGGAGGTACGGACACAGTGTGAACTGAGTGTAAGGACTGTCAGTGTGAACTGGGGTGAAGGACACAGTGTGAACTGGGGGAAGACACAGTGTGAACTGGGGGTAAGGACACAGTGTGAACTGGGGGAAGACACAGTGTGAACTGGGGGTAAGGACAGAGTGTGAACTGGGGGTAAGGACAGAGTGTGAACTGGGGGTAAAGACTGTGAGTGGGAACTGGGGGAAAGACAGAGTGTGAACTGGGGGTAAGGACTGTCAGTGTGAACTGGGGGTAAGGACACAGTATGAACTGGGGGAAGACACAGTGTGAACTGGGGGTAAGGACAGAGTGTGTACTGGGGGTAAGGACACAGTGTGAACTGGGGGTAAAGACTGTGAGTGGGAACTGGGGGAAAGACAGAGTGTGAACTGGGGGTAAGGACTCTCAGTGTGACCTGGGGGTAAGGACTGTCAGTGTGAACTGGGGGTAAGCACTGTCAGTGTGAACTGAGGGTAAGAACTGTCAGTGTGAACTGAGGGTAAGGACAAAGTGTGAACTGGGGGAAGGACTGTCAGTGTGAACTGGGGGTGAGGACAGGGCGTGAACTAGGGTAAGGACACAGTAGGAACTGGGGTAAGGACACAGTGTGAACTGGGGGTAAGGACTGTCAGTGTTAACTGGGGGTAAGGACTGTCAGTGTTAACTGGGGGTAAGGTCTGTCAGTGTGAACTGGGGGTAAGCACTGTCAGTGTGAACTGAGGGTAAGGACAAAGTGTGAACTGGGGGAAGGACTGTCAGTGTGAACTGGGGGTGAGGACAGGGCGTGAACTAGGGTAAGGACACAGTAGGAACTGGGGTAAGGACACAGTGTGAACTGGGGGTAAGGACTGTCAGTGTTAACTGGGGGTAAGGTCTGTCAGTGTGAACTGGGGGTAAGGTCTGTCAGTGTGAACTGGGGGTAAGGACTGTCAGTGTGAAATGGGGGTAAGGACTGTCAGTGTGAACTGGGGGTAAGGTCTGTCAGTGTGAACTGGGGGTAAGGACTGTCAGTGTGAAATGGGGGTAGGGACTGTCAGTGTGAACTGGGGTTAAGGACACAGTATGAACTGGGGGTAAGGACTGTCAATGTGAACTGGGGTTAAGGACACAGTGTGAACTGGGGGTAAGGACTGTCAATGTGAACTGGGGTTAAGGACACAGTGTGAACTGGGGGTAAGGACTGTCAATGTGAACTGGGGGTAAGGACTGTCAGTGTGAACTGGGGGTAAGGTCTGTCAGTGTGAACTGGGGGTAAGGACTGTCAGTGTGAAATGGGGGTAGGGACTGTCAGTGTGAACTGGGGGTAAGGACTGTCAGTGTGAACTGGGGGCAAGGACTGTCAGTATGAACAGGGGGTCAGGACACAGTGTGAACTGGGGGTAAGGACTGTCAGTGTGAACTGGGCGTAAAGACTGTCAGTGTGAACTGGGGGTAAGGATTGTCAGTGTGAACTGGGGGTAAGGACACAGTGTGAACCCAGGGTAAGGACTGTAAGTGTGAACTGGAGGTACGGACACAGTGTGAACTGAGTGCAAGGACTGTCAGTGTGAACTGGGGTGAAGGACACAGTGTGAACTGGGGGTAAGGACACAGTGTGAACTGGGGGAAGACACAGTATGAACTGGGGGTAAGGACAGAGTGTGAACTGGGGGTAAGGACAGAGTGTGAACTGGGGGTAAAGACTGTGAGTGGGAACTGGGGGAAAGACAGAGTGTGAACTGGGGGTAAGGACTGTCAGTGTGAAATGGGGGTAAGGACACAGTATGAACTGGGGGAAGACACAGTGTGAACTGGGGGTAAGGACAGAGTGTGTACTGGGGGTAAGGACATAGTGTGAACTGGGGGTAAAGACTGTGAGTGGGAACTGGGGGAAAGACAGAGTGTGAACTGGGGGTAAGGACTCTCAGTGTGACCTGGGGGTAAGGACTGTCAGTGTGAACTGGGGGTAAGCACTGTCAGTGTGAACTGAGGGTAAGAACTGTCAGTGTGAACTGAGGGTAAGGACAAAGTGTGAACTGGGGGAAGGACTGTCAGTGTGAACTGGGGGTGAGGACAAGGCGTGAACTAGGGTAAGGACACAGTAGGAACTGGGGTAAGGACACAGTGTGAACTGGGGGTAAGGACTGTCAGTGTGAACTGGGGGTAAGCACTGTCAGTGTGAACTGGGGGTAAGGACTGTCAGTGTGAACTGAGGGTAAGGACACAGTGTGAACTGGGGGAAGGACTGTCAGTTTGAACTGGGGGTGAGGACAGGGCGTGAACTCGGGTAAGGACACAGTAGGAACTGGGGTAAGGACACAGTGTGAACTGGGGGTGAGGACTGTCAGTGTGAACTGGGGGTAAGGACTGTCAGTGTGAAATGGGGGTAAGGACTGTCAGTGTGAACTGGGGGTAAGGTCTGTCAGTGTGAACTGGGGGTAAGGACTGTCAGTGTGAAATGGGGGTAGGGACTGTCAGTGTGAACTGGGGTTAAGGACACAGTATGAACTGGGGGTAAGGACTGTCAATGTGAACTGGGGTTAAGGACACAGTGTGAACTGGGGGTAAGGACTGTCAATGTGAACTGGGGTTAAGGACACAGTGTGAACTGGGGGTAAGGACTGTCAATGTGAACTGGGGGTAAGAACTGTCAGTGTGAACTGGGGGTAAGGTCTGTCAGTGTGAACTGGGGGTAAGGACTGTCAGTGTGAAATGGGGGTAGGGACTGTCAGTGTGAACTGGGGGTAAGGACTGTCAGTGTGAACTGGGGGCAAGGACTGTCAGTATGAACAGGGGGTAAGGACACAGTGTGAACTGGGGGTAAGGACTGTCAGTGTGAACTGGGGGTAAAGACTGTCAGTGTGAACTGGGGGTAAGGATTGTCAGTGTGAACTGGGGGTAAGGACACAGTGTGAACCCAGGGTAAGGACTGTAAGTGTGAACTGGAGGTACGGACACAGTGTGAACTGGGTGTAAGGACTGTCAGTGTGAACTGGGGTGAAGGACACAGTGTGAACTGGGGGTAAGGACACAGTGTGAACTGGGGGAAGACACAGTGTGAACTGGGGGTAAGGACAGAGTGTGAACTGGGGGTAAGGACAGAGTGTGAACTGGGGGTAAAGACTGTGAGTGGGAACTGGGGGAAAGGCAGAGTGTGAACTGGGGGTAAGGACTGTCAGTGTGAACTGGGGGTAAGGACTGTCAGTGTGAACTGGGGGCAAGGACTGTCAGTGTGACCTGGGGGTAAGGACTGTCAGTGTGAACTGGGGGTAAGGACACAGTGTGAACTGGGGGTAAGGACACAGTGTGAACTGGGGGTAAGGACACAGTGTGAACTGGGGGTAAGGACACAGTGTGTACTGGGGGTAAGGACTGTCAGTGTGAACTGGGGGTAAGGACTGTCATTGTGAACTGGGGTGAGGACACAGTGTGAACTGGGGGTAAGGACTGTCATTGTGAACTGGGGTAAGGACACAGTGTGAACTGGGGGAAAGACAGAGTGTGAACTAGGGGTAACCCCAGATTTTGAAATGGGTGCAAGGACTGTCAGTGTGAACTGGGGGCAAGGACTGCCATTGTGAACTGGGGGTAAGGACACAGTGTGAACTGGGGGTAAGGACTGTCAGAGTGAACTGGGGTAAGGACACAGTGTGAACTGGGGGAAAGACAGAGTGTGAACTAGGGGTAAGCCCAGATTTTGAAATGGGTGCAAGGACTGTCAGTGTGAACTGGGGGCAAGGACTGCCATTGTGAACTGGGGGCAAGGACTATCATTGTGAACTGGGGGTAAGGACACTGTGTGAACTGGGGGTAAGGACACAGTGTGAACTGGGGGTAAGGACTGTCAGTGTGAACTGGGGGTAAGGACTGTCAGTGTGAACTGGGGGTAAGGACACAGTATGAACTGGGGAAAGGACACAGTATGAACTGGGCTTAAGGACTGTCAGTGTGAACTGGGGGTAAGGACTGTCAGTGTGAACTGGGGGTAAGGACACAGTGTGAACTGGGGGTAAGGACACAGTATGAACTGGGGGTAAGGACTGTCAGTGTGAACTGGGGGTAAGGACACAGTATGAACTGGGCGTAAGGACTGTCAGTGTGAACTGGGGGTAAGGACTGTCAGTGTGAACTGGGGGCAAGGACTGTCAGTGTGAACTGGGGGTAAGGACACAGGATGAACTGGGCGTAAGGACTGTCAGTGTGAACTGGGGTTAAGGACACAGTTTGAATTGGGGGTAAGGACTGTCAGTGTGAACTGGGGGTAAGAACTGTCAGTGTGAACTGAGGGTGAGGACACAGTTTGAACTGGGGGTAAGGACTGTCAGTGTGAACTGGGGGTAAGGACACGGCGTGAACTGGGGTAAGGACACAGTAGGAACTGGGGGTAAGGACACAGTGTGAACTGCGGGTAAGGACTGTCAGTGTGAACTGGGGTAAGGACTGTCAGTGTGAACTGGGGTAAGGACACAATGTGAACTGGGGTTAAGGACTGTCAGTGCGAACTGGGGGTAAGGACTGTCAGTGTGAACTGGGGGTAAGGACACAGTATGAACTGGGGGAAGACACAGTGTGAACTGGGGGTAAGGACAGAGTGCGTACTGGGGGTAAGGACACAGTGTGAACTGGGGGTAAAGACTGTGAGTGGGAACTGGGGGAAAGACAGAGTGTGAACTGGGGGTAAGGACTGTCAGTGTGAATTGGGGTTAAGTACTGTCATTGTGAACTGGGGGTAAGGACACTGTGTGAACTGGGGGTAAGGACTGTCAGTGTGAACTGGGGGTAAGAACTGTCAGTGTGAACTGAGGGTAAGGACACAGTGTGAACTGGGGGGAAGGACTGTCAGTGTGAACTGGGGGTGAGGACAGGGCGTGAACTAGGGTAAGGACACAGTAGGAACTGGGGTTAAGGACTGTCAGTGTGAAATGCGGGTAGGGACTGTCAGTGTGAACTGGGGGTAAGGACTGTTTGTATGAACTGGGGGTAAGGACTGTCAGTGTGAACTGGGGGTAAGGACTGTCAGTGTGAACTGGGGTAAAGACACAATGTGAACTGGGGTTAAGGACTGTCAGTGTGAACTGGGGGTAAGGACACAGTATGAACTGGGCGTAAGGACTGTCAGTGTGAACTGGGGGTAAGGACTGTCAGTGTGAACTGGGGGTAAGGACACAGTGTGAACTGGGGGGAAGGACTGTCAGTGTGAACTGGGGTTCAGGACAGGGCGTGAACTAGGGTAAGGACACAGTATTAACTGGGCGTAAGGACTGTCAGTGTGAACTGGGGGTAAGGACTGTCAGTGTGAACTGGGGGTAAGGACTGTCAGTATGAACTGGGGGTAAGGACACAGTGTGAACTGGGGGTCAGGACTGTCAGTGTGAACTGGGGGAAAAGACTGTCAGTGTGAACTGGGGGTAAGGATTGTCAGTGTCAACTGGGGGTAAGGTCTGTCAGTGTCAACTGGGGGTAAGGACTGTCAGTGTGAAATGGGGGTAGGGACACAGTGTGAACTGGGGGTAAGGACACAGTGTGAACTGGGGGAAGACACAGTGTGAACTGGGGGTAAGGACAGAGTGTGAACTGGGGGTAAGGACAGAGTGTGAACTGGGGGTAAAGACTGTGAGTGGGAACTGGGGGAAAGACAGAGTGTGAACTGGGGGTAAGGACTGTCAGTGTGAACTGGGGGTAAGGACACAGTTTGAACTGGGGGTAAGGACTGTGAGTGTGAACTGGGGGTAAGGACCGTCAGTGTGAACTGGGGTAAGGACACAGTGTGCACTGGGGGTAAGGACTGTCAGTGTGAACTGGGGGTAAGGATGGTCAGTGTGAACTGGGGGTCAGGACACAATTTGAACTGGGGCAAATGCACAGTGTGAACTGGGGGCAAGGACTTTCAGTGTGACCTGGGGGTAAGGACTGTCAGTGTGAACTGGGGGTAAGGACACAGTGTGAACTGGGGGTATGGACACAGTGTGAACTGGGGGTAAGGACACAGTGTGAACTGGGGGTAAGGACTGTCAGTGTGAACTGGGGGTTAGGACTGTCATTGTGAACTGGGGGTAAGGACTGTCATTGTGAACTGGGGGTAAGGACACAGTGTGAACTGGGGGAAAGACAGAGTGTGAACTAGGGGTAAGCCCAGATTTTGAAATGGGTGCAAGGACTGTCAGTGTGAACTGGGGGCAAGGACTATCATTGTGAACTGGGGGTAAGGACACAGTGTGAACTGGGGGTAAGGACACAGTGTGAACTGGGGGTAAGGACACAGTGTGAACTGGGGGTAAGGACACAGTGTGAACTGGTGGTAAGGACTGTCAGTGTGAACTGGGGGTAAGGACACAGTATGAACTGGGGAAAGGACACAGTATGAACTGGGCTTAAGGACTGTCAGTGTGAACTGGGGGTAAGGACTGTCAGTGTGAACTGGTGGTAAGGACTATCAGTGTGAACTGGTGGTAAGGACTGTCAGTGTGAACTGGGGGTAAGGACTGTCAGTGTGAACTGGGGGTAAGGACACAGTGTGAACTGGGGGTAAGGACACAGTATGAACTGGGGGTAAGGAATGTCAGTGTGAACTGGGGGTAAGGACACAGTATGAACTGGGCGTAAGGACTGTCAGTGTGAACTGGGGGTAAGGACTGTCAGTGTGAACTGGGGGTAAGAACTGTCAGTGTGAACTGAGGGTAAGGACACAGTGTGAACTGGGGGTAAGGACTGTCAGTGTGAACTGGGGGTAAGGACACAGGATGAACTGGGCGTCAGGACTGTCAGTGTGAACTGAGGGTAAGGACACAGTGTGAACTGAGGGTAAGGACACAGTGTGAACTGTGGGTAAGAACTGTCAGTGTGAACTGAGGGTAAGTACACAGTGTGAACTGGGCGTAAGGACTGTCAGTGTGAACTGGGGGTAAGGACTGTCAGTGTGAACTGGGGGTAAGGACATGGCGTGAACTGGGGTAAGGACACAGTAGGAACTGGGGGTAAGGACACAGTATGAACTCGGGGAAGACACAGTGTGAACTGGGGGTAAGGACACAGTATGAACTGGGGGAAGACACAGTGTGAACTGGGGGTAAGGACAGAGTGTGTACTGGGGGTAAGGACACAGTGTGAACTGGGGGTAAAGACTGTGAGTGGGAACTGGGGGAAAGACAGAGTGTGAACTGGGGGTAAGGACTCTCAGTGTGACCTGGGGGTAAGGACTGTCAGTGTGAACTTGGGGTAAGGACTGTCAGTGTGAACTGTGGCAAAGACAGAGTGTGAACTGGGGGTAAGGACTGTCAGTGTGAACTGGGGGCAAGGACTGTTGTGATGAACTGGGGATAAGGACTGTCATGATGAACTGGGGATGAGGATCCCCTTGGAATGAGTGACCATAACATGGTTCCATTCCATATCCAATTTGAGGGTGAGAAGGTTGGTTCTCAAACAAGCGTACTGAGCTTGAATAAAGGAGACTATGATGGTATGAGAGCGGAATTGATTAATGTGGAATGGGAAAATAGATAAAAGGGTAAGCCGGTACATGAGCAGTGGTGTTCATTTAAGGAGTTATTTTACAACTTTCAAAAAATATATATTCCACTGAGGAAAAAATGATGCAAAAGAAATGACAGCCATCCGTGGCTCAGTAAAGAAATTAAGGATAGTATCCAACCAAAAACAAGGACATATAAGGTAGCCAAACTTAGTGGGAGGATAGAAGATTGGGAAGTCTTCAAAAGACAGCAAAAAGTAACTAAAGGATTGATTAACAAAGGGAAGATAGATTATGAAAATAAATTAGCAAAAAATATATAAACAGATAGCAAGAGTTTCTACAGTTATATAAAAAGAAAAAGGGTGGCTAAGGCAAACATAGGTCCCTTAGAGGATGAGACCGGGAAATTAATGGTGGGAAACATGGAGATGGCAAAAATGCTGAACAAATATCTTGTTTCAGTCTTTACGGTAGAGGACACTAAGAATATCCCAACACTGGACAAACAGGGGGCTCTTGGGGGTGAGGAGCTAAATACGATTAAAATCACTAAGGAATTGGTACTCAGTAAATTAATGGGACTCAAGGCGGATAAATCCCCTGGACCTGATGGCTTAAATCATAGGGTCTTGAGGGAAGTGGCAGTGGGGATTGTGGATGCTTTGGTAATAATTTTCCAAAATTCTCTGGACTCGGCAAAGGTCCCGGCAGATTGGAAAACTGTAATGTAACACCCTTATTTAAAAAGGGTAGTAGGCAGAAGGCTGGAAATTATAGACCAGTTAGCCTAACATCTGTGGGGGGTAACATTTTGGAGTCTATTATTAAGGAGACAGCAGCGGAACATTTGGATAAACATAATTTAATAGGACAAAATCAGCATGGCTTTACGAAGGGGAAGTCATGTCTGACAAATTTGCTTGAGTTCTTTGAGGACATAACGTACAGGGTGGATAAAGGGGAACCAGTGGACGTAGTGTATTTAGACTTCCAGAAGGCATTCGACAAGGTGCCACATAAAAGATTATTGCTCAAGATAAAGAATCACTGGATTGGGGGTCATATTCTGGCATGGGTGGAGGATTGGTTATCTAACAGGAAGCAGAGAGTTGGGATAAATGGTTCATTCTCGAACTGGCAACCAGTCGCCAGTGGTGTTCCGCAGGGGTCGGTGCTGGGTCCCCAACTCTTTACAATCTATATTAACGATTTGGAGGAGGGGACCGAGTGTAACATATCAAAGTTTGCAGATGATGCAAAGATGGGAGGGAAAGTCGAGAGTGAGGAGGACATAAAAAACCTGCAAGGGGATATAGACAGGCTGGGTGAGTGGGCGGAGATTTGGCAGATGCAATACAATATTGGAAAATGTGAGGTTATGCACTTTGGCAGGAAAAATCAGAGAGCAAGTTATTATCTTAATGGCGAGAAACTGGAAAGTACTGCAGTGCAAAGGGATCTGGGGGTCCTAGTGCAAGAAAATCAAAAAGTTAGTATGCAGGTGCAGCAGGTGATCAAGAAGGCCAACGGAATGTTGACTTTTATTGCTCGGGGGATATATACATACTTAAGAAAAGACATACTTGCTCTTGAGGCAGCACAAAGAAGGTTCACTCGGTTAATCCCGGGAATGAGGGGGTGGTCATATGAGGAGAGGTTAAGTAGATTGGGACTCTACTCATTGGAGTTCACAAGAATGAAAGGCGATCTTATTGAAACATATAATCATAGAATCATAGAATCATAGAAGTTACAACATGGAAACAGGCCCTTCGGCCCAACATGTCCATGTCGCCCAGTTTATACCACTAAGCTAGTCCCAATTGCCTGCACTTGGCCCATATCCCTCTATACCCATCTTACCCATGTAACTGTCCAAATGCTTTTTAAAAGACAAAATTGTACCCGCCTCTACTACTGCCTCTGGCAGCTCGTTCCAGACACTCACCACCCTTTGAGTGAAAAAATTGCCCCTCTGGACCCTTTTGTATCTCTCCCCTCTCACCTTAAATCTATGCCCCCTCGTTATAGACTCCCCTACCTTTGGGAAAAGATTTTGACTATCGACCTTATCTATGCCCCTCATTATTTTATAGACTTCTATAAGATCACCCCTTAACCTCCTACTCTCCAGGGAAAAAAGTCTCAGTCTATCCAACCTCTCCCTATAAGTCAAACCATCAAGTCCCGGTAGCATCCTAGTAAATCTTTTCTGCACTCTTTCTAGTTTAATAATATCCTTTCTATAATAGGGTGACCAGAACTGTACACAGTACTCCAAGTGTGGCCTCACCAATGCCCTGTACAACTTCAACAAGACATCCCAACTCCTGTATTCAATGTTCTGACCAATGAAACCAAGCATGCCGAATGCCTTCTTCACCACCCTATCCACCTGTGACTCCACTTTCAGGGAGCTATGAATCTGTACTCCTAGATCTCTTTGTTCTATAACTCTCCCCAACGCCCTACCATTAACGGAGTAGGTCCTGGCCCGATTCGATCTACCAAAATGCATCACCTCACATTTATCTAAATTAAACTCCATCTGCCATTCATCGGCCCACTGGCCCAATTGATCAAGATCCCGTTGCAATCCTAGATAACCTTCTTCACTGTCCACAATGCCACCAATCTTGGTGTCATCTGCAAACTTACTAACCATTCCTCCTAAATTCTCATCCAAATAACAGCGGACCCAGCACCGATCCCTGAGGCACACCGCTGGACACAGGCATCCAGTTTGAAAAACAACCCTCTACAACCACCCTCTGTCTTCTGTCGTCAAGCCAATTTTGTATCCAATTGGCTACCTCACCTTGGATCCCATGAGATTTAACCTTATGTAACAACCTACCATGCGGTACCTTGTCAAATGCTTTGCTGAAGTCCATGTAGACCACGTCTACTGCACAGCCCTCATCTATCTTCTTGGTTACCCCTTCAAAAAACTCAATCAAATTCGTGAGACATGATTTTCCTCTCACAAAACCATGCTGACTGTTCCTAATTAGTCCCTGCCTCTCCAAATGCCTGTAGATCCTGTCCCTCAGAATACCCTCTAACAACTTACCCACTACAGATGTCAGGCTCACTGGTCTGTAGTTCCCAGGCTTTTCCCTGCCGCCCTTCTTAAACAAAGACACAACATTTGCTACCCTCCAATCTTCAGGCACCTCACCTGTAGCGGTGGATGATTCAAATATCTCTGCTGGGGGACCCGCAATTTCCTCCCTAACCTCCCATAACGTCCTGGGATACATTTCATCAGGTCCCGGAGATTTATCTACCTTGATGCGCGTTAAGACTTCCAGCACCTCCCTCTCTGTAATATGTACACTCCTCAAGACATCACTATTTATTTCCCCAAGTTCCCTAACATCCATGCCTTTCTCAACCGTAAATACCGATGTGAAATATTCATTCAGGATCTCACCCATTTCTTGTGGTTCCGCACATAGATGACCTTGTTGATCCTTAAGAGGCCCTACTCTCTCCCTAGTTACTCTTTTGCCCTTTATGTATTTGTAGAAGCTCTTTGGATTCACCTTTGCCTGATCTGCCAAAGCAATCTCATATCCCCTTTTTGCCCTCCTGATTTCTCTCTTAACTCTACTCCGGCAATCTCTATACTCTTCAAGGGATCCACTTGATCCCAGTTGCCTATGCATGTCATATGCCTCCTTCTTCTTTTTGACTAGTGCCTCAATCTCCCGAGTCATCCAAGGTTCCCTACTTCTACCAGCCTTGCCCTTCACTTTATAAGGAATGTGCTTACCCTGAACCCTGGTTAACACACTTTTGAAAGCCTCCCACTTACCAGACGTCCCTTTGCCTGCCAACAGACTCTCCCAATCAACTTCTGAAAGTTCCTGTCTAATACCATCAAAATTGGCCTTTCCCCAATTTAGAATTTTAACTTTTGGGCCAGACCTATCCTTCTCCATAGCTATCTTAAAACTAATGGAATTATGATCACTGGTCCCAAAGTGATCCCTCACTAACACTTCTGTCACCTGCCCTTCCTTATTTCCCAAGAGGAGGTCAAGTTTTGCCCCCTCTCTAGTCGGGCCATCCACATACTGAATGAGAAATTCCTCCTGAATACACTCAACAAATTTCTCTCCATCCAAGCCCCTAATGCTATGGCTGTCCCAGTCAATGTTGGGAAAGTTAAAGTCCCCTACTATTACCACCCTATTTTTCTTGCAGCTGTCTGTAATCTCCTTACATATTTGCTCCTCAATTTCCCGTTGACTATTTGGGGGTCTGTCGTACAATCCTATCAAAGTGATCTCTCCCTTCTTATTTTTCAGTTCTACCCATATAGACTCAGTGGGCGAACCCTCGGATATATCCCCTCTCACTACTGCCGTGATGTTCTCCCTAATCAAGAACGCAACTCCCCCTCCTCTCTTACCTCCTGCTCTATCTTTCCTATATAAGATTGTGAAGGGGCTTGATCAGGTGGATGCCGTAAGGATGTTCCCAAGGATGGGTTAAACTCGAACTTGGGGGCATAATCTTAGAATAAGGGGCTGCTCTTTCAAAACTGAGATGAGGAGAAACTTCTTCACTCAGAGGGTAATAGGTCTGTGGAATTTGCTGCCCCAGGAAGCTGTGGAAGCTACATCATTAAATAAATTTAAAACAGAAATAGACAGTTTCCTAGCAGTTAAGGGAATTAGGGGTTACGGGGAGCGGGCAGGAAATTGGACATGAATTTAGATTTGAGGTTAGGATCAGATCAGCCATGATCTTATTGAATGGCGGAGCAGGCTCGAGGGGCCGATTGGCCTACTCCTGCTCCTATTTCTTATGTTCTTATCTTCTTAAGCAGCATCATGGTCCCTTGTGTAGACATTAACTCCCCTGAGTTAGATGGGATTTAGCCCAGCGAGCTGAAAAAGACTAGGAAGGAAATTTGTGAAGCACTGACAATCATTATGAAAGGGATCACCAGACACTGGGGAGATACCAATAGATTGAAAACAGGCTAACGTGGTACTCGTATTCAAATACGGGGACAAGACAGACACACGGACTACAGATCCATTGGTCTTATTTTAATTCCATGTAATTGATTATCAGGAATAAATTTGAGTATTATCTGTCCATCAATAACCCAGTGAAGAGCAGTCAGCATGGATTCAGAAGGGGAATCCCTGTCTGACCAATCTCTTCCACTTCTTTAAGGAAGTGACAGCCCAAGTGGACTGTGGCATGTCTCATGATACGATGTACCTCAGCTTCCGAAAGGCTTTTGTAAAGTTCTCCATGAAAGGCTATTAATTAAGCTCAAAGCTGAGGAGATTCAAGGTAAACCCTGGGACTGGATAAGAAACAGGCTGTAGGGTAAAGAACAACATGCACTCAAAAGACGAGTTATGTCAGACTGGTGGGAGTGGGGAAGTACTGCGTGACGAGGCCTTATTCTTGGCGTTGGGACCACTACTGTTTCTTAATTTACATAACTGACTAGGATTCAGAAACTCAATGCAAAGTGGTCAAATTTGTTGATGATCCCAAACTAGGAGGGGCCATGGGATCAGAGGAGCCAGCTCAGTAAATACAGAATGTAAGTGGGCGAAACATTGGGAGATGGAATATAATACAGACGAGAATGAAGTGCTACAGAGAGGAAGGAATAACAGGTGACACACAAACTCAATGAATGGTGTTGAAGCAGCCAAGGTGAATAGCTCAGTAATAGACCCAATGCTCAACATGTCCACCGAAAGCAGAAGGTGGCAATCAAACTGGAGAGAGCTCTGGTCAGACCGCAGGCACTGCGTCCAGTTCTGGTCACTGAGGCACAAGGGAGACATTCAAGCTCTGGAGGCAGTACAGGGAGGAGCCACGAGGCTCACGCCCAGTGTCAGACCGTTCTTCACTGGGTTATTGATGGACAGATAATACTCAAATTTATTCCTGATAATCAATTACATGGAATTAAAATAAGACTAATGGATCTGTAGTCCGTGTGTCTGTCTTGTCCCCGTATTTGAATACGAGTACCACGTTAGCCTGTTTTCAATCTATTGGTATCTCCCAGTGTCTGGTGATCCCTTTCATAATGATTGTCAGTGCCTCACAAATTTCCTTCCTAGTCTTTTTCAGCTCGCTGGGCTAAATCCCATCTCACTCAGGGGAGTTAATGTCTACACAAGGGACCGTGATGCTGCTTGTTCACACACTGACTGCTGGGGGGTAAGTTAAGAGGAAAGACTGGAGAAATTTGGCCTTAGCAGCTTGGAAAGGAGGCATGTGAGAGGTGATCTTACAGAGTGATGTAAAATTGAGAAGAGAATGGCAAAAGAAAACCTTAGTTTACATTGTGGGATTGGACAAGGGGATTAAGGCTCAAACTAGTAAAACGTAATTTTAGGACTGATATCAGGAAGTTCTTCACCTAAACACTGATCAACATCTGGAATTAACTTCCAGATAAAACCTTGGAATGACATAAGAAAAAATTGGATGTGACAATTGGGGTTAGTCGGGTGAACGGTCCTTCATTGCAGGCATTAATAGTCCATCACTATAGGGAGTAACAGTCTCACAATGCAGGTAGCAACAATCCCCTCAGTGCAGGTAGCAACAATCCCCTCAGTGCAGGGAGCAACAATCCCCTCAGTGCAGGGAGCAACAATCCCCTCAGTGCAGGGAGCAACAATCCCCTCAGTGCAGGGAGCAACAATCCCCTCAGTGCAGGGAGCAACAATCCCCTCAGTGCAGGGAGCAACAATCCCCTCAGTGCAGGGAGCAACAATCCCCTCAGTGCAGGGAGCAACAATCCCCTCAGTGCAGGGAGCAACAATCCCCTCAGTGCAGGGAGCAACATGCCCCTCAGTGCAGGGAGCAACAATCCCCTCAGTGCAGGGAGCAACAATCCCCTCAGTGCAGGGAGCAACAATCCCCTCAGTGCAGGGAGCAACAAGCCCCTCAGTGCAGGGAGCAACAAGTCCCTCAGGGCAGGGAGCAACTCGTCCCTCAGTGCAGGGAGCAACATGCCCCTCAGTGCAGGGAGCAACAATCCCTCAGTGCAGGGAGCAACAATCCCCTCAGTGCAGGGAGCAACAATCCCTCAGTGCAGGGAGCAACAATCCCCTCAGTGCAGGGAGCAACAATCCCTCAGTGCAGGGAGCAACAAGCCCCTCAGTGCAGGGAGCAACAATCAATCAGTGCAGGGAGCAACAATCAATCAGTGCAGGGAGCAACAAGCCCCTCAGTGCAGGGAGCAACAATGAATCAGTGCAGGGAGCAACAATCCCTCAGTGCAGGGAGCAACAATCAATCAGTGCAGGGAGCAACAAGCCCCTCAGTGCAGGGAGCAACAATCAATCAGTGCAGGGAGCAACAAGCCCCTCAGTGCAGGGAGCAACAATCCCCTCAGTGCAGGGAGCAACAATCCCCTCAGTGCAGGGAGCAACAAGCCCCTCAGTGCAGGGAGCAACAATCAATCAGTGCAGGGAGCAACAATCCCTCAGTGCAGGGAGCAACAATCCCTCAGTGCAGGGAGCAACAAGCCCCTCAGTGCAGGGAGCAACAATCAATCAGTGCAGGGAGCAACAAGCCCCTCAGTGCAGGGAGCAACAATCCCCTCAGTGCAGGGAGCAATAGACCCTCACTGCAGGGAGTAACAGACCGTCATTGCAGGGAGTACAGTACGTCACTGAAGGGAGAATCAGCCCTTAACTGCAGGGAATAACAGTATATCACTGCAGGGAGCAACAGCCCCTCACCACAGGGACTGCAGGGAGCAACAGCCCCTCACCACAGGGAGGAACAGTAATCACAAAAATGTAGGGAGCAACAGTAATGTAACTGCTGGGAGTAACAGTCCCTCACCTCAGGGAACAACCAGAATCTCAATGCAGGGAGTAACAGTCCCTCACTACAGGGAGCAACAGTCCCATACTGAAGGGAGTAACAGTCCCTCACTGAAGGGAGTAACAGGCCCTCACTGAAGAGAGCAACAGTAATCTCAATGCAGGGAGCAACAGTAATGTAAATGCAGGGAGCAACAGCCCTTCACTCCAGGGAGTAACACAACCTCACTGCAGAGGGTGACACGCCCTTACTGCAGGGAGTAACAGTCCGACACTGCAGGGAGTAACAGCCTCTCACGACAGGGAGTAACAACCCCTGACTGCAGGGAGTAACAGTCGCACACTGCAGGGAACAACAGTCCCACGCTTCAGGCAGTAACAGCATCTAACTGCAGAGACTAACAGCCCCTTACTTCAGGGAGTAACAGTACCTCAATGTCGGGAGTAACAGTAATCACAATGCAGGGAGCAACAGTAATATGACTGCAGGGGGTAACATCCCTTCACTGCAGAGAGTAACACTCCCACACTGCAGACAGCACCAGCCACTCAAGGCAGGGAGAAACGGTCCAACACTGCAGGGGGTAACAGCCCCTCACGGCAGGGAATAACAGATACACAACGCAGGGAATAACCATCTCACGCTATAGGGAGTAACAGCCTCTCACTGCAGGTGTAAAAATTCCTCACTGCAGGCAGCAACAATCCTACACTGTAGTGCTAACAGTCCCTCAATGCAGGGAGTAACATTCCCTCACTGCAGGGAGTAACAGTAATATCAATGCAGGGAGAAACAGTAATCGCAATGCAGGGAGCAACAGTAATGTAAATGCAAGGAGTAACAGTCTCTCACTGCACAGAGCAACAGTAGCTCACTGCATGGAGTAAAAGTCCGTCACTGAAGGGAGTAACAGACCCACAATGCAGGGAGCAACAGCCCCTCACTGCAGGCAGTAACATTCCCTCACTGCAGGAAGTAACAGACCGTCATAGCAGGGAGTAATAGTACATCACTGAAGGGAGCAACAGCCCTTAACTGCAGGGAGTAACAGACCCTCATTGCCAGGAGTAACAGTACATCACTGTAGGAAGCAAAAGCCCCTCACCACAGGGAGTAACAGTACCTCATTGCAGGGAGCAACAGCCCCTCACTACAGGGAGGAACAGTAATCTCAATGCAGGGAGCAACAGTAATCACAGAAACGTAGGTAGCAACAGTAATGTAACTACAGAGAGTAACTTCAGGGAACAACAGGAATCTCAAAGCAGGGAGCAACAATCCATCACTGCAGAAAATAACAGTTCCACACTGCAGGGGAAACAGCCCCTCACAATAGGGAGTAACAACCCCTGACCGCAGGGAGTAACAGTCGCACACTGCAGGGAACAACTGTCCCACGCTTCAGAGAGTAACAGCATCTCACCACAGGGAGTAACAGCCCCTTACTTCAGGGAGTAACAGTACCTCACTGCAGGGAGCAACAGTAATCTCAATGCTGGGAGCATCAGCAATCACAATGCAGGGAGCAACAGTAATGTGACTGCAGGGGGTAACATCCCTTCACTGCAGGGAGTAACACTCCCACACTGAAGACAGCACCAGCCACTCACAGCAGGGAGAAATGGACCAACACTGCAGGGGCTAACAACCCCTCACAGCAGGGAGTAACAGTTACACATTGCAGGGAATAACCGTCTCACACTGTAGGGAGTATCAGCCTCTCACTGCAGGTGTAAGAATTCCTCAGTGCAGGCAGCAAGAATCCTACACTGTAGTGATAACAGTCCCTCAATGCAGGGAGTAACAGTCCATCACTGCAGGGAGTAACAGTCCATCACTGCAGGGAGTAACAGTTCCTCAATGCAGGGAGTAACAGTTCCTCAATGCAGGGAATAACAGTCTCACATTGCAGGGAGTAACAACCCCTTGCTGCAGGGAGTAACAGTCCATCATTGCAGTGAGTAGGACACCCACACTGCAGGGAATAACGGTCCCACTTTGCAGGGAGTAACATTCCCTCAATGCAGGGACTAACAGTCCCTCACTGCAGAGAGCAACAGGCCCTCACTGCCGGGAGTAACTGTCCATCACTGCAGCGAGTTGAAGACCCACACTGCAGGGAGCAACAGTCCCTAAATGCAAGGAGTAATAGTCCCTCACTGCAGGGGATACAATCCCTCAATGCAGGGAGCAACAGGAATCTCAATGCAGGAAGCAACAGTAATGTAACTCCAGAGGGTAACATCCCTTCACTGCAGGGAATAACACTCCCACACTGCAGAGAGTAACAACCACTCACGGCAGGGAAAAACGGTCCAACACTGCAGGGAATGACTCCAAAACTGCAGGGAGTAACAGCCCCTTACTGCAAGGAGTAACAGTCCATCACTGCAGGGAGTAGGAGACCCACGCTGCAGGGAATAACAGTCCCATTTTGCAGGGACTAATAGTCCCTCAATGCAGGGAGTAAGAGTCCCTCACTGCAGAGTGGAGCAGCCCCTCACTGCAGGGAGTAATAGCCCCTCAACCCCGGGAGTAACTGTCCATCGCTGCAGAGCGCAACAGCCCCTCATTGCAGGGAGTAACAGTCCCTCACTGAAGGGGGTAACAGACCCTTACTGAAGAGAGCAACAGTAATCTCAATGCAGTGAGCAACAGTAATCTGAATGCATGGTGCAACAGTAATGTAAATGCAGGGAGCAACAACCCCTCACTACAGGGAGTAACAGACCCTCACTGCAGGGAGTAACAGACATACACTGCAGGGAGTAACACACCCTCACTGCAGAGAGTAACACCCCCTTACTTCAGGGAGTAACGGTCCGACACTGCAGGGAGTAACAGTTTCACACTGCAGGGAGTAAACAGTCCCTCGCTGCAGGGGGTAACAGTCCCATACTGCATGGGAAGCAGCCTCTCACGATAATGACTAACAACCCCTGACTGCAGGGAGTAACAGTCGCACACTGCAGGGAACAGCAGTCCCACGCTTCAGAGAGTAACAGCATCTCACTGCAGGGAGTAACAGCCCCTTACTTCAGGGAGTAACAGTACCTCACTGCAGGGAGCAACAGTAATCTCAATGCAGGGAGCAACAGCAATCACAATGCAGGGAGCAACAGTAATGTGACTGCAGGTGGTAACATCCCTTCACTGCAGGGAGTAACACTCCCACACTGCAGAGAGCAACAGCCACTCACAGCAGGGAAAAACGGTGCCACACATCAGGGAATAACAGTCCAAAACTGCAGGGAGTAACAGTCCATCACAGCAGTGAGGAGGAGCCCCACACTGCAGGGAATATCGGTCCCACTTTGCAAGGACTAATAGTCCCTCAATACAGGGAGTAACAGCCCCTCACTGCAGAGCTCAGCAGCCGCTCACTGCAGGGAGTAACAGCCCCTGACTTCCGGGAGTAATTCTCCATCACTGCAGCGAGTTGGAGACCCACACTGCAGGAAGCAACAGTCCCTCAATGCAAGGAGTAATCGTCCCACACTGCAGAGGGTAACAGCCCCTCATGGTAGGGAGTAACAGCCCCTCACTGCAGGGAGTAACAGCCCCTCACTGCAGGGAGCAACAGCCCCTCACTGCAGGGAGTAATAGTCCCTCACTGCAGAGAGCAACAGCCCCTCAGTGCAGGGAGTAACAGACCCTCACTGCCGGGAGTAACTGTCCATCACTGCAGCGAGTTGGAAACCCACACTGCAGGGAGCAACAGTCCTGCAATGCAAGGAGTAATAGTCCCTCACTGCAGGGAGTATCAGTCCCTCACTGCAGGGAGCAACAGCAATCTCAATGCAGGGAGCAACAGTAATCACAATGCAGGGAGCAACAGTAATGTAACTGCAGGGAATAACAGACCCTCACTGCAGGGAATAACAGACCCTCACTGCAGGGAATAACAGACCCTCACTGCAGGGAATAACAGACCCTCACTGCAGGGAGTAACTGACACTCACTGTAGGGAGTAACTGACACTCACTGCAGGGAGTGACACTCCCTACCTGAAGGGAGAAGCAACCCCTCACTGCAGGCAACAGCAGTCCCACACTTCAGGGAGTAACAGGCACTCACTGCAGGGAGAAACAGCCCCCCACTTCATCGAATAACAGTACCTCAGTGCAGGGAGCAACAGTAATCTCAATGTATGGAGCACCAGTAATCACAGTGCAGGGAGTAACAGGAATCACAATGCAGGAGCAACAGGAATGAAACTGCTGCAGGTAACATTCCTTCACTGTAGGGAGTAACACTCCCACATTGCAGGGACTGACGCTCCCTCACTGCAGGGAGTAACAGCCCCTCACTGCAGGGAGTAACAGTCCGACACTGCAGAGAGTAACAGCTCCTCACTGCAGTGGGTAACAGTCCCACACTGCAGAGGGTAACAGCTCCTCACGCCAGGGAGAAACAGCCCCTCACTGCAGGGAGTAACAGTTGCACAATGCAGGGAACAACAGTCCCACACTTCAGGGAGTAATAGCCTCTCACTGCAAGGATGAACAGCCCCCCACTTCAGCGAATAACAGTACCTCAGTGCAGGGAGCAACAGTAATCTCAATGCATGGAGCATCAGTAATCACAAATCAGAAAGCAATAGTAATCACAATGCAGGAAGCAACAGTAATGTAACTGCAGGGAGTACTAAAGTAGTGGACAGGGGAATGTCAATGGATGTTATTTATATGGACTTCCAGAAGGCATTTGATAAGGTCCCATATAAGAGACTGTTAGCTAAGATAGAAGCCCATGGAATCGAGGGAAAAGTACAGACTTGGCTGAGCGAAAGGCGACAGAGAGTAGGGATAATGGGTAGGTACTCGCATTGGCAGAATGTGACTAGTGGAGTCTCACAGGGATCTGTCTTGGGGCCTCAATTATTCACAATATTTATTAACGACTTAGATGAAGGCATAGAAAGTCTCATATCTAAGTTTGCCGATGACACAAAGATTGGTGGCATTGTAAGCAATGTAGATGAAAACATAAAATTACAAAGTAATATTGATAGACTGGGGGAATGGGCAAAACTGTGGCAAATGGAATTCAATGTAGACAAATGTGAGGTCATCCACTTTGGATCAAAAAAGGATAGAACAGGTACTTTCTAAATGGTAAAAAGTTAAAAACAGTGGATGTCCAAAGGGACTTATGGGTTCAGGTACATAGATCATTGAAGTGTCATGAATAGGTGCAGAAAATAATCAAGAAGGCTAATGGAATGCTGGCCTTTATATCTAGAGGACTGGAGTACAAGGGGGCAGAAGTTATGCTGCAGCTATACAAAACCCTGGTTAGACCGCACCTGGAGTACTGTGAGCAGTTCTGGGCACCGCACCTTCGGAAGGACATATTGGCCTTGGAGGGAGTGCAGCGTAGATTTACTAGAATGATACCCAGACTTCAAGGGTTAAGTTACGAGGAGAGATTACACAAATTGGGGTTGTATTCTCTGGAGTTTAGAAGGTTAAGGGGTGATCTGATCGAAGTTTATAAGATATTAAGGGGAACGGATAGGGTGGATAGAGAGAAACTATTTCCGCTGGTTGGGGATTCTAGGAGTAGGGGGCACAGTCTAAAAATTAGAGCCAGACCTTTCAGGAGTGAGATTAGAAAACATTTCTACACACAAAGGGTGGTAGAAGTTTGGAACTTTCTTCCGCAAACGGCAATTGATACTAGCTCAATTGCTAAATTTAAATCTGAGATGGATAGCTTTTTGGCAACCAAAGGTATTAAGGGATATGGGCCAAAGGCAGGTATATGGAGTTAGATCACAGATCAGCCATGATCTTATCAAATGGCGGAGCAGGCACGAGGGGCTGAATGGCCGATTCCTGTTCCTATGTTCCTATGACATGAGGAAAAACTTTTTTACGAGTGGTTGTGATCTGAGATGCACGGCCCGAGGGGATGTCGGAGGCAGCTTCAATCATGGCCTTCAAAAGGGAACTGGATAAGTATTCCAAGGAAAGAATTTGCAGTGCTATGTGGATAGGGCGGGGGAGTGGGACTAGCTGGTTTGCTCTTGCATAGAGCCGGCATGGACTCGATGGGCCGAATGGCCTCCTTCCATTCTGTAACCTTTTTATGGATCTGTGATAATATGATTCCATGAAATGCAGGGAGCAACAGCCCCTCACTGCAGGGAGATACAGACCCTCACTGCAGGGAGATACAGACCCTCACTGCAGGGAGTAACAGACATATACTGCAGAGAGTAACAGACATATACTGCAGAGAGTAACACCCCCTTACTTCAGGGAGTAACAGTCCGACACTGCAGGGAGCCACAGTTCCACACTGCAGGAAGTAAACGGTCCCTTGCTGCAGGGGGTAACAGTCCCACACTGCAGGGGAAACAGCCCCTCACTACAGGGAGTAACAACTCCAGACTGCAGGGAGTAACAGTCGCACACTTCAGGGAACAACAGTCCCACACTTCAGGGAGTAACATCATCTCACTGCAGGGAGTAACAGCCTCTTACTTCAGGGAATAACAGTACCTCAATTCAGGGAGCAACCGTAATCTCAATGCTGGGAGCAACAGCAATCAAAATGCAGGCAGCAACAGTACTGTGACTGCAGCGGGTAACGTTCCTTCACTGTAGGGAGTAACACTCCCACACGGTAGAGAGCAACAGCCACTCACGGCAGGGAAAAACAATCGCACACTGCAGGGAATAACAGTCCAATGCTACAGGGAGTAACAGTCCCACACTGCAGAGGGTAACAGCCCCTCACGGCAGGGAGTAACATTTACACGCTGCAGGGAGTAACAGCCTCTCGCTGTAGGTGTAACAATTCCTCACTGCAGGGAGTAAGAATCCCACACTGTAGTGATAACAGTCCGACATTGCAGGGAGTAATAGTCCCTCACTGCAGAGAGCAACAGCCCATCATTGCAGGGAGTAACAGACCCTCACTGCACAGTGTAACAGTCCCACACTGCCTGGAGTAACAGTCCCTCACCGAGAGGGAGTAACAGACCCGTACTGAAGAGAGCAACAGCAATCTCAATGCAGTGAGCAACAGTAATCATAATGCAGGGAGCAACAGTAATGTAAATGCAGAGAGCAACAGACCCTCACTGCAGGGAGTAACATTCCCTCACTGGAGGAAGTAACATCCCCTCACTGCAGGGAGTAACAGTCCGACACTGCAGGGCGTAACAGCTCCTCACTGCAGGGGGTAACAGTCGCACACTGCAGGGAACAACAATCCCACACTTCAGGGAGTAACAGCCTCTCACTGCAGGGAGTAAAAGCCCCTTACTTCAGGGAGTCACAAAACCTCACTGCAGGAGCAACAGTAATCTCAATGCAGGGAGCAACAGTAATGAAACTGCTGGTGGTAACATTAGTTCACTGCAGGGGGTAACACGCCCACACTGCAGAGAGCAACTGCCACTCACGGCAGGAGAAAACGGTCCCACACTGCAGGGAATAACAGTCCAACGCTGCAGGGAGTAAAAGCCTCTCACTGCAGGTGTAACAATTCCTCACTGCAGGGAGTAAGAATCCCACACTGTCATGACAACAGTCCCACATTGCAGGGAGTAACAGTCCCTCAATGAAGGGAGTAACAGTCCCTCACTACAGACAGTATCAGCCCCTCACTGCAGGGAGTAACAGACTCTCATTGCCGGGGGTAACTGTCCATCACTGCAGTGAGTTTGAGACCCACACTTCAGGGAATAATGGTACCACTTGGAAGGGAGTAACAGCCCCTCACTGCAGGGAGTAACAGTAATCACAATGCAGGGAGCAACAGTAATCACAATATAGGGAGCAACAGTAATGTAACTGCAGGAAGTAACAGACACTCACTGCAGGGAGTGACACTCCCTCACTGCAGGGAGTAACAGCCCCTCACTGCAGGGAGTAACAGTCCGACACTGTAGGGAGTAACAGTCTGACATTGTAGGGAGTAACAGCTCCTTACTGTAGGGAGTAACAGTTGCACACTGCAGGGAACAACAGTCCCACACTTCAGGGAGCAACAGCCTCTCACTGCAGGGAGGAACAACCCCCCACTTCAGCTAATAACAGTACCTCAGTACAGGGAGCAACAGTAATCTCAATGCAGGGAGCAATAGTAATCACAAAGCAGGAAGCAACAGTAATGTAACTGTGGGAGGTAACATCCCTTCACTGCAGGAAATAACAGCCCAACACTGCAGGGAGTAACAGCCCCTTACTGAAGGGAGTAACAGTCCATCACTGCAGTGAGGAGGAGACCCACACTGCAGGGAATAATGGTCCCACTTTGCAGGGACTATTAGTCCCTCAATGCAGGGAGTAACAGCCCCTCACTGCCGAGAGTATCTGTCCATCACTGCAGTGTGTTGGAGACCCACACTGCAGGAAGCAACAGTCCTTCAATGCAAGGAGTAATAGTCCATCACTGCAGGGAGCAACAGTAATCTCAATGCCGGGAGCATCAGTAATCACAATGCAGGGAGTAATAGTAATCATAATGCTGGGAGTAATGTGACTGCAGGAGGTAACATCCCTTCACTGCAGGGAGTAACACTCACACACTGCAGAGACCAACAGCCACTCACAGCAGGGAAAAACGGTCCCACACTGCAGGAAGCAACAGTCCCTCAATGCAAGAAGTAATAGTCCCTCGCTGCAGGGAGTAACATTCCCTCACTGCAGGGAGCAACAGGAATTTCAATGCAGGGAGCAACAGTAATCACAATGCAGGGAGCAACAGTAATCACAATGCATGGAGCAACAGTAATGTACCTGCAGGGAGTAGCAGCCCCTCAATGTACAGAGAAACAGTCACTCACGGCAGGGATTAACAGTCCCCCACTGAAGGGAGTAACAGCCCCTCACTGTCAGGAGTAACAGCCACTCACTGCAGGAAGTATCAATGCATCACTGCAAGGGACAACAGCCCCTCATCACAGGGAGTAACAGTACCTCACTGCAGAGAGCAACAGTAATCACAATGTAGGAAGCAACAGAAATCATAATGCAGGGAGCAACAGTAATCACAATGTAGGGAGCAGCAGTAATGTAACTGCAGGGAGTAAGCCCCTCACTCCACATAGTAACAGTCCCTCACTTCAGGGAGAAACAGTCCTACACTGCAGTGAGTAACAGTCCCTCACCAAAGGGAGTAACAGTCCCTCACTGCAGGGAGCAACAGTCCCACACTGCAGGGAGCAACAGTCCCACACTGCAGTGAGTAACAGTCCCTCACCGAAGGGAGTAACAGACCCTTACTGAAGAGAGCAACAGTAATCACAATGCAGGGAGCAACAGTAATGTAACTGCAGGGAGCAACAGCCCTTCAGTACAGGGAGTAACAGTTCCATACGCAGGGAGTTAATGGCCCTTCATTGCAGGGGGTAACAATCCAACACTGAAGGAGGTAATAACCCCTCACAGTAGGGAGTAACAGACCCTCACTGCAGGGAGTAACAGTCGCACACTGCAGGGAACAACAATCCCACACTTCAGGGACTAACATCCTCTCATGGCAGGGAGTAAAAGCCCCTTACTTCACGGAGTAACAGTACCTCACTGCAGGGAGAAACAGTAAACTCAATGCAGGGAGCATCAGTAATTACAATGCAGGGAACAACAGTAATGTAACAGCAGGGGGTAACATCCCTTCACTGCAGGGAATAACACTCCCACACTACAGAGAGCAACAGCTACTCACGGCAGGGAGAAACGGTCCCACACTGCAGGGAATAACAGTCCAACGCTGCAGGGAGTAGCAGTCCCACACTGCAGGGGACAACAGCCCCTCACGGCAGGGAGTAACAGTTACACACTGCAGGGAATAACAGTCACACACTGCAGGGAGTAACAGCCTCTCACTGCAAATGTAATAATTCCTCACTGCAGGGAGTAAGAATCCCACACAGTAGTGATAACAGTCCCACATTGCAGAGAGCAACAGCACCTCACTGCTGGGAGTAACAGTCCCTCACTGCAGGGAGCAACAGTGATCACAATGAAGGGAGCAACATTTATCACAATATCGGGAGCAACAATAATGTAACAGCAGGTAGTAACAGCCCCTCCATGCACAGTGTAACAGTTGCTCACAGCAGGGATTAACATCCCCCCACTGCAGGGAGTAACAGTCCCTCACTGTCAGGAGTAACAATCCATCACTGCACAGAACAGCTGCGCCTCAGTACAGGGAGTATCAATACCTCACTGCAGGGAGTAAGCATCCTATACTGCAGGGAGTAACAGTTCCTCACCACAGGGAGTAATAGGTCCACAATGCAGGGAGTAACAGTACCACACTGCAGGGAATAACAGCCACACATTCCAGGGAGTAACAGTGCTTCAATGCAGGGAGTAACGGTCCCACAATACAGGGAGTAACAGCCCCACACTGCAGGAAGTAACAGTCCCACATTGCAGAGAGTAACAGTCCCTCAATGCAGGGGGTAACAGTCCCTCACTGCAGAGAGCAACAGCCCCTCACTGCAGGGAGTAACAGCCCCACACTGCCGGGAGTAACTGTCCATCACTGCAGCGAGTTGGAGACCCACACTGCAGGGAGCAACAGTTCCGCAACGCAAGGAGTAATAGTCCTTCACTGCAGGGTGCAACTGGAATCTCAATGCAGGCAGCAACAGTAATCACAATGAAGAGAGCAACAGTTATCACAATATAGGGAGCAACAGTAATGTAACTGCAGCCCCTCCATGCATAGAGTCACAGTTGCTCACAGCAGGGATTAACATCCCCTCACTGCAGGGAGTAACAGTCCCTCACTGCCAGGAGTAACAGTCCATCACTGCAGGGAACAACTGCCCCTCACTACAGGGATTATCAATACCTCACTGCAGGGAGCAATAATAAGCTCAATGCAGGGAGCAACAGTGATCACAATGCAGGGAGCAACAGCAATGTAAATGCAGGGAGTAACAGCCCCTCACCGCAGGGAGTAACAAATTCACACTGCTGGGAGTAACAAACTCTCACTGCAGGGAATAACAGTCCCACATTGCACAGAGTAACAATTCCACACTGAAGTGAGTAACCGTATATCACTGCAAGGAGAAACAGGTTCTCACTGCAAGGAGTAACAGATCCTCACTGCAGGGAGTACCAGACACTCACTGCAGTGAGTAACAGTCCCACACCACAGGGAATAACAGTCCCAAATTGCAGGGAGTAACGGTCCCACACTGCAGGGAGTAAGAATTCAACACTGCAGTGAGTAGCAGTATATCACTGCAGGGAGCAACAGCCCCTCACTGCAGGAAGTAATGGTCCCACACTGCAGGGAGTAACAATTCCATGCTGCAGTGAGTAACACTATATCACTGCAGGAAGCAACAGATCCTCACTACAGGGAGTAACAGTACCTCAGAGCAGGGAACAACAGTAATCTGAATTCAGGGAGCAACAGTCATGTAACTGCAGGGATTAATTGCCCCTCACAGCACAAATTCACAGTCGCTCACTGCAGGAAGTAAAAGCCATTTGCTGCAGGGAGTAACACTCCGGTACTGAGAGCAACAGTCCCCCACTGTTGGGATTAACAGTCTCTCACAGCAGGGAGTAACAGCTACACACTGCAGGGAATAACAGTCCCACACTGCAGGGTGTAACAGCCTCTCACTGCAGATGCAACAATTCCTCTCTACAGGGAGTAAGAATCCCACACTGTAGTGATAACAGCCCCACAGTGCAGGGAGTAACAGCACCTCACTGCAGGGAGTAACAGTCCCAAATGCATGGAGTAACAGTCCCTCACTGCAGGAAATAATGGTTCCTGACTGCAAGGTGTAAGAGTCGCTCACTGCAGGGAGCAACAACCCCACACAGCAGGGAGCAACAGATCTTCACTGCAGGGAGTACCAGACACTCACTGCAGGGAGTAACAATTCCACACAGCTGAGAGCAACATCTCCTCATTCCAGGGAGTAACAGTCCCACACTGCAGGGAGTAATGGTCCCACACTTTAGGGAGTAACAATTCCACACTGCAGTGAGTAACAGTATATCACTGCAGGGAGCAACATGCCCTCACTACAGAGAGTAACAGTACCTCACCGCAGGGAACAACAGTAATCTCACTTCAGGGAGCAGCTGTAAACAAAATGCAGTGAGCAACAGTAATCACAAAGCAGGGAGCAACAGTAATCACAAAGCAGGGAGCAACAGTAATCACAAAGCAGGGAGCAACAGTAATCACAAAGCAGGGAGCGACAGTAATGTAACTGCAGGGATTAGCTGCCCCTCCTAGCACAAACTCACGGTCGCTCACTGCAGGGAGTAACAGTTCCTCACCGCAGGGAATAACAGTCCCTCAATGCAGGGAGTAACAGTACCACACAGCAGGGAATAACAGTCCCACATTGCAGGGAGTAACAGTCCTTCACTGGAGGGAGTAACAGCCCCATACTGCAGGGAGTAACAGCCCCTTGCTGCAGGGAGTTACTGTCCCACACAGCAGGGAGTATTGGTCCCTCACTGCATGGAACAACAGTCCCTCACTGCAGGGATTAACAGCCCCTTGCTGCAGGAAGTAACACTCCAGCACCGAAGGGAGTAACAGTCCCGCACCGCAGGGAGTAATACTCCCTCACTGAGGGTGTAAGAGTCCCTCACTCGCTCCCTCACTGCAGGGAGCAATGGTCAGTCACTGCAGGGAGCAACAGCCCAACACTGCAGGGAGTAACAGTCCCTCACTGCAGGGAATAATACTCCCTCACTGATGGTGTAAGAGTCCCTCACTGCAGGAGCAACAATCCCACACAGCAGGGAGTAACAACCGCTCACTGCAGGGAGCGGCATTCCATCACTACAGTGAGCAAAAGACCCTCACTGCGGGAAGTAACAATCCCTCACTGCAGGGAGCAACACCCCCACACTGCAGGGAGTGACAGCATTTCAGTGCAGGGAGTAACAGTCCCAAATGCAAGGAGTAACAGTCACTCATTGCAGGGAATAATGATCCCTCACTGCAGGGTATAAGAGTCCCTCACTACAGGGAGCAACAATCCCACACAGCAGGAAATAACAGCCCCTCAATGCAGGCAGTAACACTCACTCACTGCAGGTAGATACAGCCCATCACAACAGGAAGCAACAGGCCCTCAATGAAACGGAGCAACAGACCCTCACTGTAGTGAGTAACAGTCCCCCACTGTTGGGAGTAACAGTCCCTCACTGCATGGAGTAACAGTCACACATTGCAGGGAGTAACATTCCCTCAATGCAGGGAGTAACAGTCCCTCAGTGCAGGGAGTAACAGCCCCTCATTGGCGGGAGTAACTGTCCATCACTGCAGTAAGTTGGAGACCTACAATGCAGGGATCAACAGTCCCTCACTGCAGGGAGCAACAGGAATCTCAATGCAGGGAACAACAGTAATGTAACTGCAGGGAGTAACAGATACTCACTGCAGGGAGTAACAGATGCTCACTGCAGGGAGTAACAGCCCTTCACTGCAGGGAGTATCAGTCTGACACTGCAGGGGTAACAGCTCCTCACACCAGGGAATAAAAGCCCCTCACTGCAGGGAGTAACAGGAATCTCAATGTAGGGAGCAACAGTAATCACACTGCAGGGAGCAACAGTAATGTAACTGCAGCGAGTAACAGCCCCTCACTGCAGGGAGTATCAGTCCGACACTGCAGGGAGTAACAGCTCCTCACTGCAGGAGATAACATTCCCACACTGCAAGGGTAACAGCTCCTCACGGCAGGGAGTGACAGTCGCACACTGCAGGAAGCAACAGTAACCTCAATGCATGAGCATCAGTAATCACACTGCAGGGAGCAATAGTAATCTCAATGCAGGGAGCAACAGGAATCACAATGCAGGGAGCAACAGTGATGTAAGTGCTGGGGGTAATATTCCTCCACTGCAGGGAGTAACACTCCCACACTGCAGAGAGCAACAGTCACTCACGGCAGGGAAAAACAGTCTCACACTGCAGGGAGTAACAGTCCATCACTGCAGCGAGTAGGACCCCACACTGCAGGGAATAATGGTCCCACTTTGCAGGAGCTAACAATCCCTCAATGCAGGGAGTAACAGTTCCTCACTGTAGAGAGCAACAGCCGCTCACTGCAGGGAGTAACAGTCCATCACAGCAGCAAGTTGGAGACCAACACCGAAGTGAGCAACAGTCCCTCAATGCAAGGGGCAATAGTCCCTCACTGCAGGGAGTAACAGATCGTCACTGCAGGGAGCAACAGGAATGTCAATGCAGGGAGCAACAGTAAAGCAATGCAGGGAGTAACAGTCCCTTACTGCATGGAGTATCAGTCGCACATTGCAGGGAGTAGCTGACCCTCAATGCAGGGAATAACAGTTCCACACTGGAAGGAGAAATAGTCCCTCACTGCCGGGAGCAACAGTAATCTCAATGCAGGGAGCATCACCTTCTCAAGGGCAATTAGGGATGGGCAATAAATGCCGGCCTCGCCAGTGACACCCACATCCCATGAACGAATAAAAAATAAAGTAATGTAATTGCAGGAAGTAACATCTCTTCACTGCAGAGACTAAGACTCCCGCACTGCAGAGAGCAACAGCCAATTACGGCAGGGAAAATGGTCCCAAACTGCAGGGTGTAACAGTCCAACACTGCAGGGAGTAACAGTTACACACTGCAGGGAGTAACAGCCTCTCACTACAGGTGCAACAAATCCTCTCTGCAGGGAATAACGGGCCCACTTTGCAAGGAGTAACATTCCCTCAATTCAGGGAGTAACAGTCCCTCACTGCAGCGAGTTGGAAACCCACACTGAAGGGAGCAACAGTCCCTCAATGCAAGGAGGAATAGTCCCTCACTGCAGGGAGTATCAGTCTGACACTGCAGGGAGTAACAGCTCCTCACTGCAGGGGATAACAATCCTACACTGCAGGGGTAACAGCTCCTCACAGCAGGGAATAACAGCCCCCACTGCAGGGAGTAACAGCCTCAAACTGCAGGGAGCAACAGTAATCTCAATGTAGGGAGCGATATTAACCACAAGGCAGGGAGCAACAGCAATCACAATGCAGGGAGCAACAGTAATGTAACTCCAGAGGGTAACATCCCTTCACTGCAGGGAGTAACACTCCCATACTGCAGAGAGCAACAACCACTCACGGCAGGGAAAAACGGTCCCACACTGCAGGGAATAACTGCCCCTTACTGCAGGGAGCAACAGTCCCCACTTAAGGGAGCCACGGACCCTCAATGCAGCAAGTAACAGTCCTTCACTGCAAGGAGTAACAGTCCCACACTGCAGGGAGTAACATTCCCACACTGCAGTGAGTAACAGTCCCACAATACAGGGAGTAACAATCCCGCACTCCAGAGAGTAACAGTTCCACACTGCAGCGAGTAATACTCCCTCACTGCAGGAGTAACAGTCCTTCACTGCAGGGAGCAACAGTCTCCACTTAAGGCAGCAACAGACCCTCAATGCAGTGAGTAACAGTCACTCACTGCAGGGATTAACAATCCCACACAGCAGGGAGTAACACCCACTCACAGCAGGGAGTAACAGTCCCTCACCATAGGGAGAAAGAGTAATCTCAATCCAGCGAGCAAGAGTTTAATCTCAATACAGGGAGTAACAGCCCCTCACAGCAAGGAGCAATAGTCCAACACTGCAGGGAGCAATAACAATCTCAATGTAGGGAGCAGCAGTAATCTCGATGCAGGGAGCAACAGTAATATCAATGCAGGGAGTAACATTCCCTCACTGCAGGGAGCAACACTCTCTCAATGCAGGGAGCAACATTAATCTCAATGCAGGGAGCAACATTAATCTCAATGCAGGGAGCAACAGCAATATCAGTGCAGGGAATAACAGCCCCTCGCTGTAGAGAGCAACACCCACACTGAAGGGAGTAACAGTCCCTCACTACAATGAGTAATGCTAGACTGCAGGGAGTACAAGTCCCACACTGCCGTGAGTAACACTCCCACACTGCAGGTAGGAACAGTCCCACACTGCAGGGAGTAACTCTCCCTCACTGCAAGGAGTAACAGTCCCTCATTGCAAGGAATAAAAACTCCTCACTGCAGAGAACAGCAAATGCTCACTTCAATTAGTAACAGACACTCATTGCTGGCAATAACAGTCCCTCACCACGGATTAACAGTCCTTCACTGCAGGAAGTAACAATCCCTCACTGCATGGAGTAACAATCCTCCCTGCAGTTAGTAACTGTCACACACTGTAGGGAGTATCAGACCTCAACTGCAGGCAGTAACTCACCATCACTAGAGAGAGTAACAATCCCTCACTGCAGAGATCAAAGGCCCCTCACTACAGGGAGCAATAGACCCTCAATGCAGGGAGTAACAGACCCTCACTGCAGGGAGCAATAAACCCAAACTGCACAGAGCAACAGTCCCACCCTGCAGGGAGTAACAATTCCAAACTGCGCTGCAGGGAAATAACAGTCCCATACTGCAAGGAGTATCAGAACACAACTGCAGGGAGTTACATCCTCTAACTGAAGAGAAGAGCAATCCCTCACTGCAGAGAGCAGCAGACACTCACTCCAGGTAGTAACAGACCCTCTTTGCAGAGAGCAACACTCCCACATCGCAGGGAGTAACAAACCCCACAGCAGCAGCGAGTAACAGCCCCCTGCTGCAGCAAGCATCGCACCTTCACTTCAGGGAGTAACAGTCCCTTGCTGCAAGGAGTACCAATCCTTCACTGCAGGGAGCAACAACCCCTCACTGCAGAGTGTCACAGTCCTCAGTGCAGGGAGTAATAGTGCCTCATTGAAGTGAGTAACAGTCCCATATTGCAGGGAGCAATTGTCCAACACTTCAGGGAGTAACAGTCCCACACTGCAGGCAGAAACATTCTCTCACTGCAGGTAGAAACAGCCCCTCAGGGCAGGGAGTAACAGTCCCTCACTGCAAGGAGCAACTGTCCAACACTGCAGGCAGTAACAGTCCCACATTGCATGGAACAATAGTCCCACACTACAGGAAGTATCAGACCTCAACTGCAGGGATTAACATGCCGTCAGTGCAGGAAGTAACTGTCCCTCACTGCAAGGAGTAGCACTCCCTCACAGCAAGGAGTAACAATAGCACACTACAGCGACCAATAGCCCCTCACTGCGGAGAACAACAGTCCCCTCACTGCAAGGAGAAGCACTCTCTCACTGCAAGGAGCAATAGACCCACACTGCAGGGAGTAACACTCCCTCACTGCAGGGAGTAACAATCCCTCACTACAGGGAGCAGTAACCCCTCACTGAAGGGAGTAACAGCCCCTCACTACATGGAGAAACAGTACCTCACTGCTTAAGGTAACAGTCCCACACTGCAGGGAGTAACAGTCCCACACTGCGCGGAGCAACAGTTCCACACAGCAGGGAGTAACAGTCCCAGACTGCAGGGAGTCCCACACTGCAGGGACAGTCAGATCTCAACTGCAGGGAGTAATACTCCCTCACTGCTGAAAGCAACAGTCCTTCACTGCAGAAATCGAGGGTCCCTCACTGCAGGGAACACCAGACCCTCACTGCAGTGAGTAACAAACCCACACTGCAGAGAGTAACAGCCTCTCACTGCAGGGAGCATCACTCCCTCACTGCAGGGAGCAACAGTCCCTCACTGAAGGGAGTAACAGTACCACACTGCAGAGAGTAACAGCCCCCACTGCAGGGAGTAACCATCCCACACTGCAGGGAGTGACAGTTCCATACTGCAGGGTGTAACAGTCGCGCACTGCTGGAAATAACAGTCCCACATTGCAGCGATTATCAGAACACAACCGTAGGGAGTTACAGCCTCTCACTGCAGGGAATAGCAATCCCTCACTGCAGGGAGCAGCAGACACTCACTGCAGGAGGCAACAGTCCCTCTCTGCAGGGAGTAAAGGTCAATCACTGAAGGGAGTAAAACACCCTCACTGCCGGGAGTAACAGTCCCTTACTGCAGAGAACAACAGACCCTTGCTGATGCGAGTAACACTCCCTCGCTGCGGGGAGTAACAATCCCTCACAGCAGCGTGTAATAATCCCTCAAGGCAGGGCACAACAGTCTTTAACAGCAGGGAGTTACAGACTCTCATTGCAGGGAGCAACAGTACTATCAAACTTGAGAGCAACAGTAATGTCAAAGAAGGGAGTAACAGCGCGTTATAGAATGGAGCAACAGTCTTTCACTGCGGGGAGTAATAGTCCCTCACTGCAGGGAGTGAGGGACCCACACTACAAGGAGCAACAGTCCCACACTGCAGGGAGCGACTCTACCTCACAGGAGGGAGTAACAATCCCACACTGCAGGGATTAACAGTCCCACGCTACAGGAAGCAACAGCCCCTAACTTCAAGGAGCAACAGACCCACATTTCAGGGAGTAACAATCCCACATGGCAGTGTGTTACAGTCCCACACTGCAGGGAGTAACGACTCATTACTTCAAGGAATAGCAATCCCTCACTGCAGGGAGCAGCAGACACTCACTGCTGGGAGCAACCATCCCTCTTTATAGGGAGTAACATACCCACACTGCAGGGAGTAACAATCCCACACAGCAGGGAGTAACAGCCCCTTGCTGCATGGAGTAACACGCCCTCACTGCAGGGAGCAACAGTCACTCACTGATGAGAGCAACAGACCCTCAGCGCAGGGAGCAACAGACCCTCAGCGCAGGGAGTAACAGTCCCTCACTGCAGGAGTAACAGTCCCTCACTGCAGGGAGTAAAGTCCCTCACTGCCGGGAGCAGCAGTAATCTCAGTGCAGGGTGTAAAAGTAATGACAATGCAGTCCCACACTGCAGGGAATAACCGTCCCATACTGCAGGAACTAACAATCCCACACTGCAAGGAGTAACGGTGCCACACTGTGGGGAGTAACAGCCTCTCGCTGCAGTGATTATCAGTCCTACGCTACAGGGAATAACAACCAATGCAGGGAGTAACAGTCCCACTCTGCAGGGAATAACAGACTGTCACTGCAGGGAGTAACAGTTCCTCACTGCAGAGAGCAACAGCCTTTCACTGCAGGGAGCAGCAAATCCACACTGCAGAGAGTAACGTTCCCTCACTGCAGGGTGTAACATTCCCTCAATGTAGTGAGTAACAGTCCCTCACTGCAGGGAGTAACAGACTCTCACTGCAGGGAGTAACAGCCCCTCACTTCAGAGAATAACAGTCCCTCACTGCAGGGATTAACAGTCCCATACTGCAGGGAACAACGGTCCCATACTGCAGAGAGTAACGGTGCCACACTGTGGGGAGTAACATCCTCTCACTGCAAAGGTTATCAGTCCTACACTACAGGGAATAACAGCCAATGCAGAGAGTAACAGTCCCACACTGCAGGGAATAACAGACCCTCACTGCAGGGAGTAATCGTCCCTCACTGCGGAGAGCAAGAGCCTTTCACTGGAGGGAGCAGCAAATCCACACTTCAGAGAGTAACGTTCCTCACTGCAGGGTGTAACATTCCCACAATGCAGTGAGTGAAAGTTCCTCACTGTAGCATGTAACAGTCCCTCACTGCAGGGAGTAACACTCTCACACTGCATGGAGTAACAGCCTCACACTGCAGGGAATAACAGCCCCCACTGCAGGGAGTAACAGACCCACACTGCAGGGAGGAAAAGTCTCAAACTACATGGAGTAACTATCCCACACTGCAGAGAGTACCAGCTCCTTACTGCAGGGAGCAACAGACCCTCACTGCAGGGAGCAACAGTCCCTAGCTGAAGGGAGTAACAATCCCACACTGCAGGGAGTATCAGCCCCCACTGCAGGGAGTAACAGACCCATGCTGCAGGGAGTAAAAGTCCCAAACTGCAGGGAGTAACTGTCCTACACTGCAGAGAGTAACAGTCCCTCACTGAAGGGAGTAACAATCCTACACTGCAGGGAGTAACAGTCCCTCACTGCACAGAGCAACAGTTCCACACTGCAGGGAGTGACAGTTCCATACTGCAGGGTGTAACATTCGTGCACTGCAGGGAATAACAGTCCCACACTGCAGGGAGTAACAGCCTCTCACTGCAGGGAATAGCAATCCCTCACTGCAGGGAGCAGCAGATACTCACTGCAGGGAGCAACAGTCCCTCACTGCAGGGAGTAAAAGTCAATCACTGAAGGGAATAATACTCCCTCACTGCCGGGAGTAACAGCCCATTACTGCAGGGAACAACAGACCCTTGCTGATGCGAGTAACACTTCCTCGCTGCAGCGAGTAACACTTCCTCGCTGCAGGGAGTAACAATCCCTCACAGCAGTGTGTAACAATCCCTCAAGGCAGGGAACAACAGACTTTAACAGCAGGGAGTTACAGACTATCATTGCAGGGAGCAACAGTACTATCAATCCAGAGAGCAACGGTAATGTCAAAGAAGGGAGTAACAGCGCGTTACAGAATGGAGTAACAGTCTTTCACTGCAGGCAGTAATAGTCCCTCACTGTAGGGAGTGAGAGACCCACACTGCAAGGAGAAACAGTCCCACACTGCAGGGATCAACAGTCCCACACTGCAGGGAGCAACAGTCCCACACTGCAGGGAGCAACTCTACCTCACAGAAAGGAGTAACAATCCCACACTGCAGGGAGCAACAGTCCCACACTGCAGGGATCAACAGTCCCACACTGCAGGGAGCAACAATCCCACACTGCAGGGATCAACAGTCCCACACTGCAGGGAGCAACAATCCCACACTGCAGGGAGCAACAGTCCCACACTGCAGGGAGCAACAATCCCACACTGCAGGGAGCAACAGTCCCACACTGCAGGGAGCAACAGTCCCACACTGCAGGGAGCAACAATCCCACACTGCAGGGAGCAACAGTTCCACACTGCAGGGATCAACAGTCCCACACTGCAGGGAGCAACAGTCCCACACTACAGGGAGCAACAGTCCCACATTTCAGGGAGTAACAATCCCACACGGCAGGGTGTAACAGTCCCACACTGCAGGGAGTAATGGCGCATCACTTCAAGGAATAGCAATCCCTCACTGCAGGGAGCAACAGTCCCTCACTGCAGGGAACAACTATCCCACACAGCAGAGAGTAACAGCCCCTCACTGCAGGGAGTAACACTCCCTCAATGGAGTAAGTAACACTCCCTCACTGCAGGGAGTAACAGTCACCTCACTGCAGGGAGTAACAGTCCCTCACTATTGGGAGTAAAAGTCCCTTACTGCAGAGAGTAACAGTCCCTCACTATTGGAAGTAAAAGTCCCTCACTGCAGGGAGCAGCAGTAATCTCAGTATAGGACATAACAGTAATGACAATGCAGGTAGTAACAGCACTTCACTGCAGGGAGTAACAGTTCCACACTGCAGGGAGTAACAGTCCCACACTGCAGGGAATAACCGTCCCATACTGCAGTGACGCACAATCCCAAACTGCAGGGATTAACAGTCCCACATTGCAAGGAGCAATGGTGCAAAACTGTGGGGAGTAACAGCCTCTCACTGCAGGTGCAACAATTCCTCTCTGCAGGGAGTAAGAATCCCACAATGTGGTGATAACAGTCCCACATCGCAGGGAGTAACAGTCCCTCAATGCAGGGAATAATAGACCCTCACTGCAGCGAGCAACACCTTTCACTGCAGGGAGCAGCAAATCCACACTGCAGAGAGTAACGTTCCCTCACTGCAGGGTGTAAAATTCCCTTAATGCAGTAAGTGACAATCCCTCACTGCAGGGAGTAACAGTCCCTCACTGCAGGGAGTAACAGTCCCTCACTATTGGGAGCAAATGTCCCTCACTGCAGAGAGCAGCAGTAATCTCAGTGCAACGCTTAACAGTAATGACAATGCAGGGAGTAACAGTTCTTCACTGCAGGGAGTAACAGTCCCACACTGCAGGGAATAACCGTCCCATATTTCAGGGACTAACAATCCCAAACTGCAGGGATTAACAGTCCCACACTGCAGGGAGTAACGGTGCCACACAGTGGGGAGTAACAGCCTCTCACTGCAGAGATTATCAGTCCTACACTACAGAGAATAACAGCCAATGCTGGGAGTAACAGTCCCACACTGTAGGGAATAACAGACCCTCACTGCAGGGAGTAACAGTTCCTCACTGCAGAAAGCAACAGCCTTTCACTGCAGGGAGCCACAAATCCACACTGCAGAGAGTAACGTTCCCTCGCAGCAGGGTGTAACATTCCCTCAATGCAGTGAGTAACAGTCCCACACTGCAGCGTGTATAGTCCCTCACTGCAAGGAGTAACATTCTCACACTGCAGGGAGTAACAGCCACCGCTGCGGGTAGTAATAGACCCACACTGCAGGGAGTAAAAGTCCCAAACTGCAGGGAGTAACTGTCCCACACTGCAGAGAGTAACAGCTCCTCACTGCAGGGAGTAACAGTTCCTCACTGCTGTGAGTAACACTCCCACACTACAGGGAGCAACACTCCCACACTACAGGGAGCAACACTCCCACATGGCAGGGAATAACCATCCCTCACTGCAGGGAATAACAGTTCCTGACTGCAGAAAGTAACAATCCCTCGATGCAGGGAGCAACAGTAATCTCAATGCATGGAGTAACAGTAATCTTAATGCAGGGAGTAACAGCCTCTAACTGCAGAGAGCAACAGTCCCTAACTGCAGGAAGCAACAGTCCTACACTGCAGGGAGCAACAGCCCATCACTGCAGGGGGTAATAGTCCCACACTACAGGGAGTAACAGTGCCACACTGCAGGGTGTAACAGTCCCATACCACAGGCAGTAACAGCCCCTCACTGCAGGAAGCAACAGTCCCACATTGCTGGGATTAATAGTTCTACACTGCAGGGAGTAACAGCACTTCACTGCAGGCAGTAACAGTCACTCACTTCAGGGAGTAACAGCCCTTCACTGCAGGGAGTAATAGCTGCACACAGCACGGAATAACAGTCTCTCACTGCAGGGAGTAACAATCCCTTGCTACCGCGAGGAACAGTCCCTCACTGCAGGGAGTATCAATCCCTCACTGCAGGGTGCAGCAGTAATCCCAATAAAGGGTTTATCGGTAATGTCAGGGAGTAACAGCCATTCACTTCAGGGAGTAAGAGTGCCTCTCTGCAGGGAATAACCACCTTACACTGCAAGGAGTAACAGACTCGCAATGCAGAGAATAGTAGCCCCTCACTGGAGGGAGTAACGGCACCTCACTGCAGTGAGTAACAATCCCAAACTGCAGGGATTAACAGTCACACACTGCAGGGAGTAGCGGTGCCACATTGTGGGGAGTAACAGCCTCTCACTGCAGAGAGTATCACACTGCCGGGAATAACAGCCAATGCAGGGAGTAACAGTCCCACACTGTAGTCCCTCACCACAGGGAATAACAGTTCCTCACTGCAGAGAGCAACAGGCCCTCACTGCAGGGAGCAGCAAAACCTCACTGGACTGAGTAACAGTCCCTCAGTGCAGCGAGTAACATTCCTTCACTGCAGGGAATAACAGTCCCACATTGCTGGGATTAATAGTCCTACACTGCAGGAAGTAACAGCACTTCACTGCAGGAAGTAACAATCCCTCAATGCACGGAGTAATAGCCCCTCACTGTAGGGAATTACAGTCACTCACTGCAGGGAGTAACATCCCTCACCGCAGCGAGCAACAGCCCCTCATTGCAGGGAGTAACAGCCCCTCACTGCAGGGAGTAACAGCTGAACACAGCACAGAATAACAGCCTCACACTGCAGGGAGTAACAGCCTCACATTGCAGGGAGTAACACCCCCCAGTGTCTCTGGTCTGGTACTGCATTATCTGCCCCATCAACTTAAATGAGAATGACCAAAGCAAATGGCAATTCTAGGAGCACAATGTCAGAAAACGAAGTACAACTGGGGCTGAGTTTTAGGTGGGACAAGAGTTGGAAGAGGCTTAGCTGCTGAGGGATGAAGGATCATTCCAACAGGAGAACGGAAACAGGAGCAGATGAACTGTGCAAGCTCGGGGTGGAGCCGTTAAAGACCAGGCTCGGCTGCTGTGGGGATTTTTATTTCTGCTGCCTGCCCAGCTTCGGGCACCCCTACCCATAACAACAACAACAAGTTGCATTTATTTAGTGCCTTTAACAGGAGCTTCAAAGGAGCGTTACCAGACAAAATTTGACACTGAGCCACATAAGGAGATATTAGGACAGGTGCTTGGTCAAAGAGGTAGGTTTTAAGGAGCATCTTAAAGGAGGGGAGTGAGGCAGAGAGGCTTAGGGAGGGAATTGCAGAGCTTAGGGCCTAGGCAGCTGAAAGCACGGCCGCCAATGGTGGAGTGATGAATATCGGGGATGCACAAGAGGCCAGAATTGGAGGAGCGCAGAGATCTCGGAGGGTTGTAGGGCTGGAGGAGGTTACAGAGATAGGGAGGGGCGAGGCCATGGAGGGATTTGAAAACAACGATGAGAATTTTAAAATCGAGGCGTTGTTGGACCGGGAACCAATGTAGGTCAGCGAGCAGAAGGGGAGATGGGAGAACAGGACTTGGTGCAAATAGGGGTGGATTAAGCACAGGCTCTGTCCAGTGCAAACATGGGACGCCCCACTTGGGGCCCTGTGGAATTATAGGGCTACCAGTAAAGCTCGCCAGGAATACAGCTTGCAACCACCGGGTCAGCTTTATTTAAGTATGGTGAGATATGATTTGCAGAGTGCAAACATTCTCCCGGCCTATTGCTTCATCCTTTTTACTACACGTTTGTGTATTGGGGGGAGGGGGTGGTTGTGCAGAGGATGGGTGGAGGGGCCCTGCATGTTCTTGGTCCCTGGGGTCCCAGTTCTGCTTACCCAATACAGCATTAGCTGGCACTGAGTGTGAAGAATTCCAGCCCCTGACCGACAAGCCACATTAATGAGCCCAGCGCAGATTTACCTGGTTCAGCTATCTGATTACAGCGTCCGCCACGGAAAGTTGACCCCGCTCCAAATTTCCAGCGGGAGGTGTGTCACCTTGCAGCCTGCCCATCTTCCCCTTCCAAGGAGGCCGGTAACTTTTAATGCCCGCTAGCGAGGCAGAAACTGGAGAGACTCTCGTTGAGCAGCATGGTGAGAGTCAGAGCTCACCATGAAACGGCTGCGTTCACTGCCACCATTGTCCCTCCACAGCACCGATCTACACCAAAACCCCAGCGAAGGACAGGTCCGGCAACTGGCTGTTGCTGTCCACATTATAACCCAATCGTGGCCAAGAGCAAGCACTGAATACATCAACACATCACCTGGAGGCTGAGCTGGACAAAATCAGCATCCTAGCAGAAACTCCAGCCCCATGTGTTCATGTCTGGTCATGAACGGCATCTCGATAGGGTGTTCCTAATACACATCACAGGTCATGTGATATTGCAGTACGTGCATGTTATATCTGCAAATGGTCCTTGTTATTACTCAAAGCAAAATATGCCTTTCTTACAGAATTGTTTGTGGCGTTGCCCTCTCAGTGGTCAGGATTCTGTCAATTATTCTCAAAATAAATACATTTCATTTTTACCCTGGTCATTATGTACCATTCTGATAAACTGTCCGTCTGCTCGGCAGCATTAAAAGCGAGGTAGAATAATGTAACTTGACGTGCAAATAGTGGATGGTACACACTGCAGCCACGGTGCACCGGTGGTGAGGGGAGTGAATGTTTAGGGTGGTGGATGGGGTGCCAATCAAGCGGCTGCTTTGTCCTAGATGGTGTCGAGCTACTTAATTGTTGTTGGAGCTGCACTCATCCAGGCAAGTGGAGAGTATTCCATCACACTCCTGACTTGTGCCTTGTAGATGGTGGAAAGGCTTTGGGGAGCCAGGAGGTGAGTCACTCGCCGCAGAATACCCAGCCTCTGACCTGCTCTTGTAGCCACAGTATTTATATGGCTGGTTCAGTTAAGCTTCTGGTCAATGGTGACCCCCAGGATGTTGATGGTGGGGGATTCGGCGATGGTAATGCCGTTGAATGTCAAGGGGAGGTGGTTAGACTTTCTCTTGTTGGAGATGGTCATTGCCTGGCACTTGTCTGGCGTGAATGTTATTTGCCACTTATGAGCCCAAGCCTGGATGTTGTCCAGGTCTTGCTTCATAATATGGGGGGTGGCAAATGGAATCTGTGCACTGTGAATTTTTCCCTTCCTGACCTCACTGTGCAGTCATCAGTGAACATCCCCACTTCTGACATTATGATGGAGGGAAGGTCATTGATGAAGCAGCTGAAGATGATTGGGCCTGGGACACTGCCCTGAGGAACTCCTGCAGCAATGTCCTGGGGCTGAGATGATTGGCCTCCAATAACCACTACCATCTTCCTTTGTGCTAGGTATGACTCCAACCACTGGAGAGTTTGCCCCTGATTCCCATTGACTTCAATTTTATGAGGGCTCCTTGGTGCCACACTCGGTCAAATGCTGCCTTGATGTCAAGGGCAGTCACTCTCACCTCACCTCTGGAATTCAGCTCTTTTGTCCATGTTTGGACCAAGGCTGTAATGACATCCGGAGCCGAGTGGTCCTGGTGGAACCCAAACTGAGCATCAGTGAGCAGGTTATTGGTGAGTAAGTGCCGCTTGATAGCACTGTCGACAACACCTTCCATCACTTTGCTGATGATTGAGAGTAGACTGATGGGGCGGTAATTGGCCGGATTGGATCTGTCCTGCTTTTTGTGAACAGGACATACCTGGGAAATTTTCCAAAATGTGAGGTGAGAATGACTGCCCTTGACATCAAGGCAGCAGTTGACCGATCATCCACTCGGCACTTCTGGCTGAAGATGGTTGCAAACGCTTCAGCCTTGTCTTTTGCACTCACGTGCTGGACTCTACTATCATTGAGGATGGGGATGTTCACAGATCCTCCTCCTCCCGTTAGTTGTTTAATTGTCCACCACCATTCACGACTGGATGTGGCAGGATTGCAGAGCTTTGATCTGATCCGTTGGTTGTGGAATCGCTTAGCTCTGTCTATAGCATGTTGCTTCCGCTATTTAGCATGCATGTAGTCCTGTGTTGTAGCTTCACCAGATTGGCACCTCATTTTTAGGTACGCCTGGTGCTGCTCCTGGCATGCTCTTCTACACTCCTCATTGCACCAGGGTTGATCCCCTGGCTTGTTGGTAATGGTAGAGTGAGGAATATGCCTGGCCATGAGGTTACAGATTGTGGTGGAATACAATTCTGCTGCTGCTGATGGCCCACAATGCCTAATGGATGCCCAGTTTTGAACTGCTAGATCTGTTCTGAACCTATCCCATTTAGCACGGGGGTAGTGCCATACAACACGTTGGATGGTGTCCTCAGTGCGAAGACGGGACTTCATCTCCACGAGGACTGTGCGGTGGTCACTCCTACCAATACTGTCATGGACAGATGCATTTGCGACAGGTGAATTGGTGAGGATGAGGTCAAGTAAGTTTTTCCCTCGTGTTGGTTCACTCACCATCTGCCGCAGGCCCAGTCTGGCAGCTATGTCCTTCAGGACTCGGCCAGCAGTGGTGCTGCCGAGCCACTCTTGGCAATGGACATTGAAGTCCCCCACCCAGAGTAAATTCTGTGCCCTTGCTACCCTCAGTGCTTCCTCCAAGTGGTGCTCAACATGGAGGAGGACTGATTCATCAGCTGAGGGAGGGCGGTAGGTGGTAATCAGCAGGAGGTTTCCTTGCCCATGTTTGACTTGATGCCATGAGATTTTATGGGGTCTGGAGTCAATGTTGAGGACTCCCAGGGCCACTCCCTCCTGACTGTATATCACTGTACCGCCACCTCTGGTGGGTCTGTCCTGCCGGTGGGACAGGATATACCCAGGGATGGTGATGGAAGAGCCTGGGACATTGGCTGAAAGGTATGATTCTGTGAGTATGGTTATGTCAGGCTGTTGCTTGACTACTCTATGGGACAGCTCTCCCAATTTTGGCACAAGTCCCCAGATGTTAGTGAGGAGGACTTTGCAGGGTCGACTGGGCTTGGTTTGCCTTCATCGTGTCCGGTGCCTCGTGGTCCGATGCCTGGTGGTCTGTCCGGTTTTATTCTTATTATGACTTTTTGTAGCAAGATTTTACAACTGAGTGGCTTGCTAGGCCATTTCAGAGGGCAATTAAGAATCAACTACATTGCTGTGGTTGGTCTGGAGTCACATATAGGCCAGACCAGTTAAGGACGGCAGGTTTCCTTCCCTAAAGGGCATTAGTGAACCAGATGGGTTTTTACGACAATCCGGCCGTTTCATGGCCATCATTACTGATACCTGTCGGATCCTCTGCTTGTTGTCACACACAATCTGCACAGTCAGTGAGTGGAGGTCCTTCCTGTCGATATAACGAAGGGGATTCCTGTAGGTGCCGGAGTTGGCAAAGCACCGTGCGTCCCATCGATTGTATCCTGGACCTTCAACCCTGTAAAACAGGATGGCGTTATCTCCCTGCTGCCCTGCAGTGATGTCAAAGGTGATGAACTCCCCGGCTCTCCTGTGAAGGACACCAATGGCCTGACCACTACAGGCCCTCACTGCAGCCTGGCTGAGCTTCCCCGTGACTGCCCGAAATGAGCCTGTGACATAAGAGTTCAGCGCGGTAGTCACTTTCATGGCCAGAGAGACAGCAGTTTGGGCAGGTGACCGTGGCTGCAGGTCCTCATGTGTTGCGCGATTGCCTCCTTAAGAAGCGCATACTTCTTATGCACACCCCTCAGAGAGGTCGTCATATGAAGTCTGCTACCCGTATATTCTATGGGAGGGGTTGTGGTATCTGGTGCTCTGCATCCTCCTTAAATCCTGTGGACTCCTCTTAGCTCCATCCTGTGTTCCTCCTCCTCCATGATAATGGTAAACAAGGGTATAGGGAATGCAATGACTCCTCCTCGGATGCTGTAACAGTGGTTGAGGATATTGGGGAATTGGAAATTAGAATGTGGTCTGTGAGAAGCAAATCCATGGCCCCGATATTAGCGCAGAGCCAGATTCTGAGTGGGGGGGGGGGGGGGGCGGTGGCGATCGCGGGCAAGAAACACAGAAGATTGTGGGACACGTGGGAATGTCTGATTCCAACAGGGTTGCCGCATTATAATTTTACTTTCGTGTCTCCAATGCGCGTGAGCAGGTGTGATACGTACCTGCATGATGCTATTTCACCTCGACTATTTAAAGGGCCACTGCACAGATCCAATTTGGAGGAGTCGGATGCATTGAATGAAGTCAAGTGGGAGTAGGAACGGAATCAGGGAGGGCAAAGGCTGTGTCCCGATTTAATGAGGCGTCCCTTGAAGTACTGCTGGGTGCAGTAAGGGCGAGGAAGGAGTTGCTTTTCCCTAGCAATGGAAAATAAAACCTGCTGCCATAACAAAGAAGGTATGGCTAGAGGTGGCTGAAGGGGTGAGCAGCAGGACTGTGCAGGAAGCATTTTAATGACCTAACCAGGTCAGAAAAGGTGAGCAAAGTCGCAGATTTACCCACATCCTGTAGAGCAACCCCCCCACCCTCACTCTGTCTTGTCAAGCGTACTCCATCCCATCACTCCTCACACCCACTTAAGTTTCAGCAGCAACCATCATTCCGTTTCAGTGCACATCCCCACCTCCCCCTTCCTCCATCCACCACTGCCACTCACCCCAATGCACGCCACTGCCACTCGTGATGCGTCTGCCTGATTGTCATCTTCACCAAATGCACTGCGTCCATCGAATGTACACGTCTTACAGACACTTATAGGTTTGTCGTGCCCCCATGCAGGAGAAAAGAGCCCAAAATACAAGGGAGAGGACCAGAGGTGGGCCACCACAGATCGTGGAGCTCACAATTGGAGAGCAGGAGGCACCGGAGATAAGTGGCATGTCAGCGTCCCTGAGCATCGGAGATGGCGAGACTTGGACTTTATTGCTGCAGGGTGACAGAGTTAAATATCTCCGACCCACATCTCATACAAGGCCAAGTCATGTTGACTTGAAATACGATCACCTTCATCATGTGCATTTCAACATTTGTACATTCCCATGACTAAATCATATCCGTCTCTTCTCTCCTCCAGGGCCATCACGCGAAGAACAGCAGCCCCTGCCCTTTGAAGAAAACGTTTGCTCAGAGGAGCTAATTCCTGCTGAGGATGCACCATCACAGGACACATGCTTACCAGGCACCAGCACAGGACACATGCTTACCAGGCACCAGCACAGGACACGTGCTTACCAGGCACCGTCACAGGACACATGCTTACCAGGCACCATCACAGGACACGTGCTTACCAGGCACCAGCACAGGACACGTGCTTACCAGGCACCATCACAGATACCAGCACTTCGGTGGGTCCTGTTAGACAGTTAGGTGGGATGTCACTTGGTGAATCACCGATCACAAGTGAGCAGAACATAGAGAGGTGGCAGGGGCAGCTGTGGAGAGTCCGCGTCAGAGGGCGCACTGCTCCCCAAGCTCTGCTCAGCTGGAAACAGATGCTGAACCCGAGGCGCCATCAATGAAAAGGAGAGTGTTAGAGGGGCAGCAGCAAATGTGAGAGGTACTGGCAGTCCTGCCAGGCACACTCTCCACAATATCCCAGAGGATGGAGGGGTCCAGTTGAAGCATTTATGGATTGATGTCACAGGCCATTGCATGGATGTCAACCATGGATGGAGTGTCCTCCTCGATGGAGCTTCAATCGCGGCAATCGAATCAGTCCCTGCTGGCCCTGACCAAGGCCGTGCAGACTATGGATCCCAACATTTCTGCCTCCTTAAACAGGATGACAGATACATTAGCCATGGCCTTACAACATGTCACCGATCTGCTCCAAGCTGCTCTTCCGCAGAGAGGCAGGAATGATGCGCCACAGGCCCAGGAGAGGGGCGATGGCAAAAGGGGAACTCCACTCAAAGCGTTTCCACATTTCACACATTTCCTGCCCGCCCCCCCCCATCAACCAATACCCCCACAATGCTGCCTCCTCTCCCACTGGCCCGGTCTACCACTACACAGGTGCAGGTGAAGCAGTCTTTGGCGGGGCCCTCACGGGCTCCAACATCCAGAGGACGTAGGCCGAGAGCATCTCAACAGTCAGGGCAGGGATCTGCCTCTACCTCTGCTGAAGCCACAGGGGCTGCACCACGTGTACGTGCTAGAGAATGAAAAATACAAGCTTTGTCGTTCACCAAGGGTATTTGAAAATGTTTTGTAAGTATCTTTATTAAGTCACATAAAATTTATTAATTTGCATCACCGTCCCGTGTTCACCATTCTTGCTTGCCGAGTGCCAACTTGGGTTTTCAATTGTTTGGTGATGAATGTGAAGAAATGAATTGACTGAGATCAATTGGTGCATGTACAACGGGTGGATGGTTGGTTAAAGGACTGCTTGTGTTAGTGGGGGGGTGGGAGGGAGGGGGATAATAATTACTTTGGTCCAGTGTGAGTGACTAACCGAACCTGCGAGCTATTAGGCCATCCCTGGCATCCCGAGCAGCACAGTGATCGGCTGGTCTGGCATTGGGGGGCCCCATCTTCATCCTCCTCCTCCTTGTCTTTCTCTTCATTGGAATCCTCATCAGATGAGGAGTGCTGAGTGGGTTGTTCCTCCTCCTCCTCTAGTCCTCGCTGCTGCACTATGTTGTGCAGAACTCATCACAGTTATCCTGGAGACCCTTGCTGGCGAGTACTGAAGGGTGCCTCCAGACTTGTGCATCTTGCGCATGCCGATGGCTCGCTCGATGATACATCTGGTTGCCATATGGCTCACGTTGCAGCACTCCTGGTGTTCAATTGTGGGATTCCTCAGAGGTGTCATCAGCCAGGTTTGAAGGGGGTGTCCCTTGTCACCTAGCAACCACCCTCTCAGGGTGGTTCCAGGTACGAACAGGTCGGGGATGTTGAGCTGCCGCAGGATGAAAGCATCATGGCAGCTCCCGGAGAATCTGGCTCAGACCTGCATGAACCTATTTTCTTGTGGCTACACACCTGCTGAACATTGATTGAATGAAATCCCTTGCGGTTGGCGAGTACTCCTGACTGATCTGGGAGTGCCCAATGGCACCCTATACCTGTGGGAAGCCAGCCAGAGACGCGAATCCCAGGGCACACTCATTCTGCCAATTGTCATCACAGGGGAAATTTACATACCACCCAGCCCAGGCAAATAATTCATCCGTCACCTGCCTCATGCATTTACGTGCAGCCGATTGGGAGACCCTCGATTTGTCTCCGGTAACGCCCTGAAAGGATCCAGAGGCAAAGAAATTGAGGGTGGTGGTGACTTTCACAGACACTGGTAATGCATGGCCTCCAGGTCCAGCAGGGAGCAGGAGTTAGAATTATAGAATCATAGAATGGTTACAGCACGGAAGGAGGCCATTCGGCCTGTTGAGTCCGTGCCGGCTCTCTGCAAGAGCAATCCAGCTAGTCCCACTCCCCAACCCTTTCCCCAAAGCCCTGGAAATTTTTTCCCTTCAAGTACTTATCCAGTTCCCTTTTGAAGGTCATGATTGAATCTGCCTCCACCACCCCCTCGGGCAGTGCATTCCAGATCATAACCACTCGCTGTGTAAAATGGTTTTCCCTCATGTCGTCTTTGGTTCTTTTGCCAATCACCTTAAATCTAAGTCCTCTGGTTCTTGACCCTTCCACCAATGGGAACAGTTTCTCTCTATCTACCCTGTCTAGACCCTTCATGATTTTGAACACCTTGATCAAATCTCCTCGCAACCTTCTCTGTTCCAAGGAGAACAACCCCAGCTTCTCCAGTCTATCCACGTAACTAAAGTCCCTCATCCCTGGAATCATTCTAGTAAATCTCTTCTGCACCCTCTCTAAGGCCTTCACATCTTTCCTGAAGTGCGGTGCCCAGAACTGGACACAATACTCCAGTTGTGGCCGAACCAGTGTTTTATAAAGGTTCATCATGACTTTCATACTTTTGTACTCTATGCCTCTATTTATAAAGTCCAAGTTCCCGTATGCTTTTTTAACCACTTTCTCAACCTGCCCTGCCACCTTCAACAATTTGTGCACATATACCCCCAGATCTCTCTGGTCCTGTATCCCTTTTAGAGTTGTGCCCTCTAGTTTATATTGCCTCTCCTCGTTCTTCCTACCAAAATGTATCACTTCGCATTTTTCTGCATTAAATTTCATCTGCCACGTGTCCGCCCATGCCATCAGCCTGTCTATATCCTCTTGAGGTCTATCACTGTCCTCCTCACTGTTCACTACCCTTCCAAGTTTTGTGTCATCTGCAAATTTTGAAAATCTGTCTTGAACACCCAAGTCCAAGTCATTAATATATATCAAGAAAAGCAGTGGTCCCAGCACTGACCCCTGGGGAACACCAATGCACACCTCCCTCCAGTCCGAAAAACAACCGTTCACCACTACTCTCTGTTTCCTGTCCCTTAGCCAATTCTGTATCCATGTTACTACTGCCCCCTTTATTCCATGGGTCGCTATCTTGATAATAAAGTGGCACTTTATCAAACACCTTTTGAAAATCCATATACACCACATCAACTGCATTGCCCCCATCGACCCTCTCTGTTACCTCATCAAAAAACTCTATTAAGTTAGTTAAACACGATTTGCCTTTAACAATCCGTGCTGGCTTTCCCTAATCAATCCACATTTGTCCAAGTGACTATTAATTCTGTTCCTGATTATCGTTTCTAAAAGTTTCCCCACCACCGAGGTTAAACTGACTGGCCTGTAGTTGCTGGGTTTATCCTCACCCTTTTTTTTCTACCTGAAGAATTCTTCATCCCCTCATAGCTAAAATTCTCCAGTTCTGGCAACATCCTCGTAAATCTCCTCTGTACCCTCTCCAGTGCAATCACATCTTTCCTGTAATGTGGTGACCAGAACTGTACACAGTACTCAAGCTGTGGCCTAACTCGTGTTCGATACAGTTCCAGCATAACCTCCCTGCTCTTATATTCTATGCCTCGGCTAATAAAGGAAATTATCCTGTATGCCTTCTTAACCACCTTATCTATCTGTCCTGCTACCTTCAGGGATCTGTGGACATGCACTCCAAGGTCCCTCACTTCCTCTACACCTCTCAGTATCCTCCTATTTATTATGTGATTGCCTTGTTTGCCCTCCCCAGATGCATTACCTCACACTTCTCCAGATTGAATTCCATTTGCCACTTTTCTGCCTATCTGACCTGTCCATTGATATCTTCCTGCAGTCTACAGCTTTCCTCCTCACTATCAACCACACGGCCAACTTTTATATCATCTGCAAACTTCTTAATCATGCCCCCTACATTTAAGTCTAAATCATGAATATATACCACAAAAAGCAACGGATCTAATACTGAGCCCTGTGGACAAAACATCCGACCACCATTACCCTTTGCTTCCTGGCACTGAGCCAATTTTGGATCCAATTTGCCACTTTCCTTTGGATCCCATGGGCTTTTACTTTTTTGACTAGTCTGCCATGTGGGACCTTGTCAAAAGCCTTGCTAAAATCCAATTAGACTACATCAGATGCGCTACGCTCATCGACCCTTCTTGTTACCTCCTCAAAAAATTCAATCAATGTGGCCAGGCACGATCTTGCCTTAAGAAATCCATGCTGACTGTCCTTGATTAATCTGTGCCTTTCTAAATGATGGTTTGTACTGTCCCTCAGAATTGATTCCAATAATTTGCCCACCACCGATGTTAGACTGACTGGCCTGTAATTACTCGGTCTATCCCTCGCTCCCTTTTGTAAACAATGATACAACGTTAGCAGTCCTCCAATCCTCCGGCACCACGCCTATAGCCGGGGAGGATCAGAAAATGATATTTCCTCTCTTGCTTCTCTTAACATTTCATCCGGGCCTAGCGATTTATCTACTTTCAAAGATGCAACAAACACCCACCTCTTCTCCCTCCTCCTGTTGAGTGTGGACTGAAATAACCACACCCCTGCAGTTGATGGTTTTTTTCTCCCTCCTTTGTTGTTCTTTTTTTCCTTCTCCTTCCTTTTCAAGTCCACTTTGAGCACTCCCTCCCTCTTCCTTCTTATTTCAATGAGCAGGAAACCTGCACTTGCAGCAGTCAACCAGAGCGAAGTAAGGGAGTGGTCTGGTGACTGGTAGTCAGGTGAGTTCAGTTAGAATTTGCTGGTAGAGAAAAGGTGGAAAAGGTTTGGCTTTATTAGAGCAGAGTGAGATGTGAGCAGAGTGTGGAAATCTCTATCTGGGAGTGGTGACTGAGGAGAGTATGAATTTGTGTCTAAAAGGATAAGGGAAAAGAGGATTGTGGACAATTGTGGAAGTAATGGGGAAAGCTTTTTCAGTTATGTGAAGAGTCAGAACTGTCAAAGATTGTAATGGATCATTGAAAGAGGTTCAGGGACAGGCTACGAAGGACTCACTGGAGTTGGCGGAAATATTAAATGAGTATTTTGCAACAGTCTTCACTCTTGAAGACGATGCTTGACTGTTACATTTTAATGCTTGTAATAAAACTAGTAATTTTAACATAGATGAACATATTGGGCTCGATTTTCCTGGGAACGGGCGGGTGCATTGGGGGCAGGGGGGCTCCGAAATTTGGGGAAATCCCGTTCGGGTTCAAAGTCCGGCTCCAATCCGCAGACTTCCGGGTTCCCCATTGACGTGTCCGGGTCAGCGCGCGCCTCCCGAATGCAGAAGTCCCACCGGCAATTAAAGCTGCCGGGATGATCATTTACACAGCTAGTTTAAGTATTGAAGTTCTTAATTTTCTCCACATTTTGGCAGGGGTGTGATTTTGAAGCATCCTCAGCGTGTTTCCCGTGCTGTGGGAAACACTCCATGTTGCAACAGATGTGTTTTAGCCAGCAGCCAGTGGGAGATGCAAATGATTATTTGGCAGATGGGGAGAAAAGGTCATTTATTGCAGCAGGGCACTCTGTCACTTCAGACGAAGTTTTGGCTGCAAGATCTTTGTGTTTTCACTGAAAATTCTTACTTTCCATTCAAAATTCTGCTGTGCAAACATATTTAACTACTTTGCGGACCCCCTCAAACTCACACCGTCAGGATGGGGGGGTCGCCATGGCTGCATTCATCACTTCATCCGAGGACGAGCAACATCACCAGCCTCGCCAGGCACGCCGTCCACCTCCGCCACGCCATAGGCACCTGCACAAGAGCACGGAGGGCAACAACAGAGAGAGCGACTTCGCAGGAGGCACTACCCTCGCAACAGGGTCTACAGACCGAGGCTCAGCTTCCTGGACCTCTCTGAGGAGCAGTGCATACGGAGGCTCAGAGTCAGTCACTAGGTAGTCGCAGACATCTGCAGCCTCCTTCATGCCGAGCTGCTCCCGGCTGGCCCGAGCAGCATCTCCTTACCTATCGCTGTCAAAGTCACCACTGCCCTCAACTTCTCCGGATCATTCCAGGCTGCCACCAGGGAAATCACCGGGGTCTCTCAGTCGTCTGCACACAGGTGCATAAGGCAGGTCAGCGACGGCTTGTTTCGCAGGGCTTCACAATACTTCCCCATGGACGACCTCAGCCAGATAGAGAGGGCAGTGGGATTCCACGCTGTGGCTGGCTTCCCACGGATGCAGGGTGTAATCGATTGCACCCATATAGCAATACGAGCACCTCCACACGAGCCAGGACTGTTCATCAACAGGAAGGGCTATCACTCCATCAATACTCAGCTCGTTTGTGACCACCGCAAGAGATTCCTTCACGTGTGCGCCAGATTCCCTGGCAGCTGCCACAATTCCTTCATCCTCCGGGAGCCCAACATCCCGCCCCTCTTCCACACACCAAACACCCGCAAGGGCTGGCTCCTCGGGGACAAGGGATACCCCCTGCACACATGGCTCATGACAACTCTGAGGAACTCATTAACTGAGCAACAGCGTCGATATAACGACAGCCACATCGCCACCAGGTCTACAATTGAGCATGTTATAGGGCTGCTCAAGATGCGCTTCAGGTGCCTTGATCATTCTGGGGGAGCGCTTCAATACACACCAGACAGAGTGGGACGCATTATAGTCGTGTGCTGTGCCCCGCACAACACGGCACAACGGAGAGGGGTGTCACTGGAGGAGGCCCCATCCACAGCTGCCACCCACAGTGAGGAGGAGGAGGCAGAGGAGGAGGAGGAGGAGGAGGCGGAGCAACCTATGGGCAGAACAGCGTCTCACCTGGCTGCTCGTGAGGCCAGGGAGTCACGGATATGTGAACGGTTCTCCTAACATCAGACAGTGTGAAGAGCCCAGTCCTCACACCACCTGGAAGGAGCAGTGCCCACACCAGCCCCCTCCCCCATTCCCTGCACAAAACAGTCCTGCAACTACACATACACCCACTGTAAAGTGACCCAATGGGTGGCATCAAGTGTGGGCGTTTATGGTGAACCTCATGAAAAGGACTTATTACAGAGACAGTCAAGCATGGGCAAGATGTAGTAATAGTGGTGACAATAATAATATTTAATGTGAGTTCAACAAAAAGCAAATATAAATAAAAACATGACCAACTGTCAAACACCCTTGTGCATCCCCTTTGTGCTTACAAAACCTTCACCTTTCGCTTCCGACTACTCCCATGTGGTGCATCCCCTGTGGCTGCAGCAGAGGTAGTGGCAGGTTACTCTTGTTCATGCCCTGACCGATTAGATGCTTTGGGCCTACACCCTCTGGGTTTCAATGCCCTTGAGGGCCCCTCCAAAGACTGCTCCACCTGCACCTGTGCAGGGGCAGACTCGACCACCTGGAGAGGAGCAGCATTGCGGGTACTGGTCGAGAGGGGGGCAACGGGTGAGACGTGGGGGCACTTTGAGTGGTGGTTCCCACTTCCAAGTCCCCTTTCGCCATCATCCCCACCCTGGGCCAGGCCCACACCACTCCTACCACTCTGCTGGACAACAGTTTGGAGGATATGTGTGAAGCCTTATAATGTCAGTGCTCGAGTATCTGCCTGCCTGTTTAAGGCGGCAGAAAGTTGTTCACCTTGAGTTCAAACGGCCGTTGTCAGGGCCTGAATGGACTCAATTGTGAGCCGTGCTTGAAGCTCGATGGAGGCTAGCCTTCCCTCCATCGCAGACATTCCCGACTTACCCACGACACTATCTCAGAGATTCCCTCCCGTACCTGTGCCACCATTCCACTCATGCAGGAGTTGGACTCCTCCATCCTCTGCACGATTGTGGAGAGTGCGTGTGGCACCTGTTCCAGTACCTCGCAAATATGCTGCTGCCCCTCGATCATTCTCCTTTTAAAGGATGGCCCCCAGGGTTCAGTGTCTGTGTCCAGCTGAGCAGAGCCTGGAGAGGAGTGCTCCCACCGACGCGGACTCTCCACAGCTGCCCCTGCCACCAGTGTCTGCTCGTGCTCACTTGTGTGGGTTACTCACCAGGTGCCAACCCAACTCCCAACTAACTGAGGACTCGGACCCACCGAGGTGTGAGTATCTACGCTGGTGAATGGCTCGCTCAGATGTGACGGTGCCCCCTCAAGAGGCCAGCAGTCCTCCGAGGAATCGCTCTCTGCTGTCACAGCGGTCGCTGAAGGCCCTGTAAGAGAACATCACAGATGTGTCATGTTGCGATGAGCATGCTGAGGTGCTGAAGATGGCGAGGCATGTTAACATCAATTCATATTGTGTGTGCTGAATGTTAAAGTTGTGTCACCAGACGTTTGTCGGGTGCCAGTCTCGGCGTTCCCGATGGACAGGCACTCGAGGGTGCGGCTCAGCTCCAGCTCCTCCTGCTCCGTGTCTGCAAGGACGACCTGATGTTGGCGGCCCCCCTCCGGTCTTCACCCTCTCCCGTGCATTCTGGGCTCTCTTCTCCTATAAGGAAGTACAGACGTGTGAGTGAGTGATGGTGACGTGGCCAACCGATGAATGCATTGGTTTGGGTGAGGCTGACCGTGAAAGAGATGCATCAGAGGGTGAGTATGAGACAGAGCCATGACATTGGATGAGGATTGGGTTGAGTGGTAGTGGTGGGGTGAGTACTGGGGAGGTGAGGAAGTGGTGAGAAAGTGCAGGTAAGTTGAGGATGAGCCTTAAGTGGGTGTGAGGAGTAATGTGATAGAGTAGTGTTGGCAGTGCAGAATGAGTTGTGGGGTGGGGGCGGTGATGTGGAAGACGGAATGTAGGGGAATGAGTAAGTGTACTCACTTTTGCTGACCTAGTTAGGTCATTGAAGCGCCTCCTGCACTGTATCCAGGTGTGGGAGATGTTGCTGCTGCTGGTGACCTCCTCTGCCACCTCGAGCCAGGCCTTCTTGGTGGTAGAGGCAGGCCACTTCCTCCCGTCCGCTGGGTAGAACACGTCCCTCCTCCTCCTCACCCCATCCAGCAGGACCTGGAGTGAGGCATCACTAAACTTTCCCCTATGCTGCTCCATTGTGGTGTGTGGGTGTTTGATCCAGGAGCAGCCATTGGAGGACTGCCCCTTTAAATAGGGCTCCTCCAGCTGACAGCCTGTGATGCGGGTGCGCAGTCCGCCCGCTGCGCAGCTTTCGGACGGCAAACCCGGAATCCACGTGAAGTGGCTCCAATTGACTCGCGATCGCGTAGGGAAACAGACATCTTATTGGGCGGGTTCCCCACACGTCCACTCACCGCCCCCACCCCCCCCCCCACACAACTGCTGCCATGCCACCTCCACTCTAATATCGGGGCCATTGTTTTAGTTAGAATTACAAACCTGAAAATAGATAGAGCAGCCGAGCTGGATGATATCCAGCCGAGGGTCTTCAGGGAGATGGGACGTGTGTTGTGCGAGCCCCTTGCCCCTATTTTTAATAGCTCACTGCACTCTAGGACGGTTCCTGTAGACTGGAAGGAGGCTAATGTAGTCCCCATCTTTAGAAAAGGAGACAAAATGGACCCAGGTAACTATCGGCCCATTAGTTTGATATCAATAATAGGTAAGATGCTTGAGGGAATCATTAGGGATGTAATATATGATCACTTGAATAGAGAGGGACATATTGGGGACACCCAACATGGCTTCAAAAAAAGGTCATGTCTTACAAATTTGATTATATTTTTTGAAGAAGTCACCAAAATGGTGGATGAGGAAAGCCCAGTGGGCATTGTCTACTTAGATTTCCAAAAAGCATTTGACAAGGTACTGTACAAGAGGCTTCCCTACAAAATCAAAGCTTCTGGTATTAGTGGTAATATATTGAGCTGGATTGAGAACTGGCTGGAAGGACAGAGGCAGAAAGTAATTATAAATGGATCTGGAGACTGGTCGCCAGTGGTGTGTCACGGGGTCGGTGTTAGGACCGTTGCTCTTTAATATTTCTACTGATGATCTAGATGTAGGTGTTGAGGGCACAATGTGCAGATGATACCAAGATCCGTGCAAGTGTCAGGACTGTAGACGATGCTCGACTCCTTCCGGCAGATTTTGATGTGTTGGGGCATTGGGCTCGTGACTGGCAAATGATGTTTAATTTGGAGAAGTCAGTGTTATACATCTGGGCAGGGCAAATGCTGAATATACATAAACCCTTCAGGGAAAAGCATCAAAGGAGGTGGAGAAAGAAAGAGATCTGGGTGTTTTGGTGCATAGATTTCTAAAGGTTCATGACCAATGCTGTGAAGCGAGAGCTGGAGTGAATAGGGTGTTGGGGAGTATTTACAGGACAATTGACTATAAGACAAAGCAAACTATTTTGTCCTTGTACAAGATCGTGGTCAGGCCTCATTGGAATACTGGGCGCTAAACTGGGCCGTGTAGCTCCCGTTCTTTTGGCGCTACACGGTCTCTCCGACATCCAAGATGGCGTTTTGGATGAGCACGCACGTTTCCTGCGTGACGTGCGCCAGACACCATCTTGGTATAGGAGTTAGCGCAGGCGCAGATAACGCACGCTGGTATCATGTAAAGTCGGGAGAAAATGGCTTCAATCAGTGAGCAACGCTGATTTAAAGTGATAGACACCATTTCGGGACTTAACGCTCAACTCAACGCACAGTCTTAACCCCGACCATCTGAACGTGTCTTAGAGAGCCTGGAGGACCCCCCACCAGCGCTATTTAAAGGGACCATGCAGGATTTACAGGTTAGTGGCTGGATTATTGCTTCTGGCTGCCGAGACATTTGTAACTGTTTTTGGAGGTCTCCTGGACTTGAATACTAGGACTAGGGAACATAGCCTAACATTTAGAGCCAGGACGTGCAGGAGTGAAGTTAGGAAATGCTTCTACACACAAAGGGTGGGAGAAGTTTGGAACGCTCTTCTACAGACGGCAGTTGATGCTAGCTCACTTGTGAATGTTAAATCTGAGATTGATAGATTTCTGTGAACCAAGGGTATTAAGGGATATGGGGCTAATGGAGTTAGGTCACAGGTCCACCATGATCTCACTGAATGGTGGAACAGGCTCGAGGGGCTAAATGCCACTGCCACTTGCTGCCTCTTGATATGCGCCACCTTCTCCTGCAAGAAAGTGGGTCGTGTGTCTGGGTGATGTGCCTGTCATGGTTGAATAGCTGCCAGTATGTGTGACCTGTTGTGGGTGGGCAGCTTGAAACAGTGGTAATGTGTAAGGGTGAGAGGAAGCATCTGATTGGAAGAGTTGAGTACTGATGGAAAGAGTTTATTGGTATGTGGGTGATGGGGGTGTAGTGTGTGGTGCAGTTGGTAGGAGACACCACTTGACAGTTGACCTCACTCACCTTGACCACTCAAGTCAAAGCATTGAACTTCTTCCTGCACTGCATCCATGTTCATGATGCTGTGCTCCTGGTATTGACTTCATCCCCCGCTGCCTCACACTGCCTTTTGAGAATATGTCTGGAGGGCCTCTTGCCAACAACCCTCCCCCCCCCACGGGGATATAGGATGTCCCTCCTTCTGTCCACCTCTTGCACCCAAGGTCTCTAGTGCATCAGCAGAGAACCTTGGTGCATGCACTCTCGCAGGCCTGGTACCAACTCAGATCGGCAGATTGGAAACGTCTGGTGTGCAGATTGGAGGATGCGGGATTTAGTGGTGCACAACCTTTATTCAATGTTTTATCATAACTCATCAGTGTGTAAACATAGGGATGGGATCTGCATCTGTGTTTTACGTGTGCGATGTCTGATCTCTGTTCACACTCCGTGCAGACAGTAGACTGTTATTTTCAGCCAATAACAGGTACCAGCTACCTTTAAGATATTTCTAAGAAACATCTTCCCTTTGAGGGTTGGAGCTCCCCCTGGTGGTGGAAGGTGTGAATTGCATTGATTCCAGGTGCAAGGCCTGGAATGGACGGCTGATTGCAGGTAAGTGCCCCCTGGGGACCAAACTGGCCTCATGCCTGCCCAGGGTCCGTCAGGAGCGGGGTGTTAGTGCATCGTGCTACCATCGCCCAGAACGGACCCTTATCCAATTTTTCTCCCACTGTGTCCAGTTTTGGTCTGCTCAGATGGTGGGTGATATTGAGGCTTTGGAAAGAGTGCAGAGGGAGGGTCACTGGACTGATTCCCAGTTTAAAGCATCTCAGTTATCAAGATAGACTAAAAGAGCTGGGACTCTACACTCTAGAAAAGTGAAGATTTAGGGGTGATCTGATTGAGGTTTATAAGATGATGAAGGGAATAGATTGTGTTCCAGCTGACAGTTTGTTCCAATTGAATAGGTTAGAGGGGACCAGGGGTCACAATTTTAAGTTGTACGAGGCCAGACCGAGGTTAGATGTCGGGAGGTGGTTCTTTTCCCGGGGAATAATGGACCTCTGGAACAGGCTGCCGGCTCGTGCGGTGGACGCCAATTCGCTGAATTCCTTCAAGCGAGAGCTGGACCTGTTTCTGGCCGGGGCAAAGATCAGCTCGTACAAAAAGGGCAGGTAATGTACAGCCAAGAATTATCAGGGCCAGAGTGATCTCCTGGACTAGTTTCAACCACCAAAGGGGGTCGGAGAGGAATTTCCCAGATTTTTTTCCCCAAATTGTCCTGGGTTTTTACCTGCTTTTTTGCCTCTCCCAGGAGATCACATGGCTTTGGGCGAGATGGGGAGTGTATATATTGTGATACACAAGGTATCACGATTGTGTGGGACAGGCTGAATGGACCAGAGGGCCTTTTCCTGCCTGTCTATGTTCGTATGTCTCTCTCTCTCTCTCTCTCTCGGTCCCGCATCATCTTGGTCCTTCCGTCTAGATTTCATCCAACCACTGGCTACGATCTTGACCCATTTGAACTGTTTCTAGCTGCACTAATCCATAGGCCTGTGCATCCATAACCCTTCACATATATTCTCAGTCAAACACTTGCCTCTATCAAGGTGTTCCAGTCCTGCTAAACATTGATCTTTATTCTGGTATCTTATGGCCCTGAAAATACACTGAAAACATCAGTGTTTAAGGTTGGCCAGATGGAAAGGAGAACTGAGCCTCCAGTTTGAGGTAATAAAGCAAATCTAAATGGAAACAGGCTGTAGCTAACCTTTGTACGGATATTGTCGGTTACTTTTGCAGCCTTCTGATTCTAAGCTTTTACCTTTAGAACTAATATAAAGTGGAATATAGTATAAATTATTCTTCCTGTGTAAACTGGATTCCTTTACCATTTCTCAATCTTAATCTCTAACATTTGTTCCCTTTGTGGCTCTTGGCATGGCAAGCTGGTAAAGGGCACTGAATGAGTTAAAATTGGGCCTTTGAGAGGCTCAACTTTGCTCTGCTTTTGTCTCCATCCTGTGGGAAGATGTGATATTTGGTGATCTTGAGTCTGCCGAAAACAAGTAAATCATCAGCACAAAACAAAACCTGAGGCATTCAACTTAAGTTCTGAAACTTAAACAAAGCTCTAATACAGCACAAATCTTTACATTCGGCAGTGTTTTGATTGGTAAATATTCAAGTAGAGCTGAAGGTCGGATTTAAAATTCTTAATGACTTGGGAGATTAGAAGTAAAGGGTTAATTAGTGTCTTGGGGAAATAACTTGGGGCGGAGTCAATTACCTCGGCAGCAGTTTCAAGATTGCTGCTCGCAAAAATAATTTAAAGAAGCAGTGATTTGAAAAGTTTGAATTGATTTAAATCTCAGATCTCATCGACATTAAACAGACATCATCCTGTAACTGTAACTTTGTAATTCTCCAAACTCCCTTTACCCTTTTTTAAACTCTTTGTGCATTTAATGGTGGTATAGAGCATCCTATGGATTCATATAACCTGCTGTAATCAATTTAATGTCAAATAAACTTGCACAAGATTGTGATACAATTAAAGTCACAGATGGGATTTGCCTAATCAAGTGTATATGAATTCCATCAAATAAATGTAATCTAAATGGTTCTAGGCTGCTCATTTTTGATTTTTAATCTATGGCCAATTTTCAAACATTGCTAGTAAGAGCACACAAATTTTCCCAATTTTTAACATTGCTACCTTAACCGACAGCACCACATGTACACTACATAGAATTTACAGCAAAGAAACAGGCCATTCGGCCCAACTGGTCCATGCCGGTGTTTATGCTCCACACGAACCCCCTCCAACCCTACTTCATCCAACTCTATCAGTATATCCTTCTATTCCTTTCTCCCTCTTGTATTTATCTAGTTTCCCCTTAGATGTATCTATGCTATTTGCCCCAACTATTCTTTGTGGCAGCAAGTTCCATTTACTAACCACTCTCTGGGTAAAGAAGTTTCTCCTGAATTCCTTATTGGATTTATTAGTGACTATCGTATATTTATGGCCCATGCTTTTGGAACCCCCACAAGTGGAAACATTTTCTCTGCATCTCCCCTATCAAACCCCTTCATAATCTTAAAGTCCTCTATCAGGTCACCCCTCAGTTTTCTCTTTTCTGGAGAAAAGAGCCCCAGCCTGCTCAATCTTTCCTGATAGGTATAACCTCTCAGTTCCTGTATCATCCTTGTAAATCTTTTTTGCACCTTCTCCAGTGCCTCTATATCCTTTTTGTGATATGGAGCCCAGTACTGTGCACAGTGCTCTGCATAACTAAATAAATAGAAGGGTTCCAAAATTGAAAAACCTGCATCCTTAGGAATTGAAAATCTGATAAAACAAACCGCAGCCATTTATCACTGTCATTGCCCTTCGCTGTGTAACTCAATCCTGTTGGGGAAGACAGAATTTTAGTCTGTTCATCTCATTTAAAATGAGAAGAAGGGTCTCCTATCCCTGTCTTGCGCACACAAAAGGATATACCTACAAATGTTTCAGATTAAACCCCAATTTTTGTTCAAGTATTTATCCCTATTTTGTATGAGATGTTCAATACCCCTTCAGGCTCCCCCTTATTTTATTAGTTCTTTAGTATAAACATTAAAAGTAGTTTTGGCCTGGGATTCAGTTGGAACAATCACAGCTTGACTCCCCTTGCTGTTTTAGAGATGATGGAGGACCTTCCACTACAACCTTCAAGAATGCAGCCCTCCAGTTCATTTTGACCACAGTAATCCAAAGAGTGCTCTTAACAACCTGATGGGTATTCATTGCCAAACATGATTCAGACAGGGCCTCAGTTTAACATCTCATCTGAAAGACAGCACCTCTGACAGTGCAGCATTCCCTCCATACTACACTGGAGTGTCAGTCTGGATTATGTGCTCAAGTCTCTGGAGTGGGCCTTGAACCTATCAACGTGCTACCCACTGAGCCACAGCTGACACTTTTTGACAGTAGATTCCTAGTCATCCCCGTGTTTCTCCTGCAGCATGTCTTGGAGACAACTATAAATCCACTGAATATAACCGAGGAAAAATTGGCTCTTGCAGGAAAAAAACAAAGGTTCAAATACTTGTGCAGTCGTGATGTTAACTAAACTAAGGCTTACAAAGGATTAACGTCACAGACAAAAAATGAGTGGAGCCAGTCCCCAGCACCAGTTCCACAGAGTGCTATTTCACACGTTTAAAGAGACAGTACATTAAAATCCAGGGATAACCAGTGTCTAAAGTAGAAGCAAACATATCGCCTCGTCCCCTTTGTGCCTGTTCTGAACAGCCTATCTTTTTTCTCATTTCAATTTTCAATCCCTGATACTTAACCCAGTTCTGCACTGATGCCAAACCTCAGGCTTATGTTGGCCCTCCTGTTTTGCCCTCTTGTTTCCTAGCTCAGTGGGTGTGGGTTTGTATACTCCCACGATGTTATCAGTGTCAGCGGACCATTGGTCAGAGTCCAAGTCTGGTGCTATGATGGTCCGGGTTACAGCCTTGTGGGCTTTTAATTTATCTCTCTTTTCCCTAATTCTTTTACCGCACTTGTCGTGATTAACTAAGGGATTTTTACGTAAGGCACCATCAGAAACTAACCTCCAAGCTCACCGAAACCATTGTGATGATTAAAAACTAAATACAGTAGATTTTTGTCTTTACTTATTTTCCTGTGTCTCGGTGTGAGTCTGAGGGAGTGCTGCACTGTCGGAGGTGCCGTCTTTTGGATGAGACATTAAACCAACGCCCTGTCGACCCTCTCGGGTGGACATGAGAGATCCCACGGCACTATTTCGAAGACGAGCAGGGGAGTTCTCCTTGGTGTCCTGCAACATCTGTGACGTTAATCCTTTGTAAGCCTTAGTTTAGTTAACATTACAACTGCACAAGTATTTGAATCTTTGCTTTTTTCCTGCAAGAGCCAATTTTTCCTCGGTTATATTCAGTGGATTTATAGTTGTCTGCAGGAGAAACACGAGGATGACTTGGAATGGATTGTCAAAAAGTGTCAGCTGTGTCTCAGTGGATGTCAGTGAATAGCCCTCAGGCAGTGGTCATAGGTTCAAGTCCCACTTCAGAGATGTTGGGGCTGATTTTCAGATGGCGGGGCGGGGGGGTTCCTAACAATTGTGCAAATCCAGAGTGGGTTCGGAGCCAAGCTCCAACCTGCTGACGTACTGCTTCCCCATTGACGTGTTTGGGTGTGCACGCACCTCCCGAATGTGGGACTAGCAATTAAGGTTGGTGGGATGATAATTTACATTGTTGACATACCTGATTGAGTGGAGATTTTGGCAGGGGTGCAATTTTGAAGGATGCTCAGCGTGTTTCCCGTGCTGTGGGAAACACTCCCTGTTGCAACAGACGTGTTTCAGCCAGAGGGAGATGCAAAGGATTATTAGACAGGTGGGGAGAAAATGTCATTTATTGCAGCAGGGCACTCTGTCACTTCAGACAAAGTTTTGGCTGCAAGACCTTTGTATTTCCACACAAAATTCTTACTTTACATCCAAAACTCTGCAGTGCAAACACATTTACCTACGTTGCGGACCCCCTCAAACTCACACCGTCAGGATGGGGGGGCGCCATGGCTGCATTCATCACTTCATCCGAGGACGAGCAACATCACCAGCCTCGCCAGGCACGCCGTCCACCTCCGCCACGTGGAGCTCCACAACACAGTGCTGTGCCACAGGCACCTGCACAAGAGCACGGAGGGCAACAACAGAGAGAGCGACGTTGCAGGAGGCACTACCCTCGCCACAGGGTCTACAGACCGAGGCTCAGCTTCCTGGACCTCTCTGAGGAGCAGTGCATACGGAGGCTCAGAGTCACTCGACAGGTAGTCACAGACACCTGCAGCCTCCTTCATGCCGAGCTGCTCCCGGCTGGCCCGAGCAGCATCTCCTTACCTGTCGCTGTCAAAGTCACCACTGCCCTCAACTTCTCCGGATCATTCCAGGGTGCCACCGGGGAAATCACCGGGGTCTCTCAGTCGTCTGCACACAAGTGCATAAGGCAGGTCACCGACGGCTTGTTTCGCAGGGCCTTGCACTACGTCAACTTCCCCATGGATGACCTCAGCCAGACGGAGAGGGCAGTGGGATTCCACGCTGTGTCTGGCTTCCCACGGGTGCAGGGTGTAATCGATTGCACCCATATAGCAATACGAGCACCTCCACACGAGCCAGGACTGTTCATCAACAGGATGGGCTATCACTCCATCAACACTCAGCTCGTTTGTGACCACCGCAAGAGATTCCTTCACGTGTGCGCCAGATACCCTGGCAGCTGCCACGATTCCTTCATCCTCCGGGAGTCCAACATCCCGCCCCTCTTCCACGCACCAAACACCCACAAGGGCTGGCTCCTCGGGGACAAGAGATACCCCCTGCACACGTGGCTCATGACACCTCTGAGGAACCCCATCACCGAGCAACAGAGTCGATATAACAACATCCACATCACCACCAGGTCTACAATTCAGCATGTTATAGGGCTGCTCAAGATGCGCTTCAGGTGCCTTGATCATTCTGGGGGAGCACTTCAATACGCACCAGACAGAGTGGGACGCATTATAGTCGTGTGCTGTGCCCTGCACAACATGGCACAACGGAGAGGGGTGTCACTGGAGGAGGCCCCATCCACATCCGCCATCCACAGTGAGGAGGAGGAGGAGCAACCCATGGGCAGAGCAGCGGCTCACCTGGCTGCTCGTGATATGTGAACGGTTCTCCTAACATCAGATGGTGTGAAGAGTCCAGTCCTCACCACCTGGATAGAGCAACACTCACACAAGCACCAACACCCCCCCCCACAACCTGCTTCCCTGCACAAAACAGTCGTGCAACTACACATACACCCACTGTAGAGTGACCCAATGGGTGGCATCAAGTGTGGGTGTTCATGGTGAACCTCATGAAAGGGCCTTATTATAGAAGCCAATCAAGAATGGCCAAGACGTGGCAGTAGTGGTGACAATAATAATATTTAATGTGAGTGTAACAAAAAGCAAATATAAATAAAAAACATGACCAACCGTCAAACACCCTTGTGCATCCTCTCTGTGCTCACAAAACCTTCACCTTTCGCTTCTGACTACTCCTACGTGGTGCATCCCCTGAGGCTGCAGCAGAGGTAGTGGCAGGTTACTCTTGTTCATGCTCTGACCAATTAGATACTTTGGGCCTACGCCCTCTGGGTTTCGGTGCCCGTGAGGGCCCCTCCAAAGACTGCTCCACCTGCACCTGTGCAGGGGCAGACTCGGCCACCTGGAGAGAAGGCAGCATTGCGGGTACTGGTCGAGAGGGGGGCAACGGGTGAGACGTGGGAGCGCTTTGAGTGGCGTCCCCACTTCCATGTCCCCTTTCACTATCATCCCTCTCCTGGTCCAGGCCCACACCACTCCTACCACCCTGCTGGATGACAGTATGGAGGAAATGTGTGAAGCCTTGTAAGGCCAGTGCTAGAGTATCTGCCTGCCTGTTTAAGGTGGCAGAATGTTGTTCACCCTGAGTCCGAATGGCCGTTGTCAGGGCTTGAATGGACTCATCTGTGAGCCTTGCTTGAAGCTCCATGGAGGCTAGCCTTCCCTCCATCGCAGACATTCCCGCACTTACACGCGACACTATCTCAGAGAAACCTTCACGTCCCTGTGACAGTATCTCAGAGATTCCCTCCCGTACCTGTGCCACCATTTCACTAATGCAGGAGTTGGACTCCTCCATCCTCTGCGCGATTGTGGAGAGTCCGTGTGGCACCTGTTCCAGTACCTCACAAACGTGCTGCTGCCCCTCGATCATTCTCCTTTTAAAGGATGGCCCCCAGGGTTCAGCATCTGTGTCCAGCTGAGCAGAGCCTGGTGAAGAGTGTTCCCACCGATGCAGACTCTCCACAGCTGCCCCTGCCCCCAGTGTCTGCTTGTGCTCACATGTTTGTGGTGACACACCATGTGCCAAACCAACTAACTGCGGACGGGGACCCACCGAGGTGTGAGTATCTGCGCTGATGGATGGCTCGCTCAGATGTGACGGTGCCCACTCAGAGGCCGGCAGATCCTCTGAGGAATCGCCCTCCGCCGTCACGGAGGTCGTTGAAGGCCCTGTAAGAGAACAGAAGGCAATATTAAGCATGATAACAGATGTTGAGGTGCTGAAGATGGCAAGGCATGTTAACATCATTTGCTATTGTGTGTGCTGAATGTTAAAGTTCTGTCACCAGCCGTTTGTCGGGTGCCAGTCTCGGCATCCCCGATGGACAGGCACTCGAGGGTGCGGCTCAGCTCCAGCGCCTCCTGCTCCGCGTCCGTGAGGATGACCTGATATCGTGGCCTCCCCCTCTCCCGTGCATTCTGGGCTCTCTTCTATAAGGGGAGAAAGTACAGACATGTGAGTGAGGGATGGTGACGTGGCCAACCGATGAATGCATTGATTTGGGTGCGGCTGACCGTGAAAGAGATGCATCAGAGGGTGAGTATGAGACAGAGCCATGATATTGTATGAGGATTGGTTGAGTGGTAGTGATGGGTGGGATGAGTAATGGGGAGGTGAGGAAGTGCAGGTAAGTTGAGGATGAGCTTTGAGTGGGTGTGAGGAGTGATGTGATAGAGTAGTGTTGGCAGTGCAGAATGAGTTGTGGGGTGGGGGCGGTGATGTGGAAGACGGAGTGTAGGAGAATGAGTAAGTGTACTCACTTTGGCTGACCTAGTTAGGTCACTGAAGCGCTTCCTGCACTGGATTCAGGTGTGGGAGATGTTGCTGCTGCTGGTGACCTCCTCTGCCACCTCAAGCCAGGCCTTCTTGGTGGTAGAGGCAGGCCACTTCCTCCTGTCTACCGGGTAAAAGACATCCCTCCTCTTCCTCACCCCATCCAGTAGCACCTGGAGAGCGGCATCACTGAATCTTGGAGCAGCCTTTCCCCTGGGCTGTTCCATTGTGCTGTTTGGGTTTTTGCTCCAGGAGCAGCCATTGGAGGACTGCCCCTTTAAATAGAGTTCCTGCAGCTACAGCCTGTGATGTGGGTGGACAGTCCACCCGCTTCGCAGCTTTCAGACGCCAAACCCGGAAGCCACGTTAAGTGGCACCAATTTACCCGCGATCACGTAGGGAATGGACAGATTTTATTGGGCAGGTTACCTACACGCCCGATCGCGCCCCCCCCTGCTGCCATCCTGCCTCCCCGCTTATATTGGGCCGTTGAGCACATAATCCAGGCTGACACTCCAGTGTAGAACTGAGGGAGTGCTGCACTGTTGGAGGTGCTGTCTTTCGGATGAGCTGTTAAACCGAGGCCCTTTCGACCCTCTTGGTTGGACATAAAAGACCCCAAGGCACTAATTGAAGAAGAGCAGGGGAGTTCTCCCTGGTGTCCTGGTTAATATTTATCACTCAACCAATATCACTATAACCAATGACCTGGCCATAATCACATTGCTGTTCGGGGGACCATGCTGTGCTGCCACATTTCCGACATTACAACAGTGACTACACTTCAAAAAGTACTTCATTGGCTGTAAAGCCCTTTGAGGCGTTGTGAAAGGCGCATAAGAAATGTAAGTCCTTCTTTTCTTTCATAGTCAGCTCTCTAAAGTGAAATCCTTCGCTTTTATAGTGGTTGGTATTTGCTATACTGCAGAAAGAATGCTTTCCTTATTCCTGTTCTTTGCACTGTCCATTGTCATAGACTTCAGTATCACCTTGTTGTTTGATGTAGTGTGAGAAAGCCACCTAAAGGCAACTGTTCTCATTTGCCATTTAAAGGGTGGCAAACATTGATAGCTGGAGCTGTGGTTGACTTTTTTTTAGATTTCTGAAACAATAGTTGGACAACACAACAGATGAATGGAACAGACTCCGAAGCGCTCAATAATTCAATTGTTCAGAAAAAAACCTCCCATCAATCCCATTTTGTTCCCCGCAAAATCCATTAGCCCAGTTAACTACCTCTTACCATTTCAATTAAGGGTTGCTCAAACGTTATTTTTGCAAACAAAGCTTTTAGATAAGAGCTAGCTCCTAATTGTCAATGAGTACACCTCCTCATGCATTAAATCAAAGATATGCATTGTCATTCCATGCAGGGCGTCATCAGCGGTATGTTGTTAGGCAAGATATTCGTGATATTTTGGAAACAATTAAGTCTTGTTGAGAAAATGTGGCTGCATATTAGCATGTGGGATTTTTTTTATACTCGTTCACAGGATGTGGGCGTCGCTGGCGAGGCCAGCATTTATTGCCCATCCCTAATTGCCCTTGAGAAGGTGGTGGTGAGCCGCCTTCTTGAACCGCTGCAGTCCGTGTGGTGACGGTTCTCCCACAGTGCTGTTAGGAAGGGAGTTCCAGGATTTTGACCCAGCGACAATGAAGGAACGGCGATATATTTCCAAGTCGGGATGGTGTGTGACTTGGAGGGGAATGTGCAGGTGGTGTTGTTCCCATGTACCTGCTGCCCTTGTCCTTCTAGGTGGTGGAGGTCATGGGTTTGGGAGGTGCTGTCGAAGAAGCCTTGGCGAGTTGCTGCAGCGCATCCTGTGGATGGTACACACTGCAGCCACAGTGCGCCGGTGGTGAAGGGAGTGAATGTTTAGGGTGGTGGATGGGGTGCCAATCAAGCGGGCTGCTTTATCTTGGATGGTGTCGAGCTTCTTGAGTGTTGTTGGAGCTGCACTCATCCAGGCAAGTGGAGAGTATTCCATCACACTCCTGACTTGTGTCTTGTAGATGGTGGAAAGGCTTTGGGGAGTCAGGAGGTGAGTCACTCGCCGCAGAATACCCAGCCTCTGACCTGCTCTAGTAGCCACAGTATTTATATGGCTGATCCAGTTAAGTTTCTGGTCAATGGTGACCCCCAGGATGTTGATGGTGGGGGATTCTCTCTTGTTGGAGATGGTCATTGCCTGGCACTTCTCTGGCGTTAATGTTACTTGCCACTTATGAGCCCAAGCCTGGATGTTGTCCAGGTCTTGCTGCATGCGGGCTCGGAGTGCTTTATTATTTGAGGGGTTGCGAATGGAACTGAACACTGTGCAGTCATCAGCGAACATCCCCATTTCTGACCTTATGATGGAGGGAAGGTCATTGATGAAGCAGCTGAAGATGGTTGGGCCTAGGACACTGCCCTGAGGAACTCCTGCAGCAATGTCCTGGGGCTGAGATGATTGGCCTCCAACAACCACTACCATCTTCCTTTATGCTAGGTATGACTCCAGCCACTGGAGAGTTTTCCCCCTGATTCACATTGACTTCAATTTCACTAGGGCTCCTTGGTGCCACACTCGGTCAAATGCTGCCTTGATGTCAAGGGCAGTCACTCTCACCTCACCTCTGGAATTCAGTTCTTTTCTCCATGTTTGGACCAGGGCTGTAATGAGGTCTGGAGCCGAGTGGTCCTGGCGGAACCCAAACTGAGCATCGGTGAGCAGGTTATTGGTGAGTAAGTGCCGCTTGATAGCACTGTCGACGACACCTTCCATCACTTTGCTGATGATTGAGAGCAGACTGATGGGGCGGTAATTGGCCGGATTGGATTTGTCCTGCTTTTTGTGAACAGGACATACCTGGGCAATTTTCCACATTGTCGGGTAGATGCCAGTGTTGTAGCTGTACTGGAATAGCTTGGCTAGAGGCGCAGCTAGTTCTGGAGCACAAGTCTTCAGCACGGATGTTGTCAGGGCCCATAGCCTTTGCTGTATCCAGTGCACTCAGCCGTTTCTTGATATCACGTGGAGTGAATCGAATTGGCCGAAGACTGGCTTCCGTGATGGTGGGGATATCGGGAGGAGGCTGAGATGGATCATCCACTCGGCACTTCTGGCTGAAGATGGTTGCAAATGCTTCAGCCTTGTCTTTTGCACTCACATGCTGGACTCCGCCATCATTGAGGATGGGGATGTTTGCAGAGCCTCCTCCTCCCGTTAGTTGTTTAATTGTCCACCACCATTCACGACTGGATGTGGCAGGACTGCAGAGCTTTGATCTGATCCGTTGGTTGTGGAATCGCTTAGCTCTGTCTATAGCATGTTGCTTCTGCTGTTTAGCATGCATGTAGTCCTGAGTTGTAGCTTCACCAAGTTGGCACCTCATTTTTAGGTACGCCTGGTGCTGCTCCTGGCATGCTCTCCTACACTCCTCATTGAACCAGGGTTGATCCCCTGGCTTGTTGGTAATGGTAGAGTGAGGAATATGCCAGGCCATGTGGTTACAGATTGTGCTGGAATACAATTCTGCTGCTGCCCCACAGATGCCCAGTTTTGAGCTGCTGGATCTATCCCATTTAGCACGGTGGTAGTGCCACACAACACGTTGGATGGTGTCCTCAGTGCGAGGACGGGACTTCATCTCCATGAGGACTGTGCGGTGGTCACTCCTGCCAATACTGTCATGGACAGATGCATTTGCGACAGGTAGATTGGTGAGGACGAGGTCAAGTAAGTTTTTCCCTCACCACCTGCCGCAGGCCCAGTCTCGCAGCTATGTCCTTCAGGACTCGGCCAGTGGTGGTGCTACTCGAGCCACTTTTGGTGATGGACATTGAAGTCCCCCACCCAGAGTACATTTTGTGCCCTTGCTACCCTCAGTGCTTCCGAATATGGAGGAGGACTGATTCATCAGCTGAGGGAGGATAATAGGTGGTAATCAGCAGGAGGTTTCTTTCCCCATGTTTGACCTGATGCCATGAGATTTCATGGGGTCCAGAGTCAATGTTGAGGACTCCCAGGGCCACTCCCTCCTGACTGTATATCACTGTACCGCCACCTCTGGTGGGTCTGTCCTGCCAGTGGGACAGGACATACCCAGGGATAGTGATGGAAGAGTCTGGGACGTTGGCTGAAAGATATGATTCTGTGAGTATGGCTATGTCAGGCTGTTGCTTGACTCGTCTGTGGGACAGCTCTCCCAATTTTGGCACAAGTCCCCAGATGTTAGTAAGGAGGACCTTGCAGGTTTGACTGGGCTTGGTGTTTTGCCGTTGTCGTGTCCAGTGGTCCAATGCCGGGTGGTCCATCCAGTTTTATTCTTATTGTGACTTTTTTTTAAGCAAGATTTTACAACTGAGTGGCTTGCTGGGCCATTTCAGAGGGCAATTAAGAATCAACCACATTGCTGTGGGTCTGGAGTCACAGATAGGCCAGACCGGGTAAGGACGGCAGGTTTCCTTCCCTAAAGGGCATTAGTGAACTAGATGGGCTTTTACGACAATCCGGTCGTTTCATGGCCATCATTATTGATACCAGTATTTTAATTTAATTGAATTTAAATTCACCAGCTGTTATGGTGGGATTTGAACTCATGATTCTGGATTTTAGTCCAGGCCTCTGGGTTACTAGTCCAGTAACATAACCACTATGCTACCGTACCCAGATAAAATAACATTCCCCATAAAGTTAATTTGACATTAGCCAGAAGTTTCCTCAGAGCTGTTCCTGCTCTGCTGCTGAACCCCCAGCCATTAATGTTCAACCCAGTGACCACCCTCATCTGTCGCCAAAATCCTCAGCGAATGTGACAACAGCACAAAAACAAAATCAAACCTTGAGAATTGGACACAAGGACTGATGGTTGGGGAGGGGGACAGTTTTTCTAGTAGTTTATTTGCCTTTTGAAAGGAGGTTGTGTGCTGGCAACTTTAGTGCTGAGGAACTTTATTCTTGTTTTGACAGTCATTCATTTGGTTAGTAATTTGCCTAACAAATACAGAAGCTGAATTATGCTTTACTTCATGCTCTGTGTTGAAGCAATGATGGCCAACCCTAAGCACGTCAAGTGATATACCTTGCCCCGGAGAGTGACACGCCATGGGAGCGGCCGCTGGAGACTCGGGCCCCTGGGGAAAGGGTTGCGAGCGGTGCGCTCTGCCTTTCTGTGTCGCTCGGGTCGGGTCGGTCGGTCGAGTGCGGGCGGCGTGTGAAGCAGTGGCGGCGTTACCCAGCGCCGAGGTCCGGGCACGGGCCTGGCTCGGGCTCCACCACGGGCGGTCAGTGCCCCTTGGCTTTGCATAATGAGCTGCGCAGGTGGGCGGGATCGTGGGCTCGGGCCTCACATGGTGGTGGGGGCGACTTGTGTATCTACTCCTCCTCTCGAGGAAGTGACATCACCCTCAAGTATAAAGAATTGTAAACAATTTTACAACACCAAGTTATAGTCCAGCAATTTTATTTTAAATTCACAAGCTTTCGGAGGCTTCCCCCTTCGTCAGGTGAACATCGTTCACCTGACGAAGGGGGAAGCCTCCGAAAGCTTGTGAATTTAAAATAAAATTGCTGGACTATAACTTGGTGTTGTAAAATTGTTTACAATTGTCAACCCCAGTCCATCACCGGCATCTCCACATCAAATATAAAGAAGACATAGCTATGAGAGAGTTTAATCCTGCAATGGGGTGAGTGTATTGTATGAGATTTCTCTCCTGCTATGCAGGAAGAAGCGAACTTACATTGAAGGGGAGCAGATCGTTAAAGAGTGTTTGCCAATTTTTGCTGCACGTGCTGGTGATCCCAAAATAAAATCAATGGGAAATGAAATTGCACTTTTCCCAGAACACCATGAGAAGAATTGATGAAATGCCTAGAGATGTCACAGAACAAATTAAATTTCATGTTTCTGCTTGTAAATATTTTTCACTAGCAATGGATGAAAGCTGTGATTCGACTTTTTTTTTATCTGTTCATGGGATGTGGGTGTCGCTGGCGAGGCCAGCATTTATTGCCCATCCCTAATTGCCCTTCAGAAGGTGGTGGTGAGCCGCCTTCTTGAACTACTGCAGTCCGTGAGGTGAAATTTCTTCCACAGTGCTGTTGGGAAGGGAGTTCCAGGATTTTGACCCAGCGACGATGAAGGAACGGCGATATATTTCCAAGTTGGGATGGTGTGTGATTTGGAGGGGAACGTGCAGGTGGTGTTGTTCCCATGTGCCTGCTGACCTTGTCCTTCTAGGTGGTAGAGGTCGAGGGTTTGGGAGGTGCTGTCGAAGAAGCCTTGGCGAGTTGCTGCAGTACATCCTGTGGATGGTACACACTGCAGCCAGGGTGTGCCAGTGCTGGAAGGAGTGAATATTTGGGGTGGTGGATGGGGAGCCAATCAATTGGGCTGCTTTGTCCTGGATGGTGTCGAGCTTCTTGAGTGTTGTTGGAGCTGCACTCATCCAGGCAAGTGGAGAGTATTCCATCACACTCCTGACTTGTGCCTTGTAAATGGTGGAAAGGCTTTGGGGAGTCAGGAGGTGAGTCACTCGCCACAGAATACCCAGCCTCTGACCTGCTCTTGTAGCCGCAGTATTTATATGGCTGGTCCAGTTAAGTTTCCAGTCAATGGTGACCCCCAGGTTGTTGATGGTGAGGGATTCGGCGATGGTAATGCCGTTGAATGTCATGGGGAGGTGGTTAGACTCTCTCTTGTTGGAGATGGTCATTGGCTGGCACTTGTCTGGCGCGAATGTTACTTGCCACTTATGAGCCCAAACCTGGATGTTGTCCAAGTCTTGCTGCATGCGGGCACAGACTGCTTCATTATCTGAGGGGTTGTGAATGGAACTGAACACTGTGCAATCATCAGCGAACATCCCCATTTCTGACCTTATGATGGAGGGGAGGTCATTGATGAAGCAGCTGAAGATGACTGGGCCTAGGACACTGCCCTGAGGAACTCCTGCAGCAATGTCCTGGGGCTGAGATGATTGGCCTCCAACAAACACAACCATCTTCCTTTGTGCTAGGTATGACTCCAGCCACTGGAAAGTTTCCCCCGATTCCCACTGACTTCAATTTTACTAGGGCTCCTTGGAGCCACACTCGGTGAAATGCTGCCTTGATGTCAAGGGCAGTCACTCTCACCTCACCTCTGGAATTCAGCTCTTTTGTCCATGTTTGGACCAAGGCTGTAATGAGATCTGGAGCTGAGTGGTCCTGGCAGAATCCAAACTGAGCATCGATGAGCAGGTTATTGGTAAGTGCCTCTTGATAGCACTGTCGACGACACCTTCCATCACTTTGCTGATGATTGAGAGTAGACTGATGGGGAGGTAATTGGCCGGATTGGATTTGTCCTGCTTTTTGTGGACAGGACCTACCTGGGCAATTTTCCACATTGTCTGGTAGATGCCAGTGTTGTAGCTGTACTGGAACAGCTTGGCTAGAGGCGCAGCTAGTTCTGGAGCACAAGTCTTCAGCCCTACAGCCGAGATGTTGTCGGGGCCCATAGCCTTTGTTGTATCCAGTGCACTCAGCCGTTTCTTGATATCACGTGGAGGGAATTGAATTGGCTGAAGACTGGCTTCTCTGATGGTGGGGATATCGGGAGGAGGCCGAGATGGATCATCCACTCAGCACTTCTGGCTGCAAACGTTTCAGCCTTGTCTTTTGGACTCCGCCATCATTGAGGATGAGGATATTCACAGAGCCTCCCTCCTCCCGTTAGTTGTTTAATTGTCCACCACCATTCATGACTGGATGTGGCAGGACTGCAGAGCTTTGATCTGATCCGTTGGTTGTGGAATCGCTTAGCTCTGTCTATAGCATGTTGCTTCCACTGTTTAGCATGCATGTAGTCCTGTGTTGTACCTTCATCAGGTTGGCACCTCATTTTTAGGTACGCCTGGTGCTGCTTCTGGCATGCTCTTCTGCACTCCTCATAGCACCAGGGTTGATCCCCTGGCTTGCTGATAATTGGTAATAGCAGAGTGAGGAATATGCCGGACCATGAGGTTACAGATTGTGCTGGAATACAATTCTGCTGCTGCTGAGGAGGACTTTGCAGAGTTGTCAGGGCTTGGTTTGCCTTATGTCGTGTCTGGTGCCTAGTGGTCTGTCCAATTTTATTCTTATTGTGACATTTTGTAGCGAGATTTTACAACTGAGTGGCTTGCTAGGCCATTTCAGAGGGCGATTAAGAATCAACCACATTGCTGTGGGTCTGGAGTCACATATAGGCCAGACCGGGTAATGACAGCCACCCGTGGCTAAGTAAAGAAATCAAGGATAGTATCCGACTAAAAACAAGGACATATAAGGTAGCCAAACTTAGTGGGAGGATAGAAGATTGGGAATTCTTCAAAAGACAGCAAAAAGTAACTAAAGGATTGATTAAGAAAGGGAAGTTAGATTATGAAAAGAAATTAGCAAAAAATATAAAAACAGATAGCAAGAGTTTCTATAGTTATATAAAAAGAAAAAGGGTGGCTCAGGCAAACATAGGTCCCTTAGAGGATGAGACCGGGAAATTAATGGTGGGAAACATGGAGATGGCAAAAATGCTGAACAAATATTTTGTTTCAGTCTTTACAGTAGAGGACACTAAGAATATCCCAACACTGGACAAACAGGGGACTCTCGGGGGGGAGGAGCTAAATACGATTAAAATCACTCAAGAGATGGTACTCAGTAAAATAATGGGACTCAAGGCGGATAAATCCCCTGGACCTGATGGCTTCCATCCTAGGGTCTTGAGGGAAGTGGCAGTAGGGATTGTGGATGCTTTGGTGATAGTTTTCCAAAATTCCCTGGACTCAGGAGAGGTCCCGGCAGATTGGAAAACTGCTAATGTAACACCGTTATTTAAAAAGGGTAGTCGGCAGAAGGCTGGAAATTATAGGCCAGTTAGCTTAACATCTGTGGTGGGTAAAATTTTGGAGTCTATTATTAAGGAGACAGTAACGGAACATTTAGATAAGCATAATTTAATAGGACAAAGTCAGCATGGCTTTATGAAGGGGAAGTCATGTCTGACAAATTTGCTTGAGTTCTTCGAGGATATAACGTATAGGGTGGATAAAGGGGAACCAGTGGACGTAGTGTATTTAGACTTCCAGAAGGCATTCGACAAGGTGCCACATAAAAGATTATTACTTAAGATAAAAAATCACGGGATTGGGGGTAATATTCTGGCATGGGTGGAGGATTGGTTATCGAACAGGAAGCAGAGAGTTGGGATAAATGGTTCATTTTCGGACTGGCAACCAGTAACCAGTGGTGTTCCACAGGGGTCGGTGCTGGGTCCCCAACTCTTTACAATCTATATTAACGATTTGGAGGAGGGGACCGAGTGCAACATATCAAAATTTGCAGATGATACAAAGATGGGAGGGAAAGTAGAGAGTGAGGAGGACATAAAAAACCTGCAAGGGGATATAGACAGGCTGGGTGAGTGGACGGAGATTTGGCAGATGCAATATAATATTGGAAAATGTGAGGTTATGCACTTTGGCAGGAAAAATCAGAGAGCAAGTTATTTTCTTAATGGCGAGAGACTGGAAAGTACTGCAGTACAAAGGGATCTGGGGGTCTTAGTGCAAGAAAATCAAAAAGTTGGTATGCAGGTGCAGCAGGTGATCAAGAAAGCCAACGGAATGTTTGCTTTTATTGCTAGGGGGATAGAATATAAAAACAGGGAGGTATTGCTGCAGTTATATAAGGTATTGGTGAGACCGCACCTGGAATACTGCATACAGTTTTGGTCTCCATACTTAAGAAAAGACATACTTGCTCTCGAGGCAGTACAAAGAAGGTTCACTCGGTTAATCCCGGGGATGAGGGGGCGGACATATGAGGAGAGGTTGAGTAGATTGGGACTCTACTCATTGGAGTTCAGAAGAATGAGAGGCGATCTTATTGAAACATATAAGATTGTGAAGGGTCTTGATCGGGTGGATGCGGTAAGGATGTTCCCAAAGATGGGTGAAACTAGAACTAGGGGGCATAATCTTAGAATAAGGGGCTGCTCTTTCAAAACTGAGATGAGGAGAAACTTCTTCACTCAGAGGGTGGTAGGTCTGTGGAATTTGCTGCCCCAGGAAGCTGTGGAAGCTACATCATTAGATAAATTTAAAACAGAAATAGACAGTTTCCTAGAAGTAAAGGGAATTAGGGGTTATGGGGAGCGGGCAGGAAATTGGACATGAAGCTGAGTTCGGATCGGTCAATGCCCTGTGGGTGGCGGAGAGGGCCCAGGGGCTATGTGGCCGGGTCCTGCTCCGACTTCTTGTGTTCTTTAGATTTGTGGTTGGGATCAGATCAGCCATGATCTTATTGAATGGCGGAGCAGGCTCGAGGGGCCGATTGGCCTACTCCTGCTCCAATTTCTTATGTTCTTATGTTTCCTTCCCTAAAGGACTTTAGTGCACCAGATGGGTTTTTACAACAATCCGGTGGTTTTAACTAGTTTTTTTAATCCAGATTTTATTTAATTATTTGAATTTTAAATTCCCCAGCTGTCGTGGCGGGATTTGAATTCATAACTACAGGTTATTAGATCAGGTATCTGGATTATTAGTCCAGTAACATAACCACTATGCTACCGTACCCAATATGGTACTGATATGGCGCAGCTTAGTATTTTTGTTGGGTGTCTAAATGAGAACTTTGATGTGATTGAGGAACTTCTATCTTTGCGTCCTCTCACTTCCGCCACAGGAGAGGACATATTTACAGAACTGAAGAAATGTATTAAAGAGAAGGAGTTGAACTGGCCAAAATTAGACCGTATTTGCACTGATGAGGCGCCCAGTATGACTGGGAAAAGAAGTGGTTTTGTTGCTCGGCTTGAAAATTATATGGAACTCAAGTTATTCAAGTATCATTGCATCATTCACCAAGAGTCCCTCTGTGCCAAAGGGATGAACTTTTTGCACCTTCTTGATCCTGTGGCGCGCTGCGTAAACAAAATTCGTGCACGTGCGTTAAATTGCCACGAATTCCACGACTTATTTGATAATTCACATGACGCCAAGGAATTGCTTCTTTCTTACCAAGTACGTTGGTTGTCAAAGGGACAGGCTGTTGAGATTTTGGGAACTCAAAGGGAAAGTGTTAATGTTTTTAACAGAAAAGTCGAACTTGTTGAGGAGAGCAGTTCACTTGAAGATAAAGTCTGGCTCAGTGACCTTGCCTTTCTCACTGATATCACTGAACACCTTAACAAGCTCAACAAAAGTTTGCAGGGGAAGGACTGCCTTTTCCCAACACTGTTTAATCCTGTGTCAAAATTCAAGGCAAAACTGAAACAGTTTGTAAGTGCTTGAATTTGCTCTGCGTTCTACATGTAGATTCATCTCAACCTACATTTGTGAGCAGACCTTCTCTACCACGAGTTTCATCAAAAATAACTTCCACTCCAGACTGACACATGACCCACCTCAATAATCTTCTGCAGGTGGCATGTTCAAAACTGAATCCAAATATTGACAATATTGTCAGGAGCGAGTGTGTAAGATTGCCATGTTTAATTTGTTGACCTCGTGACCATTACATATTTAGGCCTATATTGGCCCTATGAACAATTCTTGGAATTATTATTATTATTTGTTTTATGCAGCTAAGATTGCCAAGTTTTAAAAATTTGTATTATTCATGACAATATTGCAAGTGGCATACCTGCATATTGTAGTTTCACAATGTGGCATTCCTTTGCAAAAGTTTGGCCATCACTGTGTTAAAGTAACCAATTTTATTTAAAGGTAAATGCATCATATCATTACTAAGGTGCAATATTTGGCATGAAACTACAGCCTTTGCACCAAACAGGTACCTTTTGTGAGATTTGGCAAGCTGCCAAAATAATTGAGTAGTTTCTTCCCTTGCCCCTGGCTATAGGCTAATTTATGTTCAGATTTAGTACATTCGATAAAGGTCAACATTCAGCACAGTTCCAGAGATCGTGGCCCTGGATTTTTGTAGGGAGATCGGCCAAACCCCAGAGAAACTGCCTAAATGACCATCTTCAGCCATTCTCCAGGAGCTCAACCCCACAAAAAACAGATTGACCCAGAATTTGCTGGAACGGGGCATCTCCCAGTGGATCCTGTTAGTTGCTCATCCTTCAGCTCGCAAAAGTTTTGTACCGCGAGCTGATAATGGTGCACCTAGGACCTGAGCGAATGGCTGGACCAACAGTCTATCTCTGAGATAATGAGGTTTAAGGATAGAGAAAGAAATAGGGCAAATGACAGAGAAGGAAATAGGGTGAATTAGAGTCAAATCAGGCACAGAAAGAGAAATGGAGAGGGAAAGAAAGATTGGATTGAGAGAGACAAAAAAGTGACAGAAAGGAAAAGTAAGAAAAGAACTTTAAAATGTAAAAAGCCTCTCGGAACAATTCACTTCTTGCAGGAATAAGAGTCCACGGTTTCATCTGTTCCCTTTATCGGCCGGAGAGGTTGATTGGCATTGCAGGAACATAAATCTCCTCATTGAAAGGTTCCTTGCATTGTTAAATACCAGCCCTAACTTTCTGCGGCCAGTTTAGTTCATTTTAACAGCGCAAATCCAGCAATTTCTCGAAACTCACGGGGAAGTTGAGGGCGAGCAGCCCTATTCGCGATGTCAATGGTGCGCGCGGCGCAAATCATCCAGCAACTTCTGGCGATTCGCAACTCATGCCAACTCTTTTCCTCGCCGCAAATTGCTGGACAATTTACACATTAATAATGGCGAACGAATTCAACTCACCTTTAGTTTACCAGCAAATTCTGGGCCATTAAGCGATCGTTCCTCCCATTGCTGTTTGTGGGATCTTGCTGAGTGGCCATTGGCTGCTGCCTTTTCCTACATAACAACAGTAACTGCACGCCAGTGACTCACTGCTTTGAGATGGGTTAGGTTTGATATAAATGCAAGTCTTTCTTTCCTAATGTGTGATAATTACAAGCTGTCACCACTTAAGATTTAGAATACCACTTCTGTTATTGTACATGTTCATCTGGCTGAAGGGCCTGTTATTGTGTTGTAACTTCCACATATTTTGCACATTAAGTAATTTTACCTGTACTTGTGCAAGGGATTAGTCTCCTCTTGCTGCCTGGCTGTTCAGTAAATGAATTCATTTTTCCCCCTTTCGAGGCAATGAATTCAACAGCAAGGAAACAGTGTTGAGCCTGTGTAAGATATTGGGCAGACCACGGTTGGAGTGTTGGACCCAGTTCTAGGCACCCTCCATTATTCACCTGAAGTAACAACAACAACAACTTGCGTTTATATAGCACCTTTCACACAGTAAAACGTCCCAAGGCACTTCACATTAGCGATTATCAAACAAAGTTAGACAGCGAGGCACATAAGGGGGTATTAGGAATGGTAACCAAAAGCTCGGTCAAACAGGTAGGTTTTAAGGAGCATCTTAAAGGAGGAAAGAGAGGTAGAGATTCAGAGAGGTTTAGGGAGGGAATTCCGGAGCTTAGGGCCTAGGCAGCTGAAGGCACGGCCGCCAATGGTGGAGCGATTAAAATTGGGGATGCACAAGAGGCCAGAATTGGAGGAGCGCAGAGATCTCGGAGGGTTATAGGGCTGGAAGAGGTTAAAGAGATAGGGAGGGGCGAGGCCATGGAGGGATTTGAAAACAAGGATGGATATTTTAAAATCGAGGCGTTCCCGGACCGGGAGCCAATGTAGGTCAGCGAGCACAGGGGTGATGGGTAAACGGGACTGCGTGCGAGTTAGGCAGCAGAGTTTTGGATGAGCTCAAGTTTATGGAGGGTGCAAAGTAGGAGGCCGGTCAGGAGACCATTGGAATAGTCGAGTCTGGAGGCAACAAAGGCATGGATGAGTGTTTCAGCAGCAGATGAGCTGAGGTGGGGAGGAGACGGGAAATATTACGGAGGTGGAAGAAGGCTCAAAAATTCATGAGAATGGGAAGGAGGATCCAGGGTAGGGGAGTCTATAACGAGGGGGCATAGATTTAAGGTGAGAGGGGAGAGATACAAAAGGGTCCAGAGGGGCAATTTTTTCACTCAAAGGGTGGTGAGTGTCTGGAACGAGCTGCCAGAGGCAGTAGTAGAGGTGGGTACAATTTTGTCTTTTAAAAAGCATTTGGACAGTTACATGGGTAAGATGGGTATAGAGGGATGTGGGCCAAGTGCAGGCAATTGGGACTAGCTTAGTGGTATAAACTGGGCGACATGAACATGTTGGGCCGAAGGGCCTGTTTCCATGTTGTAACTTCTATGATTCTATGATTCTATAAGGCTGTGCCATGGACATTACATGAACTGGGGGAAAGGACTCAGGCATTCCATGCAAGGAGGAGGAGGAGGAGTTTGTAGAACGTATTAGGAGTAACACCCACTGGATTATATAACCAGAGGTGTTAGCCGTGGCTCAGTTGGTAACACTCTTAGTCAAAAAGTTGTGAGTTCGAGCCCCACTCCACACCCTCTTGTGAGCACATAATCTAGGCTGACACTCCAGTTAGTACTGAGGGAGTGCTGCACTGTCTGGAGGTGATGTTTTTCAGATGAGATGTTAAACTGAAGCCCTGTCTGCCCTCTCAGGGGGACATAAAGAAATTACAGGGCACTATTTCAAAGAAGAGCAGGACAGTCCTCCCCCAGAGTCCTGGTCAATATTTATCCCTCAACCAACATCACCAAACCAGATTATCTGGTCATTTATCTTGCTGCTGTTTGTGGGAGCTTGCTGTGCACAAATTGGCTCCTATGATTCCTACTTTACATCAGTGACTACACTTCAAAAGTACTTCATTGGCTGTAAAGCACTTTGGGATGTGAAAGGCGCTATATAAATGCAAGTCTTTTTTTTAACTCCATTTTTGTGTTTACAATGCTGATTTGAAAGGCCAGGTCAGTCTGGAGTCAATAAAGAAACAAATGGTGCAAGAAACAAAATAGAAAAAAAAGAGCTTTTTTGGCAATTCAAACATGGAAATATTTCCAGATCGTAAAGTGCATAAATTAGGACAGTCGGGACTTGCCAACTGCTGGCTTTCACAGCGAGTACTCTGCGATTCTGGCCTCCAATCATGATCTCACTTGGTGCCTCAAATGTCGCGCATTTCTGGGCATTTAAAATTGCCCCACAATGTTTTGTACATGATCGCTTCTGCCCACGTGCGATGTTTCAGTGCACACGCAGCAGAGAATGCGCAATGCACTGTGGGGAGTGTCCATCGCCCTCCAGGGCCATTAACAGGCCTGTGTTCCTAACTATTGAAGTTTAATCCAACCACTTGCTAAACCTGTTCTGAGCCAATAGTTAAATAAAGAATTGAAACTGACTGAAGCCTTTAATGAGCTGAGGGAGCCCTGACACATATCTCCTTCATGTGGCATCAGAGAAAGGGCCAGTGTGAATGGAATCATGTCACAAGATTCACCATCAATATAACAGGCCTAGTCTGCACACAATGGAGGCCCATGGGTACTGACAGTGGCCTGATTTAAGGTGCTTATTTGTGAAACAAAAGCATTTGAAATCTAATCTCCAGAATCTAAAGTGCACATCAAAGGAGTAGCATTACCAGCAGGGGAAACTTAGTGAAATGTGAAGCACATCAGCATCAAACATTGCTGGTCTCTTTTAAGACCTTTTTTATTATCAGTTCTGGGTCATTGATTCAACGGGTAGTCTAAATGCCTGGGGCAAGTGCGGGGAGTGTAACATATCCATTGAGGCCCCACTGTGAACAATCCTGACATTAGAATTGACAAGAAATTAAGAAGAATGTCTAACTGAAGAATGAGACAACGCTGAGGCAGAAACAGGAGCAGCTAACTCAGCACAGACTGAGGGCCTAAAGTTGGGATCTGTATCCGTCAATGTCAACCAAACAATGCACTCACTGAGAATCAATGGCTGTCTTTTGATCCAAAACTGTGGAACTGTCCAGAGAAGAGCATTCAACACAGAAACTGCACTCCAGACTCAAGCCCCTTCTCTCCTGTCTCCTCCCCTTCCTGTCACCCACTCATGTAATTTTTCCCCTCTACAAGGGTATTTTTCCCCCCGAATCCGGACCCAACACATCACTACTCTTTGACCTTCCCACTCTCCTGCTGAAGTCCCGGGCTTGAATCTCCCTTGAGCAAGTCACCAGCTTCCCTCTGTGCCTCTCTCGACATTCTCCAAAGGGCCCATCGAGGCTCTTGTCGCTGCCTCCTTAAGGACAGCAACCTCAACTGCCCCATCCTCCTCTCTTGCCAACCTCCCACCCAGCGCACCCACTGGGGACGAGTCTCGCCAACCTCCTTCCTGTCCATCCACCCCACCTACCACTGACCCCATGGGCTCTGCCAGCGGATCAATTATCACCATCTCCCTCCAGAATGCCCGTTCACTTATGAACAAGGCCCTTGTCATCCATGACCTTATTGTGTACGATTGCATTGACACCATAACCTTGACGGAAACTTGGCTCATAAATGATGACACCTTCCCCCTTACTGCAGCCTTCCTGGCCTCGTTATACATTCCACCACCTGCCCCGCCCAAACCTGTGGTGGAGGGGTGACTCATCACCAAATCACACCTTGGTCTCCCCTCCTATTCCTCTGGTACCTTCTCCTCCATCAAGCACCCCACCTTTTTCCACCCTCACCTTGCCTTTAAAATCCTCTTGGTGTACCCCTCCCCCAAGTTTCTCACTGCGATATCTCCCCTTCTTTTATCCATCAGGTTCTGCACTGAGTGATTCCTCATCCTCGATGATTTCAATCAAATCTCAGCTGTCCTTGCCCTCGCTCCTCTGAGTTCACTGCCCCCAAATGTCCTCCCTAAACCTTTCCCTTCACATAAACATTCCTATTTATACTCACAGCCCCCCTCCCGCCCCCGCCCCCGACCTTGCCATCTCCCCAGTCTCTCTGCTCCCTAATCAAAGTCATAAATTACATCCTCTGTGACTGTGACCATTCTGCACTATCCCTCGTTGTCCTTCTCGACCTCTCTGCAGCCTTTGACAAGGTCGGCCACACCATCCCCCTCCAGCGCCTCACGTCTGTTCGATGGGACCGCTGTTGCCTTGTTCCACTTTCACCTCTGCAATCATAGCCAGAGTGTCTCCAGCAATGCAGAGTCCTGTGCTGTTACCTCAGAAGTCTATCCCTGGCCTCCTCCTCTTCCTCATCTTCATGCTGCCCCTTGGTGACATCATCCTCAGACATTGGGTCAACTTCCACATGTAGACTGTGTGACAGCCACCTCTCCACTACCTCGCTCAACCCCTCCGCTGCATGTGTTGTCAGAAGCTTTCGGAGGCTTCCCCCTTCCTCAGGTGGTGTGGAAAAATGGTTTTCCACACCGCCTGAGGAAGGGGGAAGCCTCCGAAAGCTTGTGGGATTAAAAATAAAATTGTTGGACTATAACTTGGTGTTGTAAAATTGTTTACAATTGTCAACCCCAGTCCATCACCGGCATCTCCACATCATGTGTTGTCAAACTGCTTGTCCAACATCCAGCCTTGAATGAGCAGAAATTTCCTCTAGTTAAACATTGGAAAGACTGAAGCCATTCTCTTTGGCCCCCCCGCCTCAAAACTCTTAGCCTCGCCACCGATTCTACCCCCTCCCTGGCCATTGTCTGAAGCTGAACCAGACAGTTCTCATCCTCGGTAACCTATTTTACCCTGAACTGAGTTTCTGACCTGACTCTCCCGGCCGGCCTCCCATCCTCTACTCTCCATAAACCTAAGCTCATCCAAAATTCCTAGCGCTCATCAACTCCCTCTGACCCATCACCCCTGTGCTTGATGACCTACATCCTAATCTTCCAACATCTCATTTATCATGTTTAAATCGCTCCACGGCCTCACCCCTCCCTATCTCTGTGACCTCCTCCAGCCCTAGAACCCTCCAAGATCTCTGTGTTCCTCACACTCTGGCCTCTTGCACATCCCCCACTTCACACCACCATTGGCGGCAGTGCCTTCAGGCGTCTTGGCCTTAAGCTTTTTCCAAAAGCTCTCTGCCTCCCCACCTCTCTCTACACCTTTAGGACCCTTTTAAAACCTCCTCTTTGACTAATGTTTTGGTCTCCCTTCCTAATATCTCCTTCTTTGGCTCGGTCTCAGTTTTTATTTGATGGCACTCTTGTGGAGCACCTTCGGACATTTCCCCACGTTAATGGTGCGATATAAATGTAAGTTATTGTTATGGTTCACCCAAGTGACCTTTCTTCCTTGTACGCTTATTCAGTAAATGATTGCGGGCTATTCAAACATGGGGGGCATCACACAAGACACCTTTACCTCTCCAAAGATCCACACATGTGCAATTTTACAGCAGGGGTCACTGGATCGATATTGCGAACAGGATCGCTGGCCGAACTTTCCCCTCAATAGACAAACTGATAGAAAACAGCGACATTGATTCATTTAAAAAACAATCAAACCTCATCACAGAAAGTGCTGAGATACACATAAAAATAAATACTAAATCCAACCCCTCCAACTTAAAAGGTAAAATACTCCGGCTATTTGTGTGTTTTTATAACTTCCTGCTTGAACGTTTCTGTGAAACGTGAACCGACCCACGAGCGCAGAAACCTCAGAGGGTTGCAGGGCTGGAGAATTGTGGATAAGCTGAAGTTTACAGAAGAAAGAGGATGTGAGACTGGCAAGGAGAGCATTGCAATAGTTGAGTCTGGAGGTTAACAAAAGCACGTTTATGGGTTTTAGCAGCAGACAGGCTAAAGCAGGGGCAGAAGCGGGGCAATATTATGGAGGTGGAAGTAGGCAGACGTGCGATGGAGAGGATATGGGGTCGGAAGTTCAGCTCAGGGTCGAAAAGGACGCCAAGGTCACAAACAGCCTGGTTCAACCTGAGACAATGGCCGGGGAGGGGGATGGATTCGCTCCCGAGGGAATGGAGTTTATGGCAAGGGCCGAAGATGATGGCTTTGGTCTTCCCAAGGTGTGACTGGGGGAAACTGTGACTCATCCAAGACTGGATATTGCAGAAGCAATCTGATAGCACAGAGGCAGTGGATCGAGAGAGGTGGTGGCGAGGTAGAGCTGGGTGTCATCAGCGTACATGTAGAATCTGACCCCATATCACCAAGGGCCAGCGTGTAAATGAGGAAGGGGAGGGGGCCAAGGATACATCCTTGGGATACTCCAGAGGCAACGGTGTATGGGCAGGAGGAGAAGCCATTGTTGGAAATGCTCTGGCTTCGTTTGGATAGGTAAGAATGGCAGTCCCACTGAGCTGGACAACAGAGTAGAGGCATGGAGAAGAATGGTGTGGTTGACCATGTCAAAGGCTGCAGACAGGTGAAGAAGGATGAGGAAGAATAGTGCCCCACAGTCACAGAGGATGTGTTTTGTGACTTTGAATGGTTTCAGTGCTGTGGTAGGGGCAGAAAACTGATTGGAAGGTTTCAAATATGGAGTTGTGAGAAAGATGGGCACAGATTTAGGAGGCGACAACTCGTTCAGGACTTTGGAGAGGAAAGGGAAGTTGGAGATGGGGTGGTAGTTTGCAAGGATTGAGGGATTAAGGGTGTTTTCATTAGGAGAGGATGATGACGGTTGTTTTGAAATGGACCAGTATAGTATCTGAGGAAAGAGGCCATTAACAAAGTCAGTTAGCATGGGGACCAGGAAGGGAAGTTGGGTGGTCAGCAGTTTAGTGGGAATGAGGTCAAGAGAGAAGGAGGTGGGTTTGATACGTAGGATAAGCGTGGAGAGGGTTTGAGAGGAGATAGGAGAGAAATTAAATGTGGGATCAGGAGGAGGGCGGGGGAGGGGAGGTTTGGCTTGGTGGACATGGGAAAGGGGGGAGGTCGAGGAGGTGGCCGTGAATATGGGTAGGAGAGGTTATATGGAGAGAGAGTCGAGGGAGGACAGTGACAGGAGAGAGGACAAGGGGAGCTGAGATGGAGATTGAAATGACCGAGGATGAGGAGTTGCTCAGTGCAGAGGCTGAGGGAGAAATGGAAGGAGGATATCTCGGTGAGAAACTCAGGGTGAGGGGAGAGAATAGGTACTTTATAGGAAAGGCGAGAGGGGTGGAACAAGGTGAGGTGCTCAAAGAAGGAGTAGGTGCCGGAGGAGTAGGAGGAGGGAAGATTAGATGATAAAGGTTGTAACAGTTTTGGACGTGACACCAAATGGTAATCAATGTCTCATTTATTAATAGTTAAATCAAACATGTAGAAGTATCAAATATTAGACAACGAAGATCAAAGCAATATTACCCCATTTGATCTCTGGGCAGAGATAGTCAGTTGTTCTTCTGACAACGGTGCCGTCTTCAGACAGTTAGTGATCTTCTGACAGCTGGGTGACCTTCACTGATTCCTCTGCCCTGAGCTCAAAACACGTTGGGTTTTCATGTCCCCCTGGCAGGAACCTCCATATATGGAACAGCATTCCTAAGACCCTTATACATTAACAAAGTTGTTTTTCAAAGAATTCAAGACGGTCAGCTTGTTTTAACGTTACTCATTTAACCACAAGACCCTTTGCAAGGTTGTTTTTCAAGGTGGTCAGTTTGTTTGACCACACTCGTCTAGCTATCTCATCATTGTCCTGGTCTTATCGCTATCTTTGGATTATTGTTTCGCATTTTGGGTCATTGTTCCTCTTTAACACATGGCTGCCTTGCCTCACGATGAGGGTAACGTGTCGGTCACTAGTGAAAGGTTAACTGTTTACAATTTAGCAAAATAAGCCATACACTCAGCAAAATAGCAGCACAGCCTGCAGAGCATGATGGTTAGTAGCATTAAGAAAAAGATGTCCATTTTTCCCTATTTCCAATATTCTTACAGATTCCACCCCTTGAGAAACCCCCGCGCTTATTTAATCAATCTAATCCAATAGGGGAATGGTTTGGAATGACGGACATTCTGTTATAACTCAGAGACCCGCCTGCAGACCCAGCAGTAGACACTATTACTGCTGCTGTGGCAGCTCCCCTAGCCACCCAATCAGTGCCAGATCTGGGTCGTCGGATGTGTGTGATTCAGTTCCTATCCCGCTGTTCCTTCCATTGTTTCCCTGCTGTCTGTTTGTGGAACCCCTCTAATATCTGAGTTAATAACGCTCGAGCCCAGTTAACATAATGCATGTTACATAAACCTTGCGGAAGAGTTACATCACTTGATTCGACAATAACCGGGACCATCTCATATTTCACCTTTGTGTACACAACTCGATGAGTTACCTGAGTGGCCGGCCTGTTACACAATCCCTCTAAATAAAGCCCCGTCACAACTGGATACAGCCAGGTGATATTTTTGTTGTACTTGAATCTTTATAGAATTCTTTTTAACTCGTGACGGATTTTCTGATTCTAGTGCAACTATAATGTCCCTCATGTCATTCATGAACAAAGGGAAAATAAAGTGGCCACACTCGTTCAGCCACCCCGCTGGGTTCAGGAAACACCATATATGGCACACATTAAGAGGATGCGTAAACCGTCTGCCCACCCTCTCGGTACACACCCCAATCATCAGAGGATTCAATTGTTAATGGAAGCCGCACCATCCTTTGTCGGGATGGGATAACATAATCCTCCATGACCAAACTCGATGTCTGTTCTATTTTTGATCCAGCCCACACCATCCTTCCATTTGCGATGGAATAGAAACCTGCCTGTCCGTTGGTGGGCAGTGGCCTCACCCTGACAGTGAGGAAACCCTAAGGGTTTCAATCTCTCAACTGTCCTTCAATAAGGCTGTCAGTTCTAAGTAGCCCTGCCTCCATCTAACATTCCAGATAGCATGTTTAAGTACACATAATGCTTTGCGGCCAAAATTTACAACCCACTTGTAAGCTTTCTGTCTGGTGGGTAATGTTTACTTGCGTTTTTGGAACATTGTGGCCATGACAGGAACCAATATCTTCGCCCCAATTTAGTAATTCTGATTGGTGTAAAGAAAAATGTTAACTGCCAAACCGGACACATGGGCAGAATTTTCACTTCGAGCAGGGAAGGGGCAGATTTTTGGTGTGAAATCCGGAAGGTAAGTTGGGGGGTCATGATCGAGGCCAATAAATTTTACTTCCGGGCTTCGCACCTGGCAGCCAGCCTGACTGATAGGCTGGGTGGCCGTCGGGCAGGAAGGCCTGTGGTAGCAGGCCGCAGCCAGGGATTGGAGGGGGGGAGGGCGATATTATGGGCTGGGGAGCAAATCTGGGGGCTGGGGAGGATATTGAATGGGACGGGGAGGAGGTCGGGGGGCCGGGAAGATGGGGGGTGCCGGGGGGGGGGGGGTGGGAATGGGGGGACCGAGGAGGAGATCGGGGGGCCGGGGAGGAGAGTGAATGGGTCGGGGAGGAGATCAGATGGGCTGGGACTTGGAGATCGGAGGTCGCTGGAGGTCAGGCGAAGAGTCGGAGCTGGTGGGGATCCACCATGGTGGGGTGGGTCCACAATTGGCGGGGGGAGGGGGGTCGGCCGATTGCGTGGTCCTGTCGGCCAGGTGAGCTTGTTGGGCCTGAATGAAGCACTCCTGCTCCTTGGGCCCACGAGCAGTGCAATGAAGGCCCTCACCTCATGGATCCCTTCCCGCCTGCTTTCACCTCACATGAATCGGAAGCAATGGGAAACCCGAACAGGTAAAGGTTAAATTCATTTTAAGTGTCCAACACACAAAATATTAAATACCTTAAGTATCTCAATGAGGTACATTGCCCCTTTAAGTATCGGCCTGCTGGCTTTAAATGGGGGCGGGACTTCCTGCTATCTGCTGCGTAGTTGGAGCCGGGATGTGGTTCTGCTCCAAAAAGCTGTTATTTTAACCTCCCACCTGCCCCCAACCCACCTGTCCTTGGGGGTTAACTGCACATGGTGTCGCCTTGTGTGTAGTGCTTCTTGTTAGTTGTAATGCAATACCTTCCTCTCTCCAAAAAAACAACGTAGGTCCTTTTCAAATTCAGTCGTATAATGAGGGGATTCTTCACTCAGGGTGAAACCACAAGCTGGCAGTGCAGTTTGTAAAACGTCACATCTGCATAACCAGGATCCACTTTTCCTGGAACAGCATGAAGTGTTTGGTGCAATTCAGAACCCTTCATTTCCCTTTTACTGATTTCTTCGATCTTCAGATAATTTACAAATTCCTTATTTAAATCACCCTCCAATAAGCCCATTGATTCAACTTGAAATATTTTCATTGGTTTTACACCAGCAGGTAGCAATCGTATCGCCAATCCCACAGGAATCTGTCGGGGAACAATCTCACTCTGCTTGCAAAGCTTCTTAGTATAATACACCAATCCAAGTCTCCGCACCGTACACCAATCCGTCTTCCCATCTGATTTCCAGATTTTTATTTGTTTGCCCAATATAAAATTTAGGATCCAATTGTTTTGCGTAGCATTTAACCCCCTTTTGAATCTGAACATTGTAACAACCCTCCAGACATAATTGTCTTTAAGATCAGTTGTTCCTTAGTTTTTGTTATTCTGAATGATTGCCAATATCCCCAACCTGTCTCTCGTTAATCCTTTTATTAAAACCAGGGACTCTCCTTGTTTTGATATAACTACCCCATCTGCCTATTCATTCCTGTAAGTAATTCCTCTATTTGTTCCTGTAAGTAATTCCTTTATTTGCTTGTGCAGTATTTTATCATGTTCCCATTGTCTCTATATAAGTTCACCTAAATCTCTTCCTGATTGCGCTTTGTAAAACTGTGTACCATTCCTCTTAGCGTGATAAAAAACCTACATATATTCAATAACATAAATCAGAAGACAAAAGATAAAGAAGGGAAAATTTAACAGAGCAGGAATAATCTCTAACTGCAATTATAACAAGCTTCTTGTATTTGTGTCACCACAAGGTCGTTCACACATCGTTTCCTGCACCTCCCATTTAAACTTTTAATTACCATAGTCTCAGTTTTAGATCATGTCTACACCATGTGCACTCAGGCATGGAGCAGGGAAAGATTCACATTGGCCCAGGTATTGGTTCCCCTGCTTGACACAACAATCCAAGTTGGGCACCTTCTATGATGCAGTTTTCCTGTCCTACACCATTAACTTCGGCGAGTTTAACCTTTGCCCATACACTTCACCCTCTAAATAACCCACAGAATATGGTTCTGCCAAATTAGGTAAATACTTGGGTCGTAACAGGATAGGGTAAAAATCGAGGTTTATCCTTATTCCTAACTTGGCCCATTGGGTGAATAGTAGCGTCCCCCAGATTGCGGATTGTTGATACAGGTGGAACTTCACCCCTCACATTTGTTTCACCATTTCCCTTAGAATACCAACGGACGGTCGTAGTCCCTTAACATATCTGGGACTTCACCTCGCATGAGAAACCTCAGTGTTTGATCAATAAATGAGAGCACACATGCTCCGTATGCTGTATGAATGGGTTCCTGTCCTATTCCCTTTGCTCGCTCGTTTCCCTTGTATATCATCTCATTTATTTTATCCTGCGTCTGAGTGAAAAACTTGCCAATGTTGTGCATGTTATAGACGGTATATTGTTCTTCCTGTGCTCATTGATTGGTTTAGGATTGGTGCATCGACCAGCTTGGCCCACGCATGTTCATAACGGCACGCATGCTTCTTTATAGTCTCAACATCTACCCGATTCCAACTTGACGTTCCTGTTCCGAATACCTCATTATCACATCTACCCATCCCACAGCATCCGACTGTAATTGTCTTGTCCTGAAGGTGCCCTCCTCTGGTCTAGTTTCCACCCCTGTTACGTTATCACTCTGTGCCTCTCATTCCCATTTTATCTGCATGTATCTTGTGGCCATTTACCACAGTACCGTAAATTAGACGTTATTCACTTATGGCCCATTTTACAGTTTCTATGTCTCTATCATATTATACTCCCCAATAATAAATATAATTAATTTCACATTGTCCATTTCGCTTCATCTATGGAGAAAGCACAAAGAATTATTTCTCCCACCTCCAGTTTCTTTGGAGACTTGGAGTAGAACACCCTACACAATCTTGACCTGATGTCTCAACTGTCCGTGGTCTCGGACTCTCTGGACTTTGCTACCGACTAACATCCCCCGTTGGATGGCTGTAGAGCCACAGGGTCAAAGTCATCCCAAATATGGAACTAACTCTGGGTGAGGCAACATGATTTGAAAACTTCTTTGCAGCACTGACTGAAAAGGAGGCGGAGCCAGTTTCATCACAGCAGCTCCAGACTCAGGCAGATTTCAACCAAATTTAAAGAAACTTTGCCGAATTGAAAAGAAAACGATCGATTTAGATCTGAAATCTCACAGACATTAAATAGTTAGTCCTGTAACTGGATAATAATTCTCCAAACTCTTTTGACTTCTTATATATTTAACAGGGGTACTATGCTTAGAAAACACAACGACTGAAATGCTTATTTTTTTTCAAAAAATATACTTTATTCATAAAATTTGCAGCAATACATACAATACAGTTGTCATATCACATTCCAAACGTACACAATACAGATTATACAATTTGCAGGTTACATCAAGTACAGTTCAAATATGATTCCAACAATACAGTTACACATCGTACATAATTACAGTTTATGACATTCTTGGGTGCCTCATTGCATCACAGTCAATACAGATTATTGATTACAGATTGATTACAGGTACATTACAGCAATTTGAATTTTACATTCTGCCCGAGGGGGTTTTTCCCTGATTGCAGCCCCTCGGTATACAATGGCGGGAAGGATCTAAACGGTTGCCTTTCCCCACAGAGCCTTTGCGGCGGCCGCACCCGTCCTCAGTGCGTCCCTCAGCACGTAGTCCTGGACCTTGGAATGTGCCAGTCTGCAACACTCGGTCGAGGACAGCTCCTTGTGCTGGAAGACCAGCAAGTTTCGGGCAGACCAAAGGGCGTCTTTCACCGAGTTGATGGTCTTCCAGCAGCAGCTGATGTCCGTCTCGGTGTGCGTCCCTGGGAGCAGCCCGTAGAGCACAGAAACCTGTGTTACGGAACTGCTCGGGACGAACCTGGACAGATACCACTGCATCTCTCTCCAGACCTTCTTTGCAAAGGCACATTCCAGAAGGAGATGGGTGACGGTCTCGTCTCCACCGCAGCCTCCTCTGGGACAGCGCGCGGTGGCGCTGAGAGTCCAGGAGTGCATGAAGGATCTGACTGGAAGGGCCCTTCTCACCACCAGCCAAGCTAGGTCTTGGTGCTTGTTTGACAGCTCTGGTGATGAGGCGTTCTGCCAAATGACATTGACAGTCTGCTCGGGGAACCAACCGACAGGATCCACCATCTCCTTTTGCCTCAGGGTCTCGAGGACGTTACGTGCGGACCACTTGCTGATCGCCTTGTGGTCAAAGGTGTTTTTCTGCACAAACTTTTCCACGAAGGACAGGTGGGGCGGAACAGTCCAACTGGACGGAGCGTTCCGTGGCAGCGTGGCCAGGCCCATCCTTCTCAACACCGGGGATAGGTAGAACCTCAGCACGTAGTGACACTTTGTGTTTGCGTACCGAGGGTCTACGCACAGCTTGATGCAGCCACACACAAAGGTGGCCACCAGGATGAGGGCCACGTTGGGCACGCCTTTCCCCCCTTTCTCTGGAGATTTGTACATCGTGTCCCTGTGGACACGGTCCATTTTTGATCTCCAGATAAAGTGGAAGATGGCTCGGGTGACTGTTGTGGCGCAGGAGCGAGGTATGGGCCAGACCTGTGCCAAGTACAGCAACACCGTGGGCAGGACGAGACTACCTCGCATTTCTTCTTCCAAAAGATGCATAGAGAGAGCTGTGATCAGCAGCCTGAAGGAAGAGGACAGCTCGGTCACGTCCTCGCAGCCCGACGTACTGAGGATCTGCAAATCCTTTTATGCCGGACTGTACGACGCGAAGCCCACAGACAGCGCGGCCTCCCAGTCCTTCTTGTCGTCTATCACGGAGGTTCTAGACGACAGCAAGCGGGAGAGTCTGGATCACCCGCTAACTCTGGACGAACTGACAAAGGCCGTCCGTTCCTTCGAGAAGAGTAAGACTCCCGGAAGCGACGGCTTACCGGTGGAGTTGTACTCGGCTCTGTGGGACTGGATAGGCCCAGACCTGCTGGAAGTGTACGGGGGTATGCTACTGGCAGGCAGCATGTCAGACTCCATGAGGAAAGGCATCATCACCCTCATCTACAAACAGAAGGGGGAGAGGGAAGAAATCAAAAATTGGCGACCCATCTCACTACTTAACGTGGACTACAAAATTCTGTCCAAGGTCATCGCCAATCGGGTCAAGTCAGCCCTGGAGGTGGTGATCCACCCCGATCAGACCTGCGCCGTACCCGGCAGGAAGATCTCTGATAGCCTGGCGCTACTCAGGGATACGATCGCCTACGTACAGGACAGGGGGGTGAACACCTGCCTCATCAGCCTGGACCAGGAGAAGGCCTTTGACAGAATATCCCACACGTACATGATGGACGTGCTCTCCAAAATGGGGTTTGGGGAGGGAATCCGCAATTGGATCCAACTGTTCTACACAAACATCAGTAGCGCAGTTTCAATCAACGGGTGGGAATCAGAAAGCTTTCCGATCAAATCTGGAGTCAGGCAGGGCTGTCCTCTCTCCTCCATCTTGTTCGTGTGTTGCATCGAACCCTTTGCCGAGTCCATCAGGATGGACGCGGGCAGAAGAGGGGTGACGATCCCTGGCAGGGGAGGTACTCAGGTCAAGGCGTCCCTGTACATGGACGACATCGCCGTCTTTTGCTCGGATCAGCTGTTGGTCCGCAGATTGATGAGCATCTGCGACCAGTTCGAACTGGCCTCGGGGGCCAGGGTAAATTGTAGCAAGAGCGAGGCCATGTTCTTTGGGAACTGGACCGACCGATCCTTTGTCCCCTTCACCGTCAGGTCGGATTACCTGAAGGTGCTGGGGGTCTGGTTCGGGGCGGGGCGGGGCATGCACCAAAAACTGGGAGGAGCGGACTGCCAAGGTCAAGCAGAAACTGGGACTGTGGGATCGACGATCCCTCTCGATCGTGGGCAAAAACCTGGTCATCAGGTGCGACTGAAATGCTTATATTAAATGACTGGGACTACAATGGGTGAACACTGCTTCAGTTCTGTGAGAAAAGAGGAACTGGAGCCAGGTGCAGCCTGCACGCCGCAGAGTGCAACACACTTAAAGAGACAGGACACTTAAAGAGACAGTACACTAAAACGAAAGAAAAATCCAGTAGCTTGTAACAGTGGGAGAGACGGAATCTTCCCTTTTCACCCTTTTCCTCTGTATTAAATCCTTTATTAAGATAAAATCCTTTATCCCTCATCTGAATTTTCAATCTTTGATGTTTCTTACTTAACTTAATTTTGTACCGATTTAAAAATCTCATGTGGGAAAGACCATTTATCAGTCTTGTATTGACTCTCCTGGTAAGGTTTTCTCATTCTCTGTTGCTGGAAGGATGGGGTATAGTGAACAGTGGGTTACTGGGGAGCCAGCGGAGAGGTCCAGTCTCTTTCTTGGTTCACCTTCTAGAACCTCTACGACTGCCTCACTCCCTTCTCGTCTTTTATTCTTTTACTCTGGGTTTACTTAAATGATTCTTTGTCTTCTGCGACTTCCATTTCGCAGTCCTCATCTAAGCCCTCACAGTTTACTTTATTCTCATCTTTGGCTCCTTGTGTATTGTGTTGTCTGGGGAGCGACAGTTCACAGCCTCCTCTGCCAACCCTTCCCCGTCTACCTCGTCTCCATCACCACTCGCTTAGATCATTGTACATATACTATCTCTCTTAACTCTCAATTGTTCTTGGAGTTGTTGGGGCTGATTTTCAGATGGCCGAGCGGGCGCATTGGGGGCGGGGGGGCTCCTAAAATGGCGGAATTCCGGAGCAGGTTCAGAGCCCGGCTCCAACCCGCTGACTTCTGGGTTCCCCAGTGACGCGATCGGGTGCGCGCGCAGCTCCCAAATGCGGGACTCCCACCGACAATTAAAGCCGGCAGGATGCTGCTTTAGATAGTTAGTCAGATACTTGAGGTACTTGACAGACCTCATTGAGTGGAGGTTTTGGCAGGGGTGCGATTTTGAAGGATCCTCAGCGTGTTTCCCGTGCTGTGGGAAACACTCCCTGTTGGAGCAGACGTGTTTCAGCCAGCAGCCAGTGGGAGATGCAAAGGATTATTTGACAGGTGGGGGGAAACCTCATTTATTGCAGCAGGGCACTCTGTCACTTCAGACAAAGTTTTGGCTGCAACACTTTTGTGTTTCCACTCAAAATTATTAATTTATACCCTAAACTCTGCTGTGCAAACACATTTACCTACTTTGCGGACCCCCTCAAACTCACACCGTCAGGATGGGGGGGCACCATGGCTGCATTCATCACTTCATCCGAGGACGAGCAACATCACCAGCCTCGCCAGGCACGCCGTCCACCTCCGCCACGTGGAGCTCCACAACACAGTGCTGCACCACAGGCACCTGCACAAAATAGTCGTGCAACTACACAAACACCCACTGTAGGGTGACCCAATGGGTGGCATCAAGTGTGGGTGTTCATGGTGAACCTCATGAAAGGGACTTATTACAGAAGCCAGTCAAGAATGGGCAAGACTTGGCAGTAGTGGTGACAATAATAATATTTAATGTGCCATTAACAAAAATCAAATATAAATAAAAAACATGATAAACTATCAAACACCCTTGTGCATCCCCTTTGTGCTCACAAAACCTTCACCTTTCGCTTCCGACTACTCCTACATGGTGCATCCCCTGTGGATGCAGCAGAGGTAGTGGCAGGTTGCTCTTGTTCATGCCCTGACCGATTAGATGCTTTGGGCCGATGCCCTCTGAGTTTCGGTGCCCATGAGGGCCCCTCCAAAGACTGCTCCACCTGCACCTGCACCTGGACAGGAGCAGTCTCGGCCACCTGGGGGCATTGCGGGTACTGGTTGAGAGGGAGGCAACGGGTGAGACGTGGGGGCGCTTTGAGTGGTGTCCCCACTTCCAAGTCCCCATCCCTCTCCTGGGCCAGGCCCACATCACTCCTACCACTCTGCTGGACAACAGTTTGGAGGACATGTGTGAAGCCTTGTAAGGCCAGTGCTAGTGTATCTACATGCCTGTTTAAGATGGCAGAATGTTGCTCACCCTGAGTCCGAAGGGCCATTGTCAGGGCCTCAATGGACTCATTGTTGAGCCATTCTTGAAGCTCCATGGAGGCTAGCCTTCCCTCCATCGCAGACGTTCCCGCACTTACACGCGACACTATCTCAGAGATGCCCTCACGTCCTTGTGACAGTATCTCAGAGATTCCCTCCTGTACCTGTGCCACCATTCCACTCATGCAGGAGTTGGACTCCTCCATCCTCTGCGCGATTGTGGAGAGTGCGCATGGCACTTGTTCCAGCACCTCGCAAATGCGCTGCTGCCCTTCGATCATTCTCCTTTTAAAGGATGGCCCCCAGGGTTCAGCATCTGTGTCCAGCTGAGCAGAGCCTGGAGAGGAGTGCTCCCACCGACACGGACTCTCCACAGCTGCCCCTGCCACCAGTGTCTGCTCGTGCTCACATGTGTGCAGTGACTCACCATGTGCAACCCCAACTAATTGAAGATGGGAACCCACCGAGGTGTGAGTATCTGCGCTAGTGGATGGCTCGCTCAGATGTGATGGTGTCCCCTCAGAGGCCGGCAGGTCCTCTGAGGAATCGCCCTCTGCCATCACGGAGGTCGCTGAAGGCCCTGTAAGAGAACAAAAGGCAATAATAAGCATGATGACAGATGTTGAGGTGCTGAAGATGGCAAGGCATGTTAACATCATTTGCTATTGTGAGTGCTGAATGTTAAAGTTCTGTCACCAGCCGTTTGTCGGGTGGCAGTCTCGGCGTCCCCGATGGACAGGCACTCGAGGGTGCGGCTTAGTTCCAGAGCCTCATGCTTCGTGTCTGTGAGGACGACCAGATGTTGCAGCCCCCCTCCGGTCTCCGCCCTCTCCTGTGCACTCTGGGCTCTCTTTTCCTCTGAGAAGGTAGAGAGACATGAGTGAGGGATGGTGACATGGCCAACCGCTGAATGCATTGGTTTGGGTGAGGCTGACCGTGAAAGAAATGCATCAGAGGGTGAGTATGAGACAGAGCCATGACATTGGATGAGGAGTGGGTTGAGTGGTCGTGGTGGATGAGTACTGGGGAGGTGAGGAAGTGCAGGTAAGTTGAGGATGAGGTTTGAGTGAGTGCAGAATGAGTTGTGGGGTGGGGGTGGTGATGTGGAAGACGGAGTGTAGGAGAATGAGTAAGTGCACTCACTTTTGCTGACCTAGTTAGGTCATTGAAGTGCTCCCTGCACTGGATCCAGGTGTGGGAGATGTTGCTGCTCCTGGTGACCTCCTCTGCCACCTCGAGCCAGGCCTTCTTGGTGGCAGAGACAGGCCACTTCCTCCTGTCAGCCGGGTAGAATACATTCCTCCTCTTCTTCACCCTATCCAGTAGGACCTGGAGTGAGGCATCAGTAAATCTGGGAGCAGCCTTTCCCATGGGCTGCTCCATTGTATAATTTTGGTTGTTTTCTGCAGGAGCAGCATTGGAGGACTGCCCCTTTAAATAGGGCTCCTCCAGCTGACAGCCTGTGATGCGGGTGCGCAGTCCACCCGCTGCGCAGGTTGATGACGGAAAACCTGGAAGTCACGGTAAGTCGCTTCAATTTACCCCCGATCGCGTGGGGAACGGACGATTTCACTGGACGGGTTACCCACGCGTCCAGTCCCCTCCCCCCCCCACTGCCATCCCCCCTCCCTGGTGATATCGGGGCCGTTTTATCTGTTTCTGTTGTTGGTAGTCAGGAGGGTTATTAATTTATCTGATTTTTGTTCCAACCCTCCTGGTTTTTGGAGATTCATGGTCCAATTTCCCTCATTGTTTCTCTGCCACGAGGGCGCTACAATACTCCGGCAGTCTATGGTGTGATGACCCATTTTCTGACACTGAAAACACCTGTCGTTATGACCTTCTGTTCCTCCCATGACTCCTCGAGTTACAGGAGCCACCACAACCCTTTGTCAGCCCAATTTGCCCTGTAACTCCTGAATCATTAACTTACACCATGTGTGGTCTACCCAATTTATAGGTAACCTCCCTGAAAGCCCCTTTGCAGTCGGCGAGTTCCGACTCTAATCTTGCATTTTTCTCTGTAAGTTTCTCACTCTCTTATAATATTTTCTGACTCTGTAGTCCCTGTGCTGGCACAGTTTTAGCCACCAACTGCAAACTCTCCAGTATTGTAAGGGCATCAGTCGGGCGCTCTCTCAACCTCACATGTTCACCTGACTCTCTTAATTTCCTGTCTTTTTCGTCTGTTTCCTATTTTCCTCTTCCAATTGTTTAATACGTTCCTCACTCTTAATGCACATAAGTTGGCCGCCTACATAAGGGCCCTTTTGCCAACTCTCACCTTCACCTTTTTATTTTGATCTTAATCCTCGATCCATCCTATGGGCATCTCATAAGCCTCATCCTTCTCCACAGTTTCGCACATCGATTCTAAAGGTTCCTTGGACCCCTTTAGTTTCTTTTTTTAGTTTCTTTTCTAACATTTCATGGACCCGTGCCATGATCACTTACATTAAAACAAAACCTCACTTCTAGAATTTGAACAATTTGCATCTTTTGTGACCAAATTAAGTCTGTCGATTTTTAAACATTTTCTTTTAGATGCTTGATTTTATGTTGACACTAAACATTGATTGGTCACGTCCTGCTGTGGTCACCATTTTGTAACAGATTCAGACGTGACACCAAATGGTAATCAATGTCTCATTTATTAATAGTTAAATCAAACATGGAGACATCAAATATTAGACAACAAAGATCAAAACTATATTACCCCGTTTGATCTCTGGGCAGAGTTCGTAATTAAGTTGGCGATGTGGTCATTTCAAGTTTTCCGACAGTGAGGCAGTCTTCTGATAGTCAGGTGTTCTTCCAACAGCTGGGTGACCTTCACTGATTTCCCTGCCCCGAGCTCAAGAGACATTGGGTTTTTATGTCCTCCCCCAGGCAGGAACCTCATACCATATATGGAACAATATTCATAAGACCCTTATAGATTAACAAAGCTGTTTTTCAAAGAATTCAAGATGGTCAGCTTGTTTTAACATTACTCATCTAACCACAAGACCATTTACAAAGTTGTTTTTCAAGGTGGTCAGTTTATTTGGCCGCTCTCGTCTAGCTATCTTGTCATGATCCTGGTCTTATCGCTATCCTTGGATTATTGGTCCATTTTTTGGGTCATTGTTCCTCTTTTACACATAGCTGCCTTGCCTCAGAATGAGGGTAACAAGTGTTAGTCACTAATCAAAGGTTAACAGCCTATAATTCAGCAAAATAAGCTGCACACACAGCAAAATATGCAGCACAGCCTGCAGAGCATGATGGTTAGAAGCATTAAGAAAAATATGTCAATTTTTCCATTTTTTCAATATTCTTACAGGGCCATACTGCCACCGCAGCGGTGTGTGCAGAGCAAATGATGGAAGGTATAGCCAGGCAGAGAGGTTTCATTAAGGGGCAATGCATCACCACCCGTGAGCCAAGCTTCAGTCAAAGCCAGGATGTCGATGTAATTATCTGCACTAAGGTAATGGATGGCAAGGGCCTTGTTCGTGAGTGAACGGACAGTCTCGAGGCAGTGCGAAGGCAAAGGACAGCAAAACAGCTTCATTAATGCTTGGCTCCAGATTCACTAACTTCACAATTTCCTCCACCCAATAAGTCCCTTCATTATCGTAGCAAACAGAGCTGGTGTCTTATTTATTGATAAGTGCTGCACACCTTTGCACAATGAAAATGTAATTATTAATATTTAGCAGAAATAAAACTCAAACTATCTGGCTAGGAGGAAGAATAAGACTAGGAGCTAAAATGATATTCTCCACTTGGCGTACCCATGGGGACTGTGTATAAGGAAATTGCAGAGATGGGATTTGTTGAGCTGTTCATTTATATTATCTGGGGAGTGTGCAGCGTTCCCTGATGCACCTTCTCACTGGATAAGAACTGGCAGCGCCAAATCAGCAGACCCGCCCTTAGGCTACAAAACATCCAGATCTGAGGCATTGTGCCATGGGAGCAGAGAGTAATCTTACTGTCTCATGCAATTATTTCGGACCCAGTTAACTTGAAACAGCCACTCATTCAGAGTTAGCAATTACCCACTTTTCGGGTGGACGTCAGCTCTTCCACACCCTGTTCACATTGTTTGTCTGAGGGCCTCGGGAACTGCTGCTTTCAGGCTCACTGAAGTCACCCCATAACCCACGGGTTAGAAAATACGGGTTCAGTAGTGCCATGAATCTTAGCAAGAGGGCGGGAGTACAAAGGAGGTCGTATAAAGGTCCGCATCTCTATGAGGAAAGCAACTTACAGGAACCCAAGAGGTCATTGAAAAATGAGGCATTAGAATAGTGAAAAACAGGAAGATTCAAGAGACAGGTCGTCCTAACCTAGTATAAACATACCAAAACCTGATAACAGTGAAAGGCTACATAAACAATAACACAATAAACAATCCTTGGTGGTTTTTGAGAGTTAGCACAGTCAGATGGTTTAGAAACAGGAGAAAAGACCAACAGAGCAACGCAGCTGAATGGTATAAAGATAGGGCATGCTCCCTCCCAAAAGTTAGAGCTCTCAAAAGGGGACGTCCGGAGGTCAATGGCCACAGGCAGTCTGCGGAGGTCAGGTCTGATCAACCTGGATTCAAGTCCTTTCTGTTCCACCTGGATCCCTCCCTTTGTCCACCTGTTCTCACTTGATCTTTACACCAAGAACTGCCATCATATTGGTCCCGTCGAGATCTCCAATCAACTCCCTCACTAATCTATCTCCCTTGAACCTACAGGGCTCCATTGTCTCAGATCAAACCAGTGGACAAAGGGGCCATTATTGTTGTAGGGTAGAATCATAGAATCATAGAAAGTTACGGCAAAGAAGGAGGCCATTCGGCCCATCATATCCATGCCAGCCGAAAAAGAGCTATCCAGCTTAATCACAATTTCCAGCACTTGGTCCATAGCCCTGTAGGTTACAGCACTTCAAGTGCATATCCAAGCACTTTTTAAATGAGTTGAGGGTTTCTGCCTCTACCCCCTTTCAGGCAGTGAGTTCCAGACCCCCACCACACTCTGGGTGAAAAAAATTCTCCTCAGCTCCCCTCTAATCCTTCTATCAATTACTTTAAATCTAAGCCCTCTGGTCACTGACCCCTCTGCTGAGGGAAATAGGTCCTTCCTATCCACTCTATCTAGGCCCCTCATAATTTTACACACCTCAATTAAATCTCCCCTCAGCCTCCTCTGTTCCAATGAAAACAACCCCAGCCTATCCAATCCTTCCTCATAGCTAAAATTCTCCAGTCCAGGCAACATCCTCGTAAATCTCCTCTGTACCCTCTCTAGTGCAATTACATCTTTCCTGTCGTGTGGTGACCAGAACTGTACGCAGTACTCAAGCTGTGGCCTAACTAGTGTTTTATACAGTTCTAGCATAACCTCCCTGCTCTTATATTCTATGCCTCGGCTAATGAAAGAAAGTATACCGTATGGCTTTTTAACCACCTTATCTACCTGTCCTGCTACCTTCAGGGACCTGTGGACATGCACTCCAAGGTCCCTCTCTTCCTCTGCACCTCTCAGTATCCTCCCATTTATTGTGTATTCCTTTGCCTTGTTTGCCCTCTCCAAATGCATTACCTCACACTTCTCTGGATTGAATTCCATTTGCCACTTTTCTGCCTATCTGACCAGTCCATTGATATCTTCCTGCAGTCTACAGCTTTCCTCCTCACTATCAACCACATGGCCAATTTTTGTGTCATCTGCAAACTTCTTAATCATGCTCCCTACGTTTAAGTCTAAATCATTAATATATACCACAAAAAGCAAGGGACCCAGTACTGAGCCCTGTGGAACCCCATCGGAAACAGCCTTCCAGTCACAAAAACACCCGTCCACCATTACCTTTTGCTTCCTGCCTCTGAGCCAATTTTGGATCCAACTTGCCACTTTCCCTTGGATCCCATGGGCTTTTACTTTTTTGACCAGTCAGCCATGTGGGACCTTGTCAAAAGCCTTGCTAAAATCCATGTAGACTACATCAAACGTGCTACCCTCCTCGACCCTCCTTGTTATCTCCTCAAAAAATTCAATCAAGTTAGTCAGACATGACCCTCCCTTAACAAATCTGTGCTGACTGTCCTTGATTAACCCGTGCCTTTCTAAATGACGATTTATCCTGTCCCTAAGAATTGATTCCAATAATTTGCCCACCACTGAGGTTAGACTGACTGGCCTGTAATTACTCCGTCTATCCTTTTCTCCATTTTCAAACATTGGTACAACGTTAGCAGTCCTCCAATCCTCCAGCACCACGCCTGTAGCCAGTGAGGATTGGAAAATAATGGTCAGAACCTCCGCTATTTCCTCCCTTGTTTCTCTTAACAGCCTGGGATACATTTCATCCGGGCCTGGCGATTTATGCACTTTCAAAGATGCTAAACCCCTTAATACTTCCTCTCTCACTATGTTTATCTCATTCAATATTTCACACTTCTCCTCCTCAACTACAATCTCTGCATTGTCCCCCCCCTTTTGTGAAGACAGACGCAAAGTATTCATTTAGAACTATATCCACATCTTCTGCCTCCACACATAGGTTACCTTTTTGGTCCCTAACAGGCCCTACTCTTTCCTCTTGCTCTTTATGTATTTATAAAACATTTTTGGGTTTTCCTTGATTTTACTTGCCAATATTTTTTCATGCCCTCTCTTTGCTTTCCTAATTTCCTTTTTAATTTCACCCCTGCACTTTCTATACTCCTCTAGGCTTTCTGCAGTATTGAGCTCTCGGTGTCTGACATAAGCTTCCCTTTTTTGCCTTATCTTACCCTGTATGCTCCTCGTCATCCAGGGGGCTCTGGATTTGGCAGTCTCACCCTTTTTCTTTGTGGGAACATGTTTACTCTGAACCCCTTGAATCTCTCCCTTGAAAGCCTCCCACTGCTCTGGCACTAATTTACCTTCAAGTAGCTGTTTCCAGTCTACTTTTGCTAAATCGCTTCTCAGCTTAGTAAAATTGGCCTTTCCCCAATTTAGAACTTTTAACTCTGTTCTATCTTTGTCCTTTTCCATAACTATGCTAAACCTAAATGAATTATGATCACTACCACCAAAATACTCTCCCACAGATACTCCTTCCACCTGCCCAGCTTCATTCCCTAAAACTAAATCCAGAACTGCCCCCCCTCTTGTTGGGCTTGCTACGTACTGGCTAAAAAAGTTCTCCTGAATGCAATTTAAGAATTCTGCGCCCTCTATACCCTTTACACCGCTTATATCCCAGTTAATATTAGGGTAGTTGAAATCCCCTACTATCACTGCCCTATTGTTTTTGCCTTCTCAGAAATTTGCCGACATATTTGCTCTTCTATCTCCCTCTGACTGTTTGGGGGTCTATATTACACTCCCAGCAGTGTGATTGCCCCTTTTTTGTTCTTCAGTTCAACCCATATGGCCTCATTTGATGATCCTTCTAACATATCATCCCTTCACACAGCTGTAATTGTTTCTTTAACCAAAATTGCCCCCACTCCATTTTACCCCCCCCCCCCTCTCTCTCATCTGAAAACCCTGTAACCAGGAACACTGAGCTGCCATTCCTGCCCCATTTTAAGCCATTTTTCAGTAATAGTTATGATACCAAACTTCCACGTGTCTATCTGTGCCCTCAGCTTATCTGCCTTATTCACTATACTCCTTGCATTGAGGTATATACCATTAAGCACTGCCAAACTCCTTTGTTGTCTAGTTTCTAACCTTTGTATCCTCTGCCTTCCAAACTCACTTACTAATTTTCTGCCTTCCATTTCCAGCTCTGATTCTCTCCCTTCAGAATCTACACTCAGGTTCCCATCCCCCTGCCAAGCTAGTTTAAACCCTCCCCTACAGCACTAGCAAACCTTCCCGCGAGGACATTGGTCCCAGCCCTGTTGAGATGCATCCTGTCCGGCCTGTACAGGTCCCACCTCCCCCAGAACCGGTCCCAATGCCCGATAAATCTAAAGCCCTCCCTCCTGCACCATCTGCTCTATCCTGTAGAAGGATGTCTACCTCACCGAGGCGGAACAGCAACTCTCCAATGACTCCTCCTATCTCCCCGACTACAACCCTACGTCTGAACCCCACGTCTGAATCCCACAACTGAACGTTAGCTTGTTACTAACCTCATCTCAGCTGGAAATCTCTCCCCACTTCCTTCAACATCACCGAAAGAAAGACTTACATTTATATAGCGCCTTTCACAACCTCAGACATCCCAAAGCACTTTACAGCCAATTAAGTACTTTTGAAGTGTACTCACTATTGGAATGTAGGAAATGTGGCAGCCAATTTGTTCACAGCAAGATCCCACAAACAGCAATGTTTTAATGACCAGATAATCTGTTCTTTTAGTGATGTTGGTTAAAGGGATAAATATTGGCCAGGACACCGGAGAGAACTCCTCTGCTCCTCTTCAAAATAATGCCATCGGATCTTTTACGTTCACCTGAGAGGACAGGCAGGGCCACGGTTTAGGAACATAGGAACAGGAGTAGGCCCTTCAGCCCCTCGTGCCTGCTCCACCATTTGATCAGATCATGGCTGATCTGTGATCTAACTCCATATACCTGCCTTTGGCCCATATCCCTTAATATCTTTGGTTGCCAAAAAGCTATCTATCTCACATTTAAATTTAGCAATTGAGCTAGTATCAATTGCCGTTTGCGGAAGAGAGTTCCAAACTTCTACCACCCTTTGTGTGTAGAAATGTTTTCTAATCTTGCTCCTGAAAGGTCTGGCTCTAAATTTTAGACTGTGCCCCCTACTCCTAGAATCCCCAACCAGCGGAAATAGTTTCTCTCTATCCACCCTATCCATTCCCCTTAATATCATAAACTTTGATCAGATCACCCTTTAACCTTCGAAACTCCAGAGAATACAACCCCAATTTGTGTAATCTCTCCTCGTAACTTAACCCTTGAAGTCCGGGTATCATTCTAGTAAACCTACGCTGCACTCCCTCCAAGGCCAATATGTCCTTCCGAAGGTGCGGTGCCCAGAACTGCTCACAGTACTCCAGGTGTGGTCTAACCAGGGTTTTGTATAGCTGCAGCATAACTTCTGCCCCCTTGTACTCTAGTCCTCTAGATATAAAGGCCAGCATTCCATTTGCCTTTTTGATTATTTTCTGCACCTGTTCATGACACTTCAATGATCTATGTACCTGAACCCCTAAGTCCCTTTGGACATCCACTGATCTTAACTTTTTACCATTTGGAAAGTATCCTGTTCTATCCTTTTTTGATCCAAAGTGGATGACCTCACATTTGTCTACATTGAATTCCATTTGCCACAGTTTTGCCCATTCATCTAATCTATCAGTATCGCTTTGTAATTTTATGTTTTCATCTACACTGCTTACAATGCCACCAATCTTTGTGTCATCGGCAAACTTAGATATGAGACTTTCTATGCCTTCATCTAAGTCGTTAATAAATATTGTGAATAATTGAGGCCCCAAGACAGATCCCTGCGGGACTCCACTAGTCACATCCTGCCAATGTGAGTACCTACCCATTATCCCTACTCTCTGTCGCCTTTCGCTCAGCCAACTTCCTAACCAAGTCCGTACTTTTCCCTCGATTCCATGGGCTTCTATCTTAGCTAACAGTCTCTTATGTGGGACCTTATCAAATGCCTTCTGGAAGTCCATATAAATAACATCCATTGACATTCCCCTGTCCACTACTTCAGTCACCTCTTCAAAAAATTCAATCAGGTTTGTCAGGCACGACCTACCTTTCACAAATCCATGCTGGCTCTCTCTGATTAACTGAAAATTCTCGAGGTGTTCAGTCACCCTATCCTTAATTATAGACTCCAGCATTTCCCCACAACAGATGTTAGGCTAACTGGTCTATAATTCCTTGGTTTCCCTCTCTATCCTTTCTTAAAAAGCGGAGTGACTTGTGCAATTTTCCAATCCAGAGGGACAGTTCCTGAATCTAGAGAACTTTGAAAGATTATAGTTAGGGCATCTGCAATGTGCTCACCTACTTCCTTTAAAACCCTGGGATGGAAACCATCTGGTCCTGGGGATTTGTCACTCTTTAGTGCTATTATTTTCTTCATTACTGTTGCTTTACTTATCGAGCCCCTGTCCCCGATTCAATATTAGTTTTCTTGGGATTTCCTGTCGCATCCCATTGAAGTCAACCTTACCCAAGTCTAGAATCTTAGCAGCTGACTCACTTTTTTCCCTTTCAAACACTACATTGAACTCGATCATGTTATGATCGCTATTGGATAGATGTTCACGTACAGTTAAACTGTTAACTAAATCTGGTTCATTACTCATTACTAAATCTAGTATGGCTTGCCCCCTTTTTGCCTCCAGGACATACTGCTGTAGAAAACTATCCCGAACACACTCAAGAAATTCACTGCCTTTCTGACAGTTGCTAGTCTGCTTTCCCCAATCTATGTGAAGGTTAAAGTCCCCCATTAAGACCACTATGCCTTTCTTACACGCTTGTCTAATCTCTGCATTTATACAATCTAGCACTTCAGAGCTGCCGCCAGGGTCCTATACACAACTCCCACTATAGTCTTAGATCCTTTCCTATTTCTCAATTCAACCCATAAGGTCTCTATTGGCTCCTTACCCCTCGTTATATCCTCCTTTATCATTGAAATGATTTCATCTCTAATCATTAAGGCTACTCCTCCCCCTCTTCCATTTTCCTTATCTCTCCTGTAGACCTTATATCCCGGTATATTTAGTTCCCAATCCTGGCCATCCTGCAGCCATGTCTCAGTAATAGCTATCATGTCATACCCTCCAATTTGAATTTGAACCTGTAGTTCATTTAATTTATTCCTTATACTCTGTGCATTTGTATATAGAACTCTTAGTTGGGCCACACACCCTAGCCTGACCTTCAGCTTTGATGCTGGGTTAATCGCCTTACGCCTTCTAGTTTTCACTTTATCTGTAGTGTCTAAAGTACACTTTCTTTCTGCTGCTCTACGCTTTTCCCTTTCACTTGTTCTTGAACAATTGTTTGTACTATTTATATTGTAAATTTCCTTTGGGTCTTCCCCTCTCTTGCTGCTCTCAACTTTACTCCCTCTGACTCCCCGCTCAGGTTCCCATCCCCCTGCCACTCTAGTTTAAACCTTCCCCAACAGCACTAGCAAACACCCCCGCGAGGACATTGGTCCCGGTCCTGCTCGGGTGTAACCCGTCCCGCTTGTACAGGTCCCACTGTCCCCAGAACCGGTCCCAATGTCCCAGGAATCTAAATCCCTCCCTCCTACACCATCCCTGCAGCCACGCATTCATCCTGTCTAGTCTCCTGTTCCTATACTCACTAGCACGTGGCACTGGTAGTAATCCTGAGATCACTACCTTTGAAGTCCTGCTTTTTTAATTTATCTCCTAACTCCTTAAATTCAGTCTTTTACCATCTCATCTGAAAGATGGTACCTTCAACAGTGCCGCACTCCGTCAGTACTGCACTGAAGTGCCAGCCTAGATTATGTGCTCAAGTCTCTGGAGTGGGGCTTGAACTCACAGCCTTCTGACTCAGAGACGAGAGTGCAAAACGAACTGAGCCATGTCGCTCCCCAAACCTGCACAGTCCACTTCTGTCTCCTTCCCAAGATACTAACAGGCCCGTCCTGGTAGACCGATTGTTGTAATCTGCCCACAATCCCTCCGATGTCCTCTAACACTTCTACTATTTCTGGTTTTCTGATTCAAATCATCTCCGTTTCACCATAGACGCATGGTCCCTCTACACCTCTATCCTTCACCCAAGCTGCTTACCCGGCCCTTTGCTTCTTTTTTGAACATGGAATCATAGAACGGTTACAGCGCAGAAGGAGGCCATCCAGCCCGTCGAGTCTGTGCCGGCTCTATGCAAGAGCAATCCAGCTGGTCCCACTCCCCTGCCCTTTCCCCATAGCCCTGCAATTTTTTTTCTTTCAAGTACTTATCCAATTCCCTTTTGAAAGCCATGATTGAATCTACCTCCACCACCGCCTCAGGCAGTGTATTCCAGATCATAATCTCTCGCTGTGTAAGAAAGTTTGTCCACATATCGTCTTCGGTTCTTTTGCCAATCATCTTAAATCTGTGGCCTCTGGTTCTTGACCCTTCTGCCAATGGGAACAGTTTCTCTCTATCTCCTCTGTCTAGACCCCACAGCGGCCCAATCAGTCCCCATCCACAACCACCTTCCTCTGCCTGGCTGAACTTGTTCTCACCTTCATTTACTATGCTTTAAACTTCCAACCATTTCTCACCTTTACACGGTCCATTTCTGACTCTTCCCTCCCCGGACTTCCCTCTCTTGATCTTTGGGGATGGGTTTTCCTTTGACATCTGTTAAAAGCCGACCAACTCCCACAACTACCTGGATGATGCTTCTTCCCACTCCATTCCCTGTAAGGATTCTGTTCCCTTCTCCCCGTTTCTCTGTCTCCTTTGTATCTGTTCTGATGACCCCACCTTCCACACTAGAGCTTCTGAAATGTCCCTTTTACCCAGCCGAGCATTCCCCTCCAATGTGGATGACAGGGCCCTTGAATGGGTCCCTCCCACTACCCAAACTTCTGCTCTTACCCCTACCCCTCTCCTCTCACGAGTGCCCCCGTTGTCCTCACCTTCCACATTCATCAGACGGAGCATTTAAAAGCAGCGAGTGAACTGTGCAACAACAACAGTGCAGCACCAAGTGAACCAGGCAGCAGCGATAGTGCAGCACCAAGTGAACCAGGCAGCAGCAATAGTGCAGCAGCAAGTGAACCAGGCAGCAGCAATAGTGCAGCAGCAAGTGAACCAGGCAGCAGCGATAGTGCAGCACCAAGTGAACCAGGCAGCAGCAATAGTGCAGCAGCAAGTGAACCAGGCAGCAGCAATAGTGCAGCAGCAAGTGAACCAGGCAGCAGCGATAGTGCAGCAGCGACAGTGCAGCACCAAGTGAACCAGGCAGCAGCAATAGTGCAGCAGCAAGTGAACCAGGCAGCAGCAATAGTGCAGCAGCAAGTGAACCAGGCAGCAGCGATAGTGCAGCAGCAAGTGAACCAGGCAATAGTGACTGTGCAGCAAAACACATTGGGAGAGGCGGGGAAAAATTCAAAATGTGAAGTTGTAGGCAAGCGGGGGGAGGAGTAGCAGAACCTCAGGAACTCAGCTAAGTATTTCATTTATTATACACTTTCTAAACTATTAAACCAAAATAAAAGTTAAATAAGTAAATATATAAATAAATCAGAGCAATTAATCAAATCTAAGGGGATAAAATAAACTAAGTGAAAGATACCAACATTACAGGGAACCAAACACCATTAAATTAATATCTGGTATACATCAATAATAAATAAAAGTTAATAATCAGAGTAATACATTATTAATTAATTAGATATCAAACTAATCCATCAACTAATTAATACTAGACTTCAAGTAATCCTATTAGCTCTGGAGATAAATTACTGCTAACAATAAATTAACAAATAACGACTAGAAATGGCAGTGCAGGCTATGAGTCGGGATTGCAGTATGTGGGAGTTTGCGGACAGCGAGACTGTCCCAGATTGTCACATCGATGGGAAACGTCTTTGCCTTGAGACACTCCGGCTCAGAGTCCTTGAGCTGGAGTGTGAGTTAGAAGCACTCCGACACAAAAGGGAGGGGGAGGAATTTCTGGATAGTTTTCTCCAGGGTACAGTCATACCTCAGAGGAAAGCACAGGTACAGAAAGAAGAGAGTGTGACTATTAGTTCGCAGGGCAGGGGGAACCAAGGGGAGATAGAAGAGGAGGTCCCGCAGACACTGGTCTTGTCCAACAGGTACAACTTCATACCTGTGAGGATAAGGAGGACAACTGTGTGGAGGACAGCCATAGTGCTGAACTAGGCACCGTGGAGCAGAGAGCTGTCCACAGGGGTGAGGAGCAGAATAGAAACGTAGTAGTTATAGGGGATTCAATAATTCCGGGGATTGAGAGCATCCTCTGCAGCCACGATCGAGAGTCCCAAAGGATGTGTTGCCCACCTGGTATCAGGGTAAGGGATATTTCGATGCGGCTGGAAAGGAATTTGGAAAGGGAGGGGGGAAGATCCAGTTGTCATGGTCCAAGTCGGGACCAATGACATAGGGAGGAAAAGGGAGGAGGATCTGCTGAGGGAACATCAGGAGTTAGGAGCTAAATTAAAAAGCAGGACCTCAAGCGAGGTACTCGCAGGATTATCACCTGAGCCACTTGCAAATTGGCAGATGGAAAAACACACCAGGAAGGTGAACACATGACTAAAGGACTAGTGCGGGAAAGAAGGATTCAATTTAATGGGGTACTGGGAAAAAAGGATTCAATTTGATGGGGTACTGGGACAGGAGGATTCAATTTGATGGGGTACTGGGAAAAAAGGATTCAATTTGATGGGGTACTGGGAAAAAAGGATTGAATTTGATGGGGTACTGGGACAGGAGGATTCAATTTGATGGGGTACTGGGACAGGAGGATTCAATTTGATGGGGTACTGGGACAGGAGGATTCAATTTGATGGGGTACTGGGAAAAAAGGATTCAATTTGATGGGGTACTGGGAAAGAAGGGTTCAATTTGATGGGGTACTGGGAAAAAAGGATTGAATTTGATGGGGTACTGGGAAAGAAGGGTTCAATTTGATGGGGTACTGGGAAAGAAGGGTTCAATTTGATGGGGTACTGGGAAAGAAGGATTCAATTTGATGGGGTATTGGGAAAGAAGGGTTCAATTTGATGGGGTACTGGGACAGGAGGATTCAATTTGATGGGGTACTGGGAAAAAAGGATTCAATTTGATGGGGTACTGGGAAAAAAGGATTGAATTTGATGGGGTATTGGGAAAGAAGGGTTCAATTTGATGGGGTACTGGGACAGGAGGATTCAATTTGATGGGGTACTGGGAAAGAAGGGTTCAATTTGATGGGGTACTGGGAAAAAAGGATTGAATTTGATGGGGTACTGGGAAAGAAGGGTTCAATTTGATGGGGTACTGGGAAAGAAGGGTTCAATTTGATGGGGTACTGGGAAAGAAGGATTCAATTTGATGGGGTATTGGGAAAGAAGGGTTCAATTTGATGGGGTACTGGGACAGGAGGATTCAATTTGATGGGGTACTGGGAAAGAAGGGTTCAATTTGATGGGGTACTGGGAAAAAAGGATTGAATTTGATGGGGTACTGGGAAAGAAGGGTTCAATTTGATGGGGTACTGGGAAAGAAGGGTTCAATTTGATGGGGTACTGGGAAAGAAGGATTGAATTTGATGGGGTACTGGGAAAGAAGGATTGAATTTGATGGGGTACTGGGAAAGAAGGATTGAATTTGATGGGGTACTGGAAAAGAAGGGTTCAATTTGATGGGGTACTGGGAAAGAAGGATTGAATTTGATGGAGGACTGGGAAAGAAGGATTGAATTTGATGGAGGACTGGGAAAGAAGGATTGAATTTGATGGGGTACTGGGAAAGAAGGATTGAATTTTATGGGGTACTGGGAAAGAAGGATTGAATTTGATGGGGCACTGGGAAAGAAGGATTGAATTTGATGGAGGACTGGGAAAGAAGGATTGAATTTGATGGGGCACTGGGAAAGAAGGATTGAATTTGATGGGGTACTGGGAAAGAAGGGTTCAATTTGATGGGGTTCTGGGAAAGAAGGATTGAATTTGATGGGGTACTGGGAAAGAAGGGTTCAATTTGATGGGGTACTGGGAAGGAAGGGTTCAATTTGATGGGGCACTGGGAAAGAAGGATTGAATTTGATGGGGTACTGGGAAAGAAGGATTCAATTTGATGGGGTACTGGGAAAGAAGGGTTCAATTTGATGGGGTACTGGGAAAGAATGGTTAAATTTGATGGGGTACTGGGAAAGAAGGGTTCAATTTGATGGGGTACTGGGAAAGAAGGATTGAATTTGATGGGGTACTGGGAAAGAAGGATTGAATTTGATGGGGTACTGGGAAAGAAGGATTGAATTTGATGGGGTACTGGGAAAGAAGGATTCAATTTGATGGGGTACTGGGAAAGAAGGATTTAATTTGATGGGGTACTGGGAAAGAAGGATTCAATTTGATGGGGTACTGGGAAAGAAGGATTTAATTTGATGGGGTACTGGGAAAGAAGGATTCAATTTGATGGGGTACTGGGAAAGAAGGATTCAATTTGATGGGGTACTGGGAAAGAAGGATTCAATTTGATGGGGTACTGGGAAAGAAGGATTGAATTTGATGGGGTACTGGGAAAGAAGGATTCAATTTGATGGGGTACTGGGAAAGAAGGATTCAATTTGGTGGGGTACTGGGAAAGAAGGATTTAATTTGATGGGATTCTGGGAAAGAAGGATTCAATTTGATGGGGTTCTGGGACAGGAGGATTGAATTTGATGGGGTACAGGGAAAGAAGGGTTCAATTTGATGGGGTTCTGGGACAGGAGGATTGAATTTGATGGGGTACAGGGAAAGAAGGGTTCAATTTGATGGGGTACTGGGAAAGAAGAATAGAATTTGATGGGGTACTGGGAAAGAAGGGTTCAATTTAATGGGGTACTGGGAAAGAAGGATTGAATTTGATGGGGTTCTGGGACAGGAGGATTGAATTTGATGGGGTACAGGGAAAGAAGGGTTCAATTTGATGGGGTACTGGGAAAGAAGGATTGAATTTGATGGGGTACTGGGAAAGAAGGGTTCAATTTGATGGGGTACTGGGAAAGAAGGATAGAATTTGATGGGGTACTGGGACAGGAGGGTTCAATTTGATGGGGTACTGGGACAGGAGGGTTCAATTTGATGGGGTACTGGGAAAGAAGGGTTCAATTTGATGGGGTACTGGGAAAGAAGGATTCAATTTGATGGGGTTCTGGGAAAGAAGGATTGAATTTGATGGGGTACTGGGAAAGAAGGATTGAATTTGATGGGGTTCTGGGACAGGAGGATTGAATTTGATGGGGTACAGGGAAAGAAGGGTTCAATTTGATGGGGTACTGGGGAAGAAGGATTGAATTTGATGGGGTACTGGTAAAGAAGGATTGAATTTGATGGGGTTCTGGGACAGGAGGATTGAATTTGATGGGGTACTGGGAAAGAAGGATTGAATTTGATGGGGTTCTGGGACAGGAGGATTGAATTTGATGGGGTACTGGGAAAGAAGGATAGAATTTGATGGGGTACTGGGACAGGAGGGTTCAATTTGATGGGGTACTGGGACAGGAGGGTTCAATTTGATGGGGTACTGGGAAAGAAGGGTTCAATTTGATGGGGTACTGGGAAAGAAGGATTGAATTTTATGGGGTACTGGGAAAGAAGGATTGAATTTGATGGGGTACTGGGAAAGAAGGATTGAATTTGATGGGGTACTGGGAAAGAAGGATTGAATTTGATGGGGTATTGGGACAGGAGGATTGAATTTGATGGGGTTCTGGGACAGGAGGATTCAATTTGATGGGGTACAGGGACAGGAGGGTTCAATTTGATGGGGTACTGGGACAGGAGGGTTCAATTTGATGGGGTACTGGGAAAGAAGGGTTCAATTTGATAGGGTACTGGGAAAGAAGGATTCAATTTGATGGGGTACTGGGAAAGAAGGATTGAATTTGATGGGGTTCTGGGAAAGAAGGATTGAATTTGATGGGGTACTGGGAAAGAAGGATTCAATTTGATGGGGTACTGGGAAAGAAGGATTGAATTTGATGGGGTACTGGGAAAGAAGGATTGAATTTGATGGGGTACTGGGAAAGAAGGGTTCAATTTGATGGGGTACTGGGAAAGAAGGATAGAATTTGATGGGGTTCTGGGACAGGAGGATTGAATTTGATGGGGTACTGGGACAGGAGGGTTCAATTTGATGGGGTACTGGGACAGGAGGGTTCAATTTGATGGGGTACTGGGAAAGAAGGGTTCAATTTGATGGGGTACTGGGAAAGAAGGATTGAATTTGATGGGGTACTGGGAAAGAAGGGTTCAATTTGATGGGGTACTGGGAAAGAAGAATAGAATTTGATGGGGCACTGGGACAGGAGGGTTCAATTTGATGGGGTACTGGGACAGGAGGGTTCAATTTGATGGGGTACTGGGAAAGAAGGGTTCAATTTGATGGGGTACTGGGAAAGAAGGATTAAATTTGATGGGGTACTGGGAAAGAAGGATTGAATTTGATGGGGTTCTGGGAAAGAAGGGTTGAATTTGATGGGGTACTGGGAAAGAAGGATTGAATTTGATGGGGTACTGGGAAAGAAGGATTGAATTTGATGGGGTACTGGGAAATTAGGATTGAATTTGATGGGGTTCTGGGACAGGAGGATTGAATTTGATGGGGTTATGGGACAGGAGGATTGAATTTGATGGGGTACTGGGAAAGAAGGATTGAATTTGATGGGGTTATGGGACAGGAGGATTGAATTCGATGGGGTTCTGGGACAGGAGGATTCAATTTGATGGGGTACTGGGACAGGAGGATTCAATTTGATGGGGTACTGGGAAAGAAGGATTGAATTTGATGGGGTACTGGGAAAGAAGGATTGAATTTTATGGGGTACTGGGAAAGAAGGGTTCAATTTGATGGGGTACTGGGAAAGAAGGGTTCAATTTGATGGGGTACTGGGAAAGAAGGATTCAATTTGATGGGGTACTGGGAAAGAAGGATTCAATTTGATGGGGTACTGGGAAAGAAGGATTCAATTTGATGGGGTACTGGGAAAGAAGGATTCAATTTGATGGGGTACTGGGAAAGAAGGATTCAATTTGATGGGGTACTGGGAAAGAAGCGTTCAATTTGATGGGGTACTGGGAAAGAAGGATTGAATTTGATGGGGTACTGGGAAAGAAGGATTGAATTTGATGGGGTACTGGGAAAGAAGGATTGAATTTGATGGGGTACTGGGAAAGAAGGGTTCAATTTGATGGGGTACTGGGAAAGAAGGGTTCAATTTGATGGGGTACTGGGAAAGAAGGATTGAATTTGATGGGGTACTGGGACAGGAGGATTGAATTTGATGGGGTACAGCGAAAGAAGGGTTCAATTTGATGGGGTACTGGGAAAGAAGGATAGAATTTGATGGGGTACTGGGAAAGAAGGATTGAATTTGATGGGGTACTGGGACAGGAGGGTTCAATTTTATGGGGTACTGGGACAAGAGGGTTCAATTTGATGGGGTACTGGGAAAGAAGGGTTCAATTTGATGGGGTACTGGGAAAGAAGGATTCAATTTGATGGGGTACTGGGAAAGAAGGATTGAATTTGATGGGGTTCTGGGAAAGAAGGATTGAATTTGATGGGGTACTGGGAAAGAAGGATTGAATTTGATGGGGTTCTGGGACAGGAGGATTGAATTTGATGGGGTCCTGGGAAAGAAGGGTTCAATTTGATGGGGTACTGGGAAAGAAGGATAGAATTTGATGGGGTTCTGGGACAGGAGGATTGAATTTGATGGGGTACTGGGACAGGAGGGTTCAATTTGATGGGGTACTGGGACAGGAGGGTTCAATTTGATGGGGTACTGGGAAAGAAGGGTTCAATTTGATGGGGTACTGGGAAAGAAGGATTGAATTTGATGGTGTACTGGGAAAGAAGGGTTCAATTTGATGGGGTACTGGGAAAGAAGAATAGAATTTGATGGGGTACTGGGAAAGAAGGGTTCAATTTAATGGGGTACTGGGAAAGAAGGATTGAATTTGATGGGGTTCTGGGACAGGAGGATTGAATTTGATGGGGTACAGGGAAAGAAGGGTTCAATTTGATGGGGTACTGGGAAAGAAGGATTGAATTTGATGGGGTACTGGGAAAGAAGGGTTCAATTTGATGGGGTACTGGGAAAGAAGGATAGAATTTGATGGGGTACTGGGACAGGAGGGTTCAATTTGATGGGGTACTGGGACAGGAGGGTTCAATTTGATGGGGTACTGGGAAAGAAGGGTTCAATTTGATGGGGTACTGGGAAAGAAGGATTCAATTTGATGGGGTTCTGGGAAAGAAGGATTGAATTTGATGGGGTACTGGGAAAGAAGGATTGAATTTGATGGGGTTCTGGGACAGGAGGATTGAATTTGATGGGGTACAGGGAAAGAAGGGTTCAATTTGATGGGGTACTGGGGAAGAAGGATTGAATTTGATGGGGTACTGGTAAAGAAGGATTGAATTTGATGGGGTTCTGGGACAGGAGGATTGAATTTGATGGGGTACTGGGAAAGAAGGATTGAATTTGATGGGGTTCTGGGACAGGAGGATTGAATTTGATGGGGTACTGGGAAAGAAGGATAGAATTTGATGGGGTACTGGGACAGGAGGGTTCAATTTGATGGGGTACTGGGACAGGAGGGTTCAATTTGATGGGGTACTGGGAAAGAAGGGTTCAATTTGATGGGGTACTGGGAAAGAAGGATTGAATTTTATGGGGTACTGGGAAAGAAGGATTGAATTTGATGGGGTACTGGGAAAGAAGGATTGAATTTGATGGGGTACTGGGAAAGAAGGATTGAATTTGATGGGGTATTGGGACAGGAGGATTGAATTTGATGGGGTTCTGGGACAGGAGGATTCAATTTGATGGGGTACAGGGACAGGAGGGTTCAATTTGATGGGGTACTGGGACAGGAGGGTTCAATTTGATGGGGTACTGGGAAAGAAGGGTTCAATTTGATAGGGTACTGGGAAAGAAGGATTCAATTTGATGGGGTACTGGGAAAGAAGGATTGAATTTGATGGGGTTCTGGGAAAGAAGGATTGAATTTGATGGGGTACTGGGAAAGAAGGATTCAATTTGATGGGGTACTGGGAAAGAAGGATTGAATTTGATGGGGTACTGGGAAAGAAGGATTGAATTTGATGGGGTACTGGGAAAGAAGGGTTCAATTTGATGGGGTACTGGGAAAGAAGGATAGAATTTGATGGGGTTCTGGGACAGGAGGATTGAATTTGATGGGGTACTGGGACAGGAGGGTTCAATTTGATGGGGTACTGGGACAGGAGGGTTCAATTTGATGGGGTACTGGGAAAGAAGGGTTCAATTTGATGGGGTACTGGGAAAGAAGGATTGAATTTGATGGGGTACTGGGAAAGAAGGGTTCAATTTGATGGGGTACTGGGAAAGAAGAATAGAATTTGATGGGGCACTGGGACAGGAGGGTTCAATTTGATGGGGTACTGGGACAGGAGGGTTCAATTTGATGGGGTACTGGGAAAGAAGGGTTCAATTTGATGGGGTACTGGGAAAGAAGGATTAAATTTGATGGGGTACTGGGAAAGAAGGATTGAATTTGATGGGGTTCTGGGAAAGAAGGGTTGAATTTGATGGGGTACTGGGAAAGAAGGATTGAATTTGATGGGGTACTGGGAAAGAAGGATTGAATTTGATGGGGTACTGGGAAATTAGGATTGAATTTGATGGGGTTCTGGGACAGGAGGATTGAATTTGATGGGGTTATGGGACAGGAGGATTGAATTTGATGGGGTACTGGGAAAGAAGGATTGAATTTGATGGGGTTATGGGACAGGAGGATTGAATTCGATGGGGTTCTGGGACAGGAGGATTCAATTTGATGGGGTACTGGGACAGGAGGATTCAATTTGATGGGGTACTGGGAAAGAAGGATTGAATTTGATGGGGTACTGGGAAAGAAGGATTGAATTTTATGGGGTACTGGGAAAGAAGGGTTCAATTTGATGGGGTACTGGGAAAGAAGGGTTCAATTTGATGGGGTACTGGGAAAGAAGGATTCAATTTGATGGGGTACTGGGAAAGAAGGATTCAATTTGATGGGGTACTGGGAAAGAAGGATTCAATTTGATGGGGTACTGGGAAAGAAGGATTCAATTTGATGGGGTACTGGGAAAGAAGGATTCAATTTGATGGGGTACTGGGAAAGAAGCGTTCAATTTGATGGGGTACTGGGAAAGAAGGATTGAATTTGATGGGGTACTGGGAAAGAAGGATTGAATTTGATGGGGTACTGGGAAAGAAGGATTGAATTTGATGGGGTACTGGGAAAGAAGGGTTCAATTTGATGGGGTACTGGGAAAGAAGGGTTCAATTTGATGGGGTACTGGGAAAGAAGGATTGAATTTGATGGGGTTCTGGGACAGGAGGATTGAATTTGATGGGGTACAGCGAAAGAAGGGTTCAATTTGATGGGGTACTGGGAAAGAAGGATAGAATTTGATGGGGTACTGGGAAAGAAGGATTGAATTTGATGGGGTACTGGGACAGGAGGGTTCAATTTTATGGGGTACTGGGACAAGAGGGTTCAATTTGATGGGGTACTGGGAAAGAAGGGTTCAATTTGATGGGGTACTGGGAAAGAAGGATTCAATTTGATGGGGTACTGGGAAAGAAGGATTGAATTTGATGGGGTTCTGGGAAAGAAGGATTGAATTTGATGGGGTACTGGGAAAGAAGGATTGAATTTGATGGGGTTCTGGGACAGGAGGATTGAATTTGATGGGGTCCTGGGAAAGAAGGGTTCAATTTGATGGGGTACTGGGAAAGAAGGATAGAATTTGATGGGGTTCTGGGACAGGAGGATTGAATTTGATGGGGTACTGGGACAGGAGGGTTCAATTTGATGGGGTACTGGGACAGGAGGGTTCAATTTGATGGGGTACTGGGAAAGAAGGGTTCAATTTGATGGGGTACTGGGAAAGAAGGATTGAATTTGATGGTGTACTGGGAAAGAAGGGTTCAATTTGATGGGGTACTGGGAAAGAAGAATAGAATTTGATGGGGCACTGGGACAGGAGGGTTCAATTTGATGGGGTACTGGGACAGGAGGGTTCAATTTGATGGGGTACTGGGAAAGAAGGGTTCAATTTGATGGGGTACTGGGAAAGAAGGATTAAATTTGATGGGGTACTGGGAAAGAAGGATTGAATTTGATGGGGTTCTGGGAAAGAAGGGTTGAATTTGATGGGGTACTGGGAAAGAAGGATTGAATTTGATGGGGTACTGGGAAAGAAGGATTGAATTTGATGGGGTACTGGGAAATTAGGATTGAATTTGATGGGGTTCTGGGACAGGAGGATTGAATTTGATGGGGTTATGGGACAGGAGGATTGAATTTGATGGGGTACTGGGAAAGAAGGATTGAATTTGATGGGGTTATGGGACAGGAGGATTGAATTCGATGGGGTTCTGGGACAGGAGGATTCAATTTGATGGGGTACTGGGACAGGAGGATTCAATTTGATGGGGTACTGGGAAAGAAGGATTGAATTTGATGGGGTACTGGGAAAGAAGGATTGAATTTTATGGGGTACTGGGAAAGAAGGGTTCAATTTGATGGGGTACTGGGAAAGAAGGGTTCAATTTGATGGGGTACTGGGAAAGAAGGATTCAATTTGATGGGGTACTGGGAAAGAAGGATTCAATTTGATGGGGTACTGGGAAAGAAGGATTCAATTTGATGGGGTACTGGGAAAGAAGGATTCAATTTGATGGGGTACTGGGAAAGAAGGATTCAATTTGATGGGGTACTGGGAAAGAAGGGTTCAATTTGATGGGGTACTGGGAAAGAAGGATTGAATTTGATGGGGTACTGGGAAAGAAGGATTGAATTTGATGGGGTACTGGGAAAGAAGGGTTCAATTTGATGGGGTACTGGGAAAGAAGGGTTCAATTTGATGGGGTACTGGGAAAGAAGGATTGAATATGATGGGGTTCTGGGACAGGAGGATTGAATTTGATGGGGTACAGGGAAAGAAGGGTTCAATTTGATGGGGTACTGGGAAAGAAGGATAGAATTTGATGGGGTACTGGGAAAGAAGGATTGAATTTGATGGGGTACTGGGACAGGAGGGTTCAATTTTATGGGGTACTGGGACAGGAGGGTTCATTTTGATGGGGTACTGGGAAAGAAGGGTTCAATTTGATGGGGTACTGGGAAAGAAGGATTCAATTTGATGGGGTACTGGGAAAGAAGGATTGAATTTGATGGGGTTCTGGGAAAGAAGGATTGAATTTGATGGGGTACTGGGAAAGAAGGATTGAATTTGATGGGGTTCTGGGACAGGAGGATTGAATTTGATGGGGTACTGGGAAAGAAGGGTTCAATTTGATGGGGTACTGGGAAAGAAGGATAGAATTTCATGGGGTACTGGGACAGGAGGGTTCAATTTGATGGGGTACTGGGACAGGAGGGTTCAATTTGATGGGGTACTGGGAAAGAAGGGTTCAATTTGATGGGGTACTGGGAAAGAAGGATTGAATTTGATGGGGTTCTGGGAAAGAAGGATTGAATTTGATGGGGTTCTGGGAAAGAAGGATTCAATTTGATGGGGTACTGGGAAAGAAGGATTGAATTTGATGGGGTACTGGGAAAGAAGGATTGAATTTGATGGGGTACTGGGAAAGAAGGATTGAATTTGATGGGGTACTGGGAAAGAAGGATTGAATTTGATGGGGTACTGGGAAAGAAGGATTCAATTTGATGGGGTACTGGGAAAGAAGTGTTCAATTTGATGGGGTACTGGGAAAGAAGGATTGAATTTGATGGGGTACTGGGAAAGAAGGATTGAATTTGATGGGGTACTGGGAAAGAAGGATTGAATTTGATGGGGTACTGGGAAAGAAGGATTGAATTTGATGGGGTTCTGGGACAGGAGGATTGAATTTGATGGGGTATTGGGAAAGAAGGATTGAATTTGATGGGGTACTGGGAAAGAAGGATTGAATTTGATGGGGTACTGGGAAAGAAGGATTCAATTTGATGGGGTACTGGGAAAGAAGGGTTCAATTTGATGGGGTACTGGGACAGGAGGATTGAATTTGATGGGGTTCTGGGACAGGAGGATTCAATTTGATGGGGTACTGGGACAGGAGGGTTCAATTTGATGGGGTACTGGGAAAGAAGGATTCAATTTGATGGGGTTCTGGGACAGGAGGATTGAATTTGATGGGGTACAGGGAAAGAAGGGTTCAATTTGATGGGGTACTGGGAAAGAAGGATAGAATTTGATGGGGTACTGGGACAGGAGGGTTCAATTTGATGGGGTACTGGGAAAGAAGGGTTCAATTTGATGGGGTACTGGGAAAGAAGGATTCAATTTGATGGGGTACTGGGAAAGAAGGATTCAATTTGATGGGGTACTGGGAAAGAAGGATTGAATTTGATGGGGTACTGGGAAAGAAGGATTGAATTTGATGGGGTACTGGGAAAGAAGGATTGAATTTGATGGGGTACTGGGAAAGAAGGATTGAATTTGATGGGGTACTGGGAAAGAAGGATTGAATTTGATGGGGTTCTGGGACAGGAGGATTGAATTTGATGGGGTATTGGGAAAGAAGGATTGAATTTGATGGGGTTCTGGGACAGGAGGATTGAATTTGATGGGGTACTGGGAAAGAAGGGTTCAATTTGATGGGGTACTGGGAAAGAAGGATAGAATTTGATGGGGTTCTGGGACAGGAGGATTGAATTTGATGGGGTACTGGGAAAGAAGGATAGAATTTGATGGGGTTCTGGGAAAGAAGGATAGAATTTGATGGGGTTCTGGGAAAGAAGGATAGAATTTGATGGGGTACTGGGACAGGAGGGTTCAATTTGATGGGGTACTGGGACAGGAGGGTTCAATTTGATGGGGTACTGGGAAAGAAGGATTCAATTTGATGGGGTACTGGGAAAGAAGGATTGAATTTGATGGGGTTCTGGGAAAGAAGGGTTGAATTTGATGGGGTACTGGGAAAGAAGGATTCAATTTGATGGGGTTATGGGACAGGAGGATTGAATTTGATGGGGTATTGGGAAAGAAGGGTTCAATTTGATGGGGTATTGGGAAAGAAGGATTGAATTTGATGGGGTACTGGGAAAGAAGGATTGAATTTGATGGGGTTATGGGACAGGAGGATTGAATTTGATGGGGTTCTGGGACAGGAGGATTCAATTTGATGGGGTACTGGGACAGGAGGATTCAATTTGATGGGGTACTGGGAAAGAATGGTTCAATTTGATGGGGTACTGGGAAAGAAGGATTCAATTTGATGGGGTTCTGGGACAGAAGGATTGAATTTGATGGGGTACTGGGAAAGAAGGGTTCAATTTGATGGGGTACTGGGAAAGAAGGATTGAATTTGATGGGGTTCTGGGACAGGAGGATTGAATTTGATGGGGTTCTGGGACCTGAGGGTTCAATTTGATGGGGTACTGGGAAAGAAGGATTGAATTTGATGGGGTACTGGGACAGGAGGGTTCAATTTGATGGGGTACTGGGACAGGAGGGTTCAATTTGATGGGGTACTGGGACAGGAGGGTTCAATTTGATGGGGTATTGGGAAAGAAGGGTTCAATTTGATGGGGTACTGGGAAAGGAGTTCGCTGGACCGTTTGGATCGGCTGCACTTTAACCAAGGTCCTAGAAAGAATCAATAGGGTGGAAAAAAGGACTTTAAATTAATGAATGGGTGGGGAGGGGGGCTCAGTCAGAAATAATAGTAAAAATATTAGCTTAAAGTTTTTTAAAAAAGGGATAAGAGCAGAGTTCAGGGGCTCTATTTTAGCACCCGCGATCGGGTACGTTCCTGGCGGGGGGGCTACGGAAATCGGGGATTCCCGGAGCGGGTCGGGAGCCCGGCTCCAACCCGCCCACTTCCGGGTTCCCCACTGACGCGCTGACATGCGCGCGCAGCCCCCGCATGTGGGACTCCCACCGGCAATTAAAGCCAGCAGGGTGCCACTTAAGGTATTTATTTTGGTATTTCAGGTCGTTTTGAGACCTGATTAACGAGATATTTTAGGAGGGTTGGGATTTTACAAACAACTGGGACTGTTTCCCGTACTGGGGGAAACACTCCCAGTTCAAATGGACGTGTTGCAGCCATCAGCCTGTGGCAGCTGCAAAGGTCCATTTGACAGGTTGGGGGGGTAGACCCTCACTCATTGCAGGAGGCCACTCTGTCACTTGGGACAAAGTTTGGCCTCCACCACCCTCCTCCTAACAATAAAATTCACCAACTTGCACATTTAACCCGGGGTCCAGACACACGTACCTACCTTGCAGACCCCCTCAGATGTACATCTTCCGGATGGGGGCAGCCGTAGCTGCAGTCATGACCTCCTCGGAGGGCGAACAGCATCACCAGCCTCGCCATCCACGCCGTCCACCTCTGACACGTGGAGCTCCACAACACAGTGCTGTGACACATCCACCTGTACAGCAGGAGGGAGGGCAACCGCAGAGAGAGATGCGTCGCAGAGGGCACTACCCTCGCCACAGGGTCCACAGACCGAGGCTCAGCTTCCTGGACCTCTCTGAGCAGCAGTGCACACGGAGGCTCAGAGTCACTCGACATGTAGTCGTGGACAGCTGCAGCCTCCTTCATGCCGAGCTGCTCCCGGCTGGCCTGAGCACCATCTTCTTACCTGTCGCTGTCAAAGTCACCACTGCCCTCAACAACTTCTCCTCCACATCCTTCCAGGGTGCCACCGGGGACATCGCCGACGTCTCTCAGCCGTCTCCACAAAAGAGCCCTGCAAATACACCTACACCCACTCTGCAGTGACACAATGGGTGTCATCAGTTGTGGGTCTTCATTGTGATCCTCAGGAAAGGGCATTATTGCACAAACCAGACAAGATTCGCAAAGACATGACAGTAGTGGTGCCAATATAATATGTAATGTGAGTTTCTCAGAAATTAAATATAAGTAAAAACCATGACAAACCCTCAAACACCCTTGTGCATCCCCTTCATGCTCACGACACGTTTGTCTTACGCTGCCTACTGCACATATGTGATGCATGCCCTGTGGCTGCAGCACAGGTAGTGGCAGGTTGAGAGAGGCTGACTGTGAAAGAGATGCATGAGAGGGTGAGTACGAGATAGAGCCATGAGATTGTATGAGGATTGGGTTGAGTGGTAGTGGCGGGATGAGTACTGGCGAGGTGAGTAAGTGCAGGTACGATGAGGATGAGGTTTGAGTGGGTGTGAGGGGTGATGTGACAGAGTAGTGTTGGCAGTGCAGAAGGAGATGTGGGTGGGGGCGGTGATGTGGCAGATGGAGTGTAGGGGAAAGAGTAAGTGTACTCACTTTGGCTGACCTACTGAGATCATTGCAGCGCCTCCTGCACTGTATGCAGGTGGGCGATATGTTGATGGTGCAGGTGACCTCCTCTGCCACCTCGAGCCAGGCCTTCCTGGTGGCAGAGGCAGGCCGCTTCCTCCCACCCGCCGGGGGGAAGATCTCTGTCCTCCCCCTCCTCCTCACCCCATCTAATGATACCTGGAGTGAGGTATCATTAAACTGGGAGCAGCCTTCCCCCTGGGCTGCTCCATGCTGTAATTTCTCCTGTTTCTTGCAGCATCTGTCAGTGGAGGACTGCCCCTTTAAATAGAGCTCCTCCAGCTGACAGACCTTACTGCACATGCTCAGTCCGCCCGCTGCGCAGCCTTGCAGTGGGGAACCCTGAAGAAGAGGTAAGTGGATCCAATCAGCCTGCGATTGCACGGGGAGCAGACTGATTTCACCAGGCGCGTTACCCACGCGCCCAATCGCCCCCCCCCCCCCCCACTGCCGGGAACCCGCCGCCATGGTAATATCGGGCCCCAGGTCTCAAACAGGTGATACTCCAGGTGAAGGGAATACTAAAGTAGTCGCAGCAGGAGTGACAAATAAGAAACGTATTAAGTTAAACGGTGTGAGAAAGACAGCATCAGGGCAGGACAGGTTAGGGTCTCTTGCTCAAATAGGAGTTTTATTTACAAACGCATGGAGTTTAAGAAATAAATTGAGTGAATTAGAGGCTCAATTACAGCTTAGAGGGTATGACATGGTGGCTATTACTGAGGCATGGCTGCAAGCTGGTCATGATTGGGAGTTAAATATTCCAGGTTATAAGGTCTTTGGAAAGGATAGGGAAACTGGAAGAGGAGGAGGGGTAGCCTTATTGATTAAAGATACAATTACAACATTAGTAAGAGAGGATATAAGAAAGAGAAAGCAATCAGCAGAGACTCTATGGTTAGAATTGAGGAATGAGAGAGGACTAAAAACTGTATTGGGAGTTGTCTACAGGCCTCCTGATAGCAGCAATGAAGTGGCAGAATGTATTAATTCAGAGATTAGAGAAGCTTGTAACAAAAGCAGAGTTGTTTTAATGGGAGACTTTAATTTTCATATAGACTGGGAAGAGCAGAGTAGCTCAAGTCAGAAAGGTAGTGAATTTCTTGAGTGCATTCAAGAGAGTTTTCTGGAGCAATATTTTCTAGAACCAACAAGAGGGGCAGGCCATACTAGATTTAGTAATGAGCCAAACTTAATTAATAATCTAACAGTAAGGGAACACTTATCTAACAGCGATCATAATATGATCAAATTTAATGTTAGGATTGAAAAGGAGAAACTTAACACAGTTACTAAGATTCTAGATTTTGGTACGGTTAACTCTAACGGGATGAGACAAATGTAAGGAATCTTACAACACCAGGTTATAGTCCAACAGTTTTATTTGATTAAACTGTTGGACGATAACCTGGTGTTGTAAGATTCCTTACATTTGTCCAACCCAGTCCATCACCGGCATCTCCACATCAGGGATGAGACAAAGACTGATGACAGCAAACTAGTGAAAACTATATCGGGTAAAACTACAGATGAACAGTGGGAGGTGTTCAAAATAAAATTTAGCTCAATACAGGACCAGTATATACCCCTAAGGCTCTACTTACCAAATAAAACAGCCATAGTCAACAAAAGAGATGAGAGAAAACATAAAACTAAAGGAAAGAACATACAAAAGTGCAAAGAATAGTGTAGATCCAGGAGACTGGGAGAGAGATTAAAGAACAGCAAAGGAAGACAAAAAAAATAGTAAGAGCTGCAAAAAGGGAATATGAAAAGAAACTTGTGAGGGATATCAAGATTAAAGTTTTTACAAATAATTAGAAGAAAAAGGGTAGTCAAACAGATGCGGGTAATATTGCAAGTGAAAATAAGGAAATGGCAGACTTGATGAATAATTACTGTGTGTCAATCTTCACAGCAAAGGAAGATGATAATTGCCCAGAAATTGCTTAAGAAAGAATGGTGAGCTCAACGTTGCTCACCGGTGTTAGTGGCGAAATCGAGGAGCAAGTTCCAGAGTTCACACGTTCGATTGAAGTGAAACACGGAAATCTGGAACTTGCTCCTCCTGGTTCAACGGCGATTTGACAGCTTTGAATTAAAGGGATATCGTCAGCTGGAATCAGTGGAAAAATTGGACCAGCACTAACTTGCTTATCTGCCCAGCTGGAAAGTAACTAATATTGCCACGAAACGGGTACTCTTAAAAATACCAGGTCTAATCTAGGTTTTAACAGCGCAGTAAGTCTTAATGACTGCCAAACAACTAAAACTTTAAAAAATGTGGAGGATCATTACTCCTTATTTCAATAGTTTTTGGTCATTAAACAATTTATTTAATATTTAAAATTTTAAAAAACGTTTTTTACTTTTCCCTTCCATCTCTTTTATTTAATTCAATTATTTCTTACCCTCTCTTTTTTTTTGCTGTCTATAACTGTTTTTACAAATGATTTTAGTGTTGTACCTTTCACTTCCTAGATTTATGTTCCAGTTTGCAAAAACTCTTCGCAGCTTGTTAAAAATGCTTTGATCTAATTGGTGGAGAGGAGATCGATCCTCTTGCTTATCCCAGGGTTCCAGCTTCGCCTGAACTGACGCTGGGCTCTTCTCTGCTTCTTATTCGAGGAAGTGCCCGAAGAAAAGACCACGATAAGTTAGTGGGTTAGAATAAATCTATTCGGGACTTGATGGTTTGACTTATAGGGAGAGGCTGGATAGGTTGAGACTTTTTGCCCTGGAGAGTAGGAGGTTTCGTGGTGATCTTATAGAAGTCTATAAAATAATGAGGGGCATAGATAAGGTCGAGAGTCAAAATCTTTTCCCAAAGGTAGGGGAGTCTATAACGAGGGGGCATAGATTTAAGGTGAGAGGGGAGAGATACAAAAGGGTCCAGAGGGGCAATTTTTTCACTCAAAGGGTGGTGAGTGTCTGGAACGAGCTGCCAGAGGCAGTAGTAGAGGCGGGTACAATTTTGTCTTTTAAAAAGCATTTGGATAGTTACATGGGTAAGATGGGTATAGAGGGATATGGGCCAAGTGCAGGCAATTGGAACTAGCTTAGTGGTATAAACTGGGCGACATGGACATGTTGGGCCGAAGGGCCTGTTTCCATGTTGTAAACTTCTATGATTCTATGATTCTATGGAGCGGCGAGCCCTGTTCCGTTCACCGCTCCAAGCAATTTCTGGGCCAATATACCTGACATCCCCCAGAAACTAATAATGAATCAAGGACTGGAACTCATTAAAGTTAATGTAAGCAAGAAAGCAGTATTAGAGAAAATAATGGCACTGAAGACTGACAAATCCCCAGGACCTGATGGTTTCCACCCCAGGGTTTTAAAGAAAGGAAGGTGAGGAAATTGCAGATGCTTTCACCATAATCTTCCAAATTTCTTCCAATTCAGGAATTGTTCCTTTAGATTGGAAAATTGCAAATGGAACGCCATTATTTAAGAAAGGTGAGAGAGAGAAAGCAGGAAATTGTAGACCTGTTAGTCTAACATCTGCTGTGGGGAAGTAATTAGAATCTATAAGGACAGCTTGATTGAGCACTTAGAGAAATTTGAGCTGATTAGAGAGAGCCAACAGGGATTTGTAAAGGGTAGGCCATGTCTAACGAACCTAATTGAATTTTTTGTGCAAGTAGACTGGGGAGTGTAGTTTATATGGATTTCCAGAAGGCATTCGATAAGATTCTACATAAGAGACTGTGAGCTAAAATTAAAGCTCATGGAATTGAAGGCAAATTATTGACCTGGTTAGGAGATTGGTTTGGCAGTAGAAGACAGAGTGTAGGGATAATGAGTATATACTCGAATTGGAAGACAGTGACTAGTGGATCTGAGGCCTGAACTATTCACTATATTTTTTTATTAATGACTTAGATAACACATTAGAGAGCTGTATATCCAAGTTTGCTGATGACACAAAGACTGGTGGCATAGTAAGTAGTGTAGACGGGAGCATACAATTACAAAGAGACATTGATAGATTAAGTGAGTCAGCGAAACTGTGGCAGATGGATTTCAACGTAGGTAAGTGTGAGGTCATTCATTTAGGATCAAAAAGGGCTAGATCAGAGTATTTTTAACATTTTTTTAAAAATTCGTTCAGGAGATGTGGGCATCGCTGGCGAGGCCGGCATTTATTGCCCATCCCTAATTGCCCTTGAGAAGGTGGTGGTGAGCCGCCGCCTTGAACCGCTGTAGTCCGTGTGGTGAAGGTTCTCCCACAGTGCTGTTAGGAAGGGAGTTCCAGAATTTTGACCCAGTGACGATGAAGGAACGGCGATATATTTCCAATTCAGGATGGTGTGAGACTTGGAGGGGAACGTGCACGTGGTGTTGTTCCCATGCGCCTGATGCCCTTGTCCTTCTAGGTGGTTGAGGTTGTGGGTTTGGGAGGTGCTGTCGAAGAAGCCTTAGTGAGTTGTTGCAGTGCATCCTGAAGATGGTACACACTGCAGCCACAGTGTGCTGGTGGTGAAGGGAGTGAATGTTTAGGGTGCTGGATGCGGGGCCAATCAAACGGGCTGCTTTGACCTAGATGGTATCGAGCTTCTTGAGTGTTGTTGGAGCTGCACTCATCCAGGCAAGTGGAGAGTATTCCATCACACTCCTGACTTGTGCCCTGTGGATGGTGGAAAGGCTTTGGAGAGTCAGGAGGTAAGTCACTCGCTGCAGAATACCCAGCCTCTGACCTGCTCTTGTAGCCACAGTATTTATGTGGCTAGTCCAGTTAAGTTTCTGGTCAATGGTGACCCCGATGGTGGGGGATTCGGCGATGGTAATGCCATTGAATGTCAAGGGGAGGTAGTTGGACTCTCTCTTGTTGGAGATGGTCATTACCTGGCACTTGTCTGGCGCGAATGTTACTTGCCACCTATCAGCCCAAGCCTGGATGTTGTCTAGGACTTGCTGCTTTTGGGCACGGACTGTTTCATTATCTGAGGGGTTGCGAATGGAACTGAACATTGTGCAATCATCAGTGAACATCCCCATTTCTGACCTTATGATGGAGGGAAGGTCATTGATGAAGCAGCTGAAGATGGTTGGGCCTGGAACACTGCCCTGAGGAACTCCTGCAGCGATGTCCTGGGGCTGAGATGATTGGCCTTGATGTCAAGGGCAGTCACTCTCACCTCACCTCTGGCATTCAGCTCTTTTGTCCATGTTTGGACCAAAGCTGTAATGAGGTCTGGAGTCTAGTGGTCCTGCTGGAACCCAAACTGAAGATCGGTGAGCAGGTTATTGGTGAGTAAGTGCCGCTTGATAGCACTGTCGACAACACTTTCCATCACTTTGCTGATGATTGAGAGTAGACTGATGGGGTGGTAATTGGCCGGATTGGATTTGTCCTGCTTTTTGTGGACAGGACATACCTGGGCAATTTTCAACATTGTTGGGTAGATGCCAGTGTTGTAGCTGTACTGCAACAGCTTGGCTAGAGGCGCAGCTAGTTCTGGAGCACAAGTCTTCAGCCCTACAGCCGGGATGTTGTCAGGGCCCATAGCCTTTGTTGTATCCAGTGCACTCAGCCATTTCTTGATATCATGTGGAGTGAATCAAATTGGCTGAAGACTGGCTTCTGTGATGGTGGGGATATAGGGAGGAGGCCGAGATGGATCATCCACTTGGCACTTCTGGCTGAAGATGGTTGCAAACGCTTCAGCCTTGTCTTTTATATTCACGTGCTGGAATCTGCCATCATTGAGCATGGGGATGTTTACAGAGACCCCTCCTCCCGTTAGTTGTTTAATTGTCCACCACCATTCATGACTGGATGTGGCAGGACTGCAGAGCTTTGATCTGATCCATTGGTTGTGGAATCGCTTAGCTCTGTCCATAGCATGCTGCTTCCGCTGTTTAGCATGGATGTAGCTTCACCAGGTTGGCACCTCAATTTTAGGTACGCCTGGTGCTGCTCCTGGCATGCTCTTCTACACTCCTCATTAAACCAGGGTTGATCCCCTGGCTTGTTGGTAATGGTAGAGTGAGGAATATGCCGGGCCATGAGATTACAGATTGTGCTGGAATACAATTCTGCTGCTGCTGATGGCCCACAGCTCCTCATGGATGCCCAGTTTTGATCTATCCCATTTAGCACGGTGGTAGTTGGATGGTGTCCTCAGTGTGAAGACGGGACTTCGTCTCCACGAGGACTGTGCGGTGGTCACTCCTACCAATACTGTCATGGACAGATGCATTTGCGACAGGTAGATTGGTGAGGACGAGGTCAAGTAAGTTTTTCCCCTAATGTTGGTTCTCTCACCATCTGCAGGCCCAGTCTGGCAGTTATATCCTTCAGGACTCGGCCAGCTCGGACAGTAGTAGTGCTACCGATCCACTCTTGGTGATTGACATTGAAGTTCCCTCCCTCGCTCTCGCTTTTGTTACATTGATGACTGAGTCGGTGCTGCTTCCTGCTCTTGTCCTGATCGAGAGAATATAGATGAAGGATCCCCACCCCAAGCATCAACCTGCATCCCTCCCCGACCCCCTCTCCAGGCCATCAGATCACATTGCTTTTACCATCAGCATCCCCTGCTGAGAAGTAAAGGGGGGCAGTAGTTAAGGTCTGGTTCTGAAGTTATTAAAGTCACTATTAAGATCAGAGTGCCCAGGAGAAAGATTGGAACAAAGGACCAGGAGGAGGCCATTCAGCCACTCGAGTCTGTTCCGCCATTCAATGAGATCATGGCTGATCTGTATCCTAACTTCATTCACCCACCTTGGCCCCATATCCTTGAATACCTTTGGCTAGCAAAATGTATTGATCTCAGTTTTAAAATTATTAGTTGAGCTAGCACCTTCTGCTTTCTTTGGGAGAGAGTTCCACACTTTTACCACCCTTTGTGTGAAGATGTGTTTCTTAACTTCTCTCCTGAATGGCCTGGCTCTGATTTTAAGGTTATGTCCCCTTGTCCTAGACTCCCCCACAGCGGAAGAAGTTTCTCTCTATTCACCCTATCAATTCCTTTCAAAATCCTAAAAACCTCAATCAAATCATCCCGTAACCTTCTATATTCCAGGGAATACAAGCCTAGTTTATGGAATCTCGCCTCATAATTTAACCCTTGAAGCCCTGGTAACATTCTGGTGAATCTGCACTGCACTCCTTCAAAGGCCAGTATATCCTTTCGAAGGAGCGGTGCCCAGAACTGTACACAGTACTCCAGATGTGGTCCAACCAGGGCTGTGTACAGTTTATATTCCCCTTTATATTCTAGTGTACAAGGACCCGTAAATCTCTTCGGACCTCCACTGTTCCTAGTTTTTCACCTAGTTTTTGGGTACGGCAGCATAGTGGTTATGTTACTGGACTAGTAATCCAGAGGCCTGGACTAGTAATCCGGAGTCATCAGTTCAAATCCCACCATGGCAGCTGGCGAATTTAAATTCAGTTAATTAAATACAATCTGGAACAAAAAACTAGTATCAGTAATGGTGGCCATGAAACTACCGGATTGTCGTAAAATCCCATCTGGATAACTAATGCCTTTTAAGGAAGGAAACCTGCCGTCCTTACCTGGTTTGCTCTATATGTGACCCCTTAGTCCCACACTGATGTGGTTGACCCTTAACTGCCCTCTGAAGTGGGCCGAGCAAGACACTCATTTGTAAAATCTCGCTACAAAGAGACATAATAAGAATAAAACCGGACGGACCACCCGGCATCGGATCACTAGGCAACGGACACGACAAAGGCAAACCAAGCCCCATCGACCTTCAAAGTCCTCCTCACTAACATCAGGGGACTTGTGCCAAAATTGGGAGAGCTGTCCCACAGACTAGTCAAGTATCAGCCTGACATAGCCATACTCACAGAATCATACCAACGTCCCAGACTCCTCCATCACTATCCCTGGGTATGTCCTGTCCCACCTGCAGGACAGACCGACCAGAGGTGGTGGTACATAAGAACATAAGAAATAGGAGCAGGAGTAGGCCAATCGGCCCCACGAGCCTGCTCCGCCATTCAATAAGATCATGGCTGATCTGATCCTAACCTCAAATCTAAATTCATGTCCAATTTCCTGCCCGCTCCCCGTAACCCCTAATTCCCTTTACTTCTAGGAAACTGTCTATTTCTGTTTTAAATTTATTCAATGATGTAGCTTCCACAGCTTCCTGGGGCAGCAAATTCCACAGACCTACTACCCTCTGAGTGAAGAAGTTTCTCCTCATCTCAGTTTTGAAAGAGCAGCCCCTTATTCTAAGATTATGCCCCCTAGTTCTAGTTTCACCCATCCTTGGGAACATCCTTACCGCATCCACCCGATCAAGCCCCTTCACAATCTTATATGTTTCAATAAGATCACCTCTCATTCTTCTGAACTCCAATGAGTAGAGTCCCAATCTACTCAACCTCTCCTCATATGTCCACCCCCTCATCCCCGGGATTAACCGAGTGAACCTCCTTTGTACTGCCTCGAGAGCAAGTATGTCTTTTCTTAAGTATGGAGACCAAAACTGTATGCAGTATTCCAGGTGCGGTCTCACCAATACCTTATATAACTGCAGCAATACCTCCCTGTTTTTATATTCTATCCCCCTTGCAATAAAAGCCAACATTCCGTTGGCCTTCTTGATCACCTGCTGCACCTGCATACTAACTTTTTGATTTTCTTGCACTAAGACCCCCAGATCCCTTTGTACTGCAGTACTTTCCAGTTTCTTGCCATTAAGATAATAACTTGCTCTCTGATTTTTTCCTGCCAAAGTGCATAACCTCACATTTTCCAATATTGCATTGCATCTGCCAAATCTCTGCCCACTCACCCAGCCTGTCTATATCCCCCTGTAGGTTTTTTATGTCCTCCTCACTCTCTACTTTCCCTCCCATCTTTGTATCATCTGCAAACTTTGATATGTTACACTCGGTCCCCTCCTCCAAATCGTTAATATAGATTGTAAAGAGTTGGGGACCCAGCACCGACCCCTGTGGAACACCACTGGCTACTGGTTGCCAGTCCGAGAATGAACCATTTATCCCAACTCTCTGCTTCCTGTTAGATAACCAATCCCCCACCCATGCCAGAATATTACCCCCAATCCAGTGATTCTTTATCTTGAGCAATAATCTTTTATGTGGCACCTTGTCGAATGCCTTCTGGAAGTCTAAATACACTACGTCCACTGGTTCCCCTTTATCCACCCTGTACGTTATGTCCTCAAAGAACTCAAGCAAATTTGTCAGACATGACTTCCCCTTCGTAAAGCCATGCTGACTTTGTCCTATTAAACTATGTTTATCCAAATGTTCCGCTGCTGTCTCCTTAATAATAGACTCCAAAATGTTACCCACCACAGGTGTTAGGCTAACTGGTCTATAATTTCCAGCCTTCTGCCTACTACCCTTTTTAAATAAGGGTGTTACATTAGCAGTTTTCCAATCTGCTGGGACCTTTGCTGAGTCCAGAGAATTTTGGAAGATTATTACCAAAGCATCCACAATCCCTACTGCCACTTCCCTCAAGACCCTAGGATGTAAGCCATCAGGTCCAGGGGATTTAATCCGCCTTGAGTCCCATTAATTTACTGAGTACCAATTCCTTAGTGATTTTAATTGTATTTAGCTCCCCCCCCCCCAGAGCCCCCTGTTTGTCCAGTGTTGGGATATTCTTAGTGTCCTCTCCCGTAAAGACTGAAACAAAATATTTGTTCAGCATTTTTGCCATCTCCATGTTTCCCACCATTAATTTCCCGGTCTCATCCTTTAAGGGACCTACGTTTGCCTCAGCCACCCTTTTTCTTTTTATATAACTATAGAAACTCTTGCTATCTGTTTTTATATTTTTTGCTAATTTATTTTCATAATCTATCTTCCCTTTCTTAATCAATCCTTTCGTTACTTTTTGCTGTCTTTTGAAGACTTCCCAATCTTCTATCCTTCCACTAAGTTTGGCCACCTCATATGTCCTTGTTTTTAGTCGGATACTATCCTTAATTTCTTTACTTAGCCACGGATGGCTGTCATTTCTTTTACACCCTTTTTTCCTCAGTGGAATATATATTTTTTGAAAGTTGTAAAATAACTCCTTAAATGAACCCAACTGCTCATGTACCGTCTTACCCTTTAATCTATTTTCCCTATCTACAGTGATATACAGTGAGGAGGGAGTGGCCCTGGGGGTCCTCAACATGGCATCAGGTCAAACATGGGCAAAGAAACCTCCTGCTGATTACCACCTACCGTCCTCCCTCAGCTGATGAATCAGTCCTCCTCCATGTTGAGCACCACTTGGAGGAAGCACTGAGGGTAGCAAGGGCACAGAATGTACTCTGGGTGGGGGACTTCCTCCTCCTCCTCCTCCCCCACGCCTCCAACCCTTCCTCCTCCTCCTCCTCCTCCCCCACGCCTCCAACTCTTCCTCCTCCTCCTCCTCCTCCCCCACGCCTCCAACCCTTCCTCCTCCTCCTCCCCATCAACCCTTCCTCCTCCTCCTCCTCCCCCACGCCTCCATCACTTCCTCATCCTCCCCCCCCCACGCCTCCAACCCTTCCTCCTCCTCCTCTCCCCACGTCTCCAACTCTTCCTCCTCCTCCTCCCCCCACGCCTCCAACCCTTCCTCTTCCTCCTCCCCCCACGCCTCCAACTCTTCCTCCTCCTCCTCCCCCACGCCTCCAACCCTTCCTCATCCTCCCCCCACGCCTCCAAATCTTCCTCCTCCTCCTCCTCCTCCCCCACGCCTCCAAATCTTCCTCCTCCTCCTCCCCCCACGCCTCCAACACTTCCTCATCCTCCTCCCCCCACGCCTCCAACCCTTCCTCTTCCTCCTCCCCCCACGCCTCCAAATCTTCCTCCTCCTCCTCCTCCTCCCCCACGCCTCCAAATCTTCCTCCTCCTCCTCCCCCCCACGCCTCCAACCCTTCCTCATCCTCCTCCCCCCACGCCTCCAAACCTTCCTCCTCCTCCTCCCCCCATGCCTCCAAAACTTCCTCCTCCTCCTCCTCCCCCCACGCCTCCAAACCTTCCTCCTCCCCCCACGCCTCCAACCCTTCCTCATCCTCCTCCCCCCACGCCTCCAAACCTTCCTCCTCCTCCTCCCCCCATGCCTCCAAAACTTCCTCCTCCTCCTCCTCCCCCCACGCCTCCAAACCTTCCTCCTCCTCCCCCCACGCCTCCAAACCTTCCTCCTCCCCCCACGCCTCCAAACCTTCCTCCTCCTCCTCCCCCCATGCCTCCAAAACTTCCTCCTCCTTCTCCTCCCCCCACGCCTCCAAACCTTCCTCCTCCTCCCCCCACGCCTCCAAACCTTCCTCCTCCTCCCCCCACGCCTCCAAACCTTCCTCCTCCTCCTCCCCCCATGCCTCCAAAACTTCCTCCTCCTTCTCCTCCCCCCATGCCTCCAAACCTTCCTCCTCCTCCCCCCACGCCTCCAAACCTTCCTCCTCCTCCCCCCAAGCCTCCAACCCTTCCTCCTCCTCTTCCCCTCCAACCCTTCCTCCTCCTCCGCCTCCCCCCATGACTCCAACACTTTCTCCTCCTCCTCCCCCCACGCCTCCAACCCTTCCTCCTCCTCCCCCCCACGCCTCCAACCCTTCCTCCTCCTCCCCCCACGCCTCCAACCCTTCCTCCTCCTCCCCCCACGCCTCCAAACCTTCCTCCTCCTCCTCCTCCCCCACACCTCCAACCCTTCCTCTTCCTCCTCCCCCCACGCCTCCAACCCTTCCTCTTCCTCCTCCCCCCATGCCTCCAACCCTTCCTCCTCCTCCGCCTACCCCCACGCCTCCAAATCTTCCTCCTCCTTCTCCTCAACCCCGACGCCTCCAACCCTTCCTCCTCCTCCTCCCCCACGCCTCCAACCCTTCCTCCTCCTCCCCCCACGCCTCCAACCCTTCCTCCTCCTCCTCCTCCCCCCACGCCTCCAACCCTTCCTCCTCCTCCTCCCCCCACGCCTCCATCCCTTCCTCCTCCTCCTCCTCCCCCAATGCCTCCAACCCTTCCTCCTCCTCCTCCTCCCGTCCAACCGTTCCTCCTCTTCCTCCTCCCCCCACGCCTCCATCCCTTCCACCTCCTCCTCCTCCCCCCACGCCTCCATCACTTCCTCATCCTCCCCCCCACGCCTCCAACCCTTCCTCATCCACCCCCCCCACGCCTCCAACCCTTCCTCATCCTCCCCCCCATGCCTCCAACCCTTCCTCATCCTCCCCCCCACGCCTCCAACCCTTCCTCATCCTCCTCCCCCCAAGCCTCCAACCCTTCCTCCTCCTCCCCCCACGCCTCCAACCCTTCCTCCTCCTCCTCCCCCACGCCTCCAACCCTTCCTCCTCCTCCTCCCCCCACGCCTCCAAACCTTCCTCCTCCTCCCCCCACGCCTCCAAACCTTCCTCCTCCTCCCCCCACGCCTCCAAACCTTCCTCCTCCTCCCCCCAAGCCTCCAACCCTTCCTCCTCCTCCCCCCAAGCCTCCAACCCTTCCTCCTCCTCCCCCCACGCCTCCAACCCTTCCTCCTCCTCCCCCCACGTCTCCAACCCTTCCTCCTCCTCTTCCCCTCCAACCCTTCCTCCTCCTCCGCCTCCCCCCACGACTCCAACCCTTCCTCCTCCTCCTCCCCCCACGCCTCGAACCCTTCCTCCTCCTCCCCCACACGCCTCCAACCCTTCCTCCTCCTCCCCCATGCCTCCAACCCTTCCTCCTCCTCCTCCCACGCCTCCAACCCTTCCTCCTCCTCCCCCCAGTCCTCCAACCCTTCCTCCTCCTCCTCCCCACACACCTCCAACCCTTCCTCCTCCTCCCCCACGCCTCCAACCCTTCCTCCTCCTCCTCCTCCTCCCCCCACGCCTCCAACCCTTCCTCCTCCCCCCATGCCTTCAACCCTTCCTCCTCCCCCCACGCCTCCAACCCTTCCTCCTCCTCCGCCCCCCACGCCTCCAACCCTTCCTCCTCCCCCTCCTCCCCCACGCCTCCAACCCTTCCTCCTCCTCCTCCCCCCACGCCTCCAACCCTTCCTCCTCCTCCTCCTCCCCCCACGCCTCCAACCCTTCCTCCTCCTCCTCCTCCCCCCCCCACGCCTCCAACCCTTCCTCCTCCTCCTACTCCTCCCCCACGCCTCCAACCCTTCCTCCTCCTCCCCCCACGCCTCCAACCCTTCCTCCTCCTCCCCCCACGCCTCCAACCCTTCCTCCTCCTCCTCCTCCCCCACGCCTCCAACCCTTCCTCCTCCTCCTCCCCCCATGCCTCCAACCCTTCCTCCTCCTTCTCCCCCCCCCCTTCTCCCCCCCCCACGCCTCCAACCCTTCCCCCTCCTCCTCCTCCTCCCCCCACGCCTCCAACCCTTCCCCCTCCTCCTCCTCCTCCCCCCATGCCTCCAACCCTTCCTCCTCCTCCTCCTCCCGTCCAACCCTTCCTCCTCCTCCTCCTCCCCCCACGCCTCCAACCCTTCCTCCTCCTCCTCCCCCCACGCCTCCAAACCTTCCTCCTCCTCCTCCCCCCACGCCTCCAAACCTTCCTCCTCCCCCCACGCCTCCAAACCTTCCTCCTCCCCCCACGCCTCCAACCCTTCCTCCTCCTCCTCCCCCCACGCCTCCAACCCTTCCTCCTCCTCCTCCCCCCACGCCTCCAAACCTTCCTCCTCCTCCCCCCACGCCTCCAAACCATCCTCCTCCTCCCCCCAAGCCTCCAACCCTTCCTCCTCCTCCCCCCAAGCCTCCAACCCTTCCTCCTCCTCTTCCCCTCCAACCCTTCCTCCTCCTCCTTCTCCCCCCAAGCCTCCAACCCTTCCTCCTCCTCCCCCCACGCCTCCAACCCTTCCTCCTCCCCCTCCTCCCCCATGCCTCCAACCCTTCCTCCTCCTCCTCCCACGCCTCCAACCCTTCCTCCTCCTCCTCCCCCCACGCCTTCAACCCTTCCTCCTCCTCCTCCTCCTCCTCCCCCCATGCCTCCAACCCTTCCTCCTCCTCCCCCCACGCCTCCAACCCTTCCTCCTCCTCCTCCCCCCACACCTCCAACCCTTCCTCCTCCTCCTCCTCCCCCAACGCCTCCAACCCTTCCTCCTCCTCCTCCTCCTCCCCCCACGCCTCCAACCCTTCCTCCTCCTCCCCCCACGCCTCCAACCCTTCCTCCTCCTCCTCTTCCCCCCAAGCCTCCAACCCTTCCTCCTCCTCCGCCTACCCCCACGCCTCCAAATCTTCCTCCTCCTTCTCCTCAACCCCGACGCCTCCAACCCTTCCTCCTCCTCCTCCCCCACGCCTCCAACCCTTCCTCCTCCTCCCCCCACGCCTCCAACCCTTCCTCCTCCTCCTCCTCCTCCCCCACGCCTCCAACCCTTCCTCCTCCTCCCCCCACGCCTCCAACCCTTCCTCCTCCTCCTCCTCCCCCCACGCCTCCAACCCTTCCTCCTCCTTCTCCCCCCCCTTCTCCCCCGCCACGCCTCCAAACCTTCCTCCTCCTCCTCCTCCCCCCACGCCTCCAACCCTTCCTCCTCCTCCTCCCCCCACGCCTCCATCCCTTCCTCCTCCTCCTCCTCCCCCCATGCCTCCAACCCTTCCTCCTCCTCCTCCTCCCGTCCAACCGTTCCTCCTCTTCCTCCTCCCCCCACGCCTCCATCCCTTCCTCCTCCTCCTCCTCCCCCCACACCTCCATCCCTTCCACCTCCTCCTCCTCCCCCCACGCCTCCATCACTTCCTCATCCTCCCCCCCACGCCTCCAACCCTTCCTCATCCACCCCCCCCACGCCTCCAACCCTTCCTCATCCTCCCCCCCATGCCTCCAACCCTTCCTCATCCTCCCCCCCACGCCTCCAACCCTTCCTCATCCTCCTCCCCCCAAGCCTCCAACCCTTCCTCCTCCTCCCCCCACGCCTCCAACCCTTCCTCCTCCTCCTCCCCCACGCCTCCAACCCTTCCTCCTCCTCCTCCCCCCACGCCTCCAAACCTTCCTCCTCCTCCCCCCACGCCTCCAAACCTTCCTCCTCCTCCCCCCACGCCTCCAAACCTTCCTCCTCCTCCCCCCAAGCCTCCAACCCTTCCTCCTCCTCCCCCCAAGCCTCCAACCCTTCCTCCTCCTCCCCCCACGCCTCCAACCCTTCCTCCTCCTCCCCCCACGTCTCCAACCCTTCCTCCTCCTCTTCCCCTCCAACCCTTCCTCCTCCTCCGCCTCCCCCCACGACTCCAACCCTTCCTCCTCCTCCTCCCCCCACGCCTCGAACCCTTCCTCCTCCTCCCCCACACGCCTCCAACCCTTCCTCCTCCTCCCCCATGCCTCCAACCCTTCCTCCTCCTCCTCCCACGCCTCCAACCCTTCCTCCTCCTCCCCCCAGTCCTCCAACCCTTCCTCCTCCTCCTCCCCACACACCTCCAACCCTTCCTCCTCCTCCCCCACGCCTCCAACCCTTCCTCCTCCTCCTCCTCCTCCCCCCACGCCTCCAACCCTTCCTCCTCCCCCCATGCCTCCAACCCTTCCTCCTCCCCCCACGCCTCCAACCCTTCCTCCTCCTCCGCCCCCCACGCCTCCAACCCTTCCTCCTCCCCCTCCTCCCCCACGCCTCCAACACTTCCTCCTCCTCCTCCCCCCACGCCTCCAACCCTTCCTCCTCCTCCTCCTCCCCCCACGCCTCCAACCCTTCCTCCTCCTCCTCCTCCCCCCCCCACGCCTCCAACCCTTCCTCCTCCTCCTACTCCTCCCCCACGCCTCCAACCCTTCCTCCTCCTCCCCCCACGCCTCCAACCCTTCCTCCTCCTCCCCCCACGCCTCCAACCCTTCCTCCTCCTCCTCCTCCTCCTCCCCCACGCCTCCAACCCTTCCTCCTCCTCCTCCCCCCATGCCTCCAACCCTTCCTCCTCCTTCTCCCCCCCCCTTCTCCCCCCCCCACGCCTCCAACCCTTCCCCCTCCTCCTCCTCCTCCCCCCACGCCTCCAACCCTTCCCCCTCCTCCTCCTCCTCCCCCCATGCCTCCAACCCTTCCTCCTCCTCCTCCTCCCGTCCAACCCTTCCTCCTCCTCCTCCTCCCCCCACGCCTCCAACCCTTCCTCCTCCTCCTCCCCCCACGCCTCCAAACCTTCCTCCTCCTCCTCCCCCCACGCCTCCAAACCTTCCTCCTCCCCCCACGCCTCCAAACCTTCCTCCTCCCCCCACGCCTCCAACCCTTCCTCCTCCTCCTCCCCCCACGCCTCCAACCCTTCCTCCTCCTCCTCCCCCCACGCCTCCAAACCTTCCTCCTCCTCCCCTCACGCCTCCAAACCTTCCTCCTCCTCCCCCCAAGCCTCCAACCCTTCCTCCTCCTCCCCCCAAGCCTCCAACCCTTCCTCCTCCTCTTCCCTCCAACCCTTCCTCCTCCTCCTTCTCCCCCCAAGCCTCCAACCCTTCCTCCTCCTCCCCCCACGCCTCCAACCCTTCCTCCTCCCCCTCCTCCCCCATGCCTCCAACCCTTCCTCCTCCTCCTCCCACGCCTCCAACCCTTCCTCCTCCTCCTCCCCCCACGCCTTCAACCCTTCCTCCTCCTCCTCCTCCTCCTCCCCCCATGCCTCCAACCCTTCCTCCTCCTCCCCCCACGCCTCCAACCCTTCCTCCTCCTCCTCCCCCCACACCTCCAACCCTTCCTCCTCCTCCTCCTCCCCCAACGCCTCCAACCCTTCCTCCTCCTCCTCCTCCTCCTCCTCCCCCCACGCCTCCAACCCTTCCTCCTCCTCCCCCCACGCCTCCAACCCTTCCTCCTCCTCCTCCTCCCCCGCCTCCAACCCTTCCTCCTCCTCCTCCCCCGCCTCCAACCCTTCCTCCTCCTCCTCCTCCCCCGCCTCCAACCCTTCCTCCTCCTCCTCCCACACCTCCAACCCTTCCTCCTCCTCCTCCTCCTCCCCCCACGCCTCCAACCCTTCCTCCTCCTCCTCCTCCTCCCCCCACGCCTCCAACCCTTCCTCCTCCTCCTCCCCCCCCCACGCCTCCAACCCTTCCTCCTCCTCCCCCCACGCCTCCAACCCTTCCTCCTCCTCCTCCTCCTCCCCCCACGCCTCCAACCCTTCCTCCTCCTCCTCCTCCTCCTCCCACGCCTCCAACCCTTCCTCCTCCTCCTCCTCCTCCCCCCTCGCCTCCAACCCTTCCTCCTCCTCCTCCCCCCGAGCTCAGTGGCTAATGCACCAGACAAGGCCTTACTTCTACTGTTTATACACTTCCAGCACTAATGACGCCAACTGCATCCATATGCCGAAGGCAGGAACTCTCACCATCTCCGGTATACACGAGTGGCCATTGAGGCCGTTAGCCCTGGTACCGCATGAAAACTAGGAGCAGGCCTCGTCTGGTGCATCAGCCAACAGACCCAGGCAGGAGTGGGAGAAGAAAGGGCAAGGGGGGTGGAAGAACGTAAGGGGGAGAATACATATCAAGGAGGGAAACGGATGGGATGGGGAGAGGAGGGAACGGATGGGGAGGGGAGAGGAGGGAACGGATGGGGAGGGGAGGGGAGAGGAGGGAACGGATGGGGAGGGGAGAGGAGGGAACGGATGGGGAGGGGAGAGGAGGGAACGGATGGGGAGGGGAGGGGAGAGGAGGGAACGGATGGGGAGGGGAGAGGAGGGGGGGGGGAATAGATGGGTAGGAGAAGGGAGAAATGGGTGGAGAGTGGGGGTGCGACAATGCATGTTGAAAAAGTTTAATAGTTTGCCTGGTACTCCAATGCCACTAATTATTAACTAATTGTCCTACTTTCTTTCTTCCTCAAGTTAAAGTGCAATCGAACATCTTCCTGTGAATAGCACAATGGAAAAACAAGTCATGTCTTTTTACAGCAATGCTTTTTGCATCAGAAATCGTTTTAAGATGTTTTAAGCCTGAGCAGCATTCTAATTGACACTATCTGATTGAGCTATGCCATTACTGGGAGATTCGGCCTCGCTGCCAGGTGTGCTGGGGAATGGCGGAGCACCAAGGGGTCCCTGTTGTAAGGGAGCCGCGTGGAAACAAAATTCTCTTTTAAATCTTGAGGTCCAAAGAAAGACCTTTCACGACCTCAGGACATCCCAAAGCGCTTTACAGCCAATTAAGTAGTTTTGAAGTGCAGTCGCTGTTGTAGGAATCGTGGCAGCCAATTTGTGCACCCCTTGCTCTTCTTCGAAATAGTGTCATGGGATCTTTTACGTTCACCTCAGACAGGGCCTAGGTTTCACGTCTCACCTCCGACAGCGCAGTACTGAGAGGGTGCTGCACTGGAGTGTCAGCCTAGATTTTGTGCTCAAGTCTCTGGAGTGGGACTTGAACCCACGACCTCCTGACTCAGAGGTGAGAGTGCTACCCACTGAGCCACAGCTGATACCGGACACCCCCACACACACGCTGGTGGGCCCACCTCCGTCCTTCGAAAGGCTCTTCTTGCTCAATATGTCCTTATGAGGCCGAGGTTGTTGGAACGCCTCCAGGGAGTGCCAGCCCCGGTTCTCCTGACCAAGGTGCCCTTGTAAAGGGATAGAGATTCCGCCCTGTTACAAGGTCCCACAGGTATTGGCAGTGTGTCTGGGTCCTGCCCTATTTTCCGGACCATCAGCAGCAACGTGCTGAAAGAGCTGTAGAATTCTGGGCCCAGCTATTTCAGACCTGTTCTCCCATTACCCCTGTGCTCGCTGACTTACACTGGCCCCCAGTCCAGCAACGCCTCAGTTTTAAAATTCTCATCCTTGTTTTCAAATCCCCCCACGGCCTCGCCCCTCCCTATCTCTTTAACCTCCACCAGCCCTAAAACCCTCCGAGATCTCTGCGCTCCTCCAATTCTGGCCTCTTGCACATCCCCAATTTTAATCGCTCCACCATTGGCGGCCGTGCCTTCAGCTGCCTAGGCCCTAAGCTCTGGAATTCCCTCCGTAAATCTTTCCGCCTCTCTACCCCTCTCTCCTGCTTTAAGACACTTCTTAAAACCTACCTCCGTGACCAAGCTTGTGGTCACCTGTCCTAATATCTCCTTATGTGGCTCAGTGCTAAATTTTGTCTGATTACACTCCTGTGAAGCACCTTGGGACGTTTTTACTATGTTGAGGCACTCTATAAATGCAAGTTGTTGTTGTTGTCGTCTGGTCTTAAGTCGGACATTTCCACCACTCAGCACAAACTCAAGTAAAGTTCAGTACGTCACAATTGGGTAAGGTTGGTCAGACCCTGACCCCGTGATCTCTGCATGAGCAGCTCTGCTAAGTCACACACTTTCTAACTATTGGGGGAACAAGGTCCAGTAACTGGGAAGCTGGCTGAGGAACCAATCCTTTAAAAATAGCACAGAGAATATCAGTTCCCATTCTATCCTGCTGACTCATTCCAACACGAGGATTAGTAACATCAACAGCAAACGCAATCCATTGCAAACCCGGTTTATTGTGTCAAAAATAATCAGCATAGATTTATATATATATATATACATTCATATTCAAGAGTACAGAAAATTGTAGTCATTAAAAAAATTCCCTTCAGAACTGTTATGTGCCAGCAGATTTATCAATATACACCAGATATGAACAAAGAACATTCGTTTAAAGGAAAGCTTTTCATTCTTCAGAAAGAATAAACAATCACCTGATTTTTTTTTTAAACAAAAATAAACAACAAGGAAGGGATTGGGACATCTTGGCCATTATGTAGTGCAGGCCCTAGCTTGTTGGGAATAAATACTTTATGCTAAAAAGGAACAAAGAACATCCATCGTTTCATGTCCCCATTTCTCTCCAGCTCAGCTCACCGTGAAGAGTGTGTGCATTTAAGTTACACAAGATATGCCAGAGCTCAAACAACCAACCAGCCCAGATCTCAGCTCTGTGATAGCGCTGTGCTAAGTACAAAGCACAGCTTTAAGAGGCAGCTCAGTGTAACTAACACAGGCAGATCTGAAGTGAAAATCCACTGGAACTCCTAACAAAAGGGACCCAAGGATTGGTGAGTCCTTCTGCTACAAGTCCCAGTGCATTTTCACTGCAGATCTGTTGGGACTGAATCACAGCCAGTCGATTTCAGTGGGATCTGCGGCTTAAGGATCTGCTTTATATTTAAAATTGTGCATCGTGCAGCAGAGAGAGTGATCATTCGCTGCAGCTTAGACTTTCATACTAGTGAAAACAGCAATCGTCCACTGGCTAAATCTATTCTTTTAAGAAAGTGAGGTTTGATTGGTTTTGGGAACTCAGTTTTTCTGCAAGTTGAATGTGCAAGAATGTGACCGATCCTGTTTGAATTATTTTTTGCTTTTGCCAAAAGTCACGTGAACTGTCTCCTGCTACATTGGCAGATTAAGAAGCATTTGATTAGTCAGTTATAACAGTGGGCCCCACCACACGTAACAAGGAACATCTTTGAGAGTGATGATCTCCGAGAGTTCTCAGGGCACTTAGGGATGAGCAATAAATGCTGGCCTCGCCAGCGACACCCACATCCCACGAACGAATAAAAAAAAAGACTGATCAGGTGTCGAGCAAGCGTAGAACTTCTAAGCTCGAGACAGAGTAGGGTTGTCCTGGAGTCTCCAGAAATTGAAGATTAATCTCCAGGACACTGCCGTGAGCAAACCCAGGAGAAAAATCATAGGGGCATTTAAAAAAATTAATTTTCTTTCAACACATTTGCTTATTAGTTATAAAATTGTTGGAGATGGGAAATAAAAGGCTGTTTAACTGACAGTCAAGAATCATCCAAACAGGTAATGAAGAGTCTGTTCACTTTCCAATTGGCCGTGGGAAGGCAGTACACCATGTGAATGGACCTGTTGGGCGACCAATGGCAGGAGCGTGGGGACGGGGCAGTTGAAGGGAGGTCATGTGATGAAACCTCCAGGAATACATTCAGCCAGTGTTGGCCATCCTAAGACACAGTGGTAGCAAAAATCAAGTAAACAGAGGAGTGGTGGCACATGGGCTGTATTAAATCACTAGAAATAAGGCACTGCTAAAACGTCCAATCATCTAAAAGAATGGGCGGATGGGATTGCACAAGGTGAGAGCGGCCCAGCCACAGATTACTTTTTACATAAAGGCCAATTGAATTCTGTGCTTCTCAACTTCAGACACGTGGGAATCTTTGGGATAAGGCTGAAGCAACTTAACCGGGAGGAAGGAAGTGAGTGAAAGAAAGGCTCATTGGTTTCTCTTCCAACTTGTGTCTTTTGGGATCTGAAGTGTGACAGCCAGTCAGAATAAAGGACTATGGTACATTTGTCAAGAGTGGACGTGATGCACAACTGATCGGCGAGTGAAGGCTGCTTTAAAATATCACCTTGATTATAGACTCAACAAAATGAGGTGTGCCCATCCCATTGGACGGAAGGAGCAGGTCAGGCAGCTTCAACTTGGCAGAAGCCATTTTGTAGGACGTGAATCATATAGAAGTTTCAAGTTCTCAACAAAGCTTTCGTCAGACACTGATGGTAAGGGGGCACTATGGGACCAATGATATTTCAAACAAGCCGTCAAAACCAGTTAGTGAAAAGGGACTGAACTTTAAGCAAGGAAAAAATGTTCATGTGTGTAAACTATGAAGAATGCCCAATGCCATGCTCCTGTGGCATATTACAGACCTGTACCTCAAACTGTAGAAATTCAGTTCCATACACTATAGTCAGTTTATCAGATGCTATTTCCAACAGTCTCACACTAATGTTTGCAAATGGAATCATAAATTTAAGGTTTCCCATTTGTAACGCAATAAATCCATTGAATAACTTTTTCTAAACACTTTATGGAAATCTCAAATTCTGATCATCCTGATTTGCTCACTTGTATTTATGGGAATACACAAGGACCAGTGCAGTAAAACCCAAGCTGTAAACTCACTAAGATTTCCATTATATAGTTTATAGCGTCACATTACAATTATTATGCAGCAGGTAGACCGAGGAGGGTAGTCACTACATCCTGTAACTGGTATTATGGTTTGGTAATAGGGTGTTTTGGCTCGGGAGAATTGTTTACAAGGAAATAAATATTACACACACACATGTGCTTAGATATCTAGGCAAGTGAGAACACTCTGGGTCAGAGGGAGTTGGTATATTCATCAGAGAACAGCCTGAAATAGAGAAACCAAAAATATCTATTGTTTCAAAAAAAAATGTAAAAACAAAATCCAAAAATGCAGTAGTTAACACACTGCAATAAAATATAAAATGTTACCTTGAATGGACTGAGTGACATTAGATCAATGATTAGATGATGTCACAATGGGACCAATTCTCCAATCACGACCCTCACAGGCCGACGAATGTCCATCAAGAAATTGATTTTCCGTGCATCTATTGGAATGAGTGTTCGTAGAGCACAGACAGTCAGAAAAGTGCGCCCTCACTGTTATTACAGTGGGCAGATGGGCCTGCACTGGGGCGCGGCGGTGAGATGGGCCTGCACTGGGGCGCGGCGGTGAGATGGGCCAGCACTGGGGCGCGGCGGTGAGATGGGCCAGCACTGGGGCGCGGCGGTGAGATGGGCCTGCACTGGGGCGCGGCGGTGAGATGGGCCAGCACTGGGGCGCGGCGGTGAGATGGGCCAGCACTGGGGCGCGGCGGTGAGATGGGCCAGCACTGGGGCGCGGCGGTGAGAAGGGCCAGCACTGGGGCGCGGCGGTGAGAAGGGCCAGCACTGGGGCGCGGCGGTGAGATGGGCCAGCACTGGGGCGCGGCGGTGAGATGGGCCAGCACTGGGGCGCGGCGGTGAGATGGGCCAGCACTGGGGCGCGGCGGTGAGATGGGCCAGCACTGGGGCGCGGCGGTGAGATGGGCCAGCACTGGGGCGCGGCGGTGAGATGGGCCAGCACTGGGGCGCGGCGGTGAGATGGGCCAGCACTGGGGCGCGGCGGTGAGATGGGCCAGCACTGGGGCGCGGCGGTGAGAAGGGCCAGCACTGGGGCGCGGCGGTGAGAAGGGCCAGCACTGGGGCGCGGCGGTGAGATGGGCCTGCACTGGGGCGCGGCGGTGAGAAGGGCCAGCACTGGGGCGCGGCGGTGAGATGGGCCAGCACTGGGGCGCGGCGGTGAGATGGGCCTGCACTGGGGCGCGGCGGTGAGATGGGCCAGCACTGGGGCGCGGCGGTGAGATGAGCCAGCACTGGGGCGCGGCGGTGAGATGGGCCAGCACTGGGGCGCGGCGGTGAGATGGGCCAGCACTGGGGCGCGGCGGTGAGATGGGCCAGCACTGGGGCGCGGCGGTGAGATGGGCCAGCACTGGGGCGCGGCGGTGAGATGAGCCAGCACTGGGGCGCGGCGGTGAGATGGGCCAGCACTGGGGCGCGGCGGTGAGATGGGCCAGCACTGGGGCGCGGCGGTGAGATGGGCCAGCACTGGGGCGCGGCGGTGAGATGAGCCAGCACTGGGGCGCGGCGGTGAGAAAGAAAACTTCAGTTCAATAGTAACAATTAAACCAATTTTAATTCCGCACAAAATGTTAAATTCCTTTATTACAATAATCACAGTAAGAATAGGATTTATTGAAGTCACAGCTAGGAACTATTAAATGGCTCTGGGCACAGGGGAAAATGGCACCAGATGCCAAACAATGGCCTTTGCTCAATACTGAGCCCCTCGTACCTGGAACTTGGTGATGAGTGAAGCTGGCTGGGGTCTGGGAGGAGGCCATTGCTGGGGCTCTGGATTAGTAGAGACAGGAAGGCCAGTTCCAAAAAAAAAAGGAAGGACTTCAATGGAAAGAGGGGAACGTCATGAATCATTAGTCACAAGCTGTCGACATTTATACACTAATATATAAAGGCAAAAAATATACACAATTTCCTGATTTCAAATTTGTCTACCCGTACTTGTGGAATCACGAAGATGAAAGATCAGTGCATCAAAGAGAAGTTGATGTTAAAGGTGTTGCTAAATCTGGAAATTCCCACACGCTCTGGTCAGAACCTCGGTCACCTCACTGAGGGAGGGCGGCCTGGCTCGGTGCTGTCCCCATGGAAAGAATGTCAGTTTGCAGCACAGTTCAGCCCTGGTCGCCTCGCACAGCTCCCAACATTAACACCACGATGGGAAAAGGCATGAAAAGCAATCAGTTGTTTTTATGTAGTGATTCGTGGCATTTCTCAAACATTTCGCAGCACTTCACACAGAAAGACTTATACTGAAGCACAGTAACTATGTCGGCAAACAAAAAGGCAGAAAATATAAAGAGTGTGGCGAGTCGGAATGAAAATAATCTCATTGAGCAGTTCAAACAATGTCAGAGTGCAGCCTGAATCTCAACATCAGATTTTCACTGAAATCAGTTTCACTCCGTCTTATTTCCATCTGAAAAGTGGGCACTACAATGACTGCCCCCTGCGACTGTCCCTGGCATCATGACACCCACACATCTCTCAATTATTGCATAAGGGCATGCTCATCAGAAGAGGACAGGTGACAAGAGTTTAATCTCCAGCAGGTTAAAAAATGGTCACCTAATAAATTGGTGCATTTTTTTAAAAATAAAATGACATGTATACAACACCCCATATTATACCCAGGGTGAGAGGCACTGGTTAAACTTAAGATTTTTCTCCCCACGGCTTTGAGGTAAAAGTCTCAGTCTTATTCACCCCAAGGCGGTCAAAGTTCAATTCCTGGGCCGTGCAGAGTTAGTTGATCTCAACCGAGCCAGCAGTAAAGGCAGTCCAATTGGCCGCTACATTCTTGGAGGTAAAGAGGAGAATGAATCAGGGTTTCTGCTCTCGATCACCCTCTCGTAACCCCTGCTGGACATGTAAGGATATCAGGTGAGGGCTCGATCAGGCTTGGCTACGATGTCCTCTACAGTTGAGTAGCCTGCCAACACTCATCTTCAAGGCACGTGCATGAAGAATAGCCACTAAGGCACTAGAAGGTGACCACGACATGTGACACCACATCCCATCAAGAGAGTCAAGACCTTCAGAAGATATGAGGAGATCACCACACCAAATCAAGGGAGTCAACATTAACTTTGTTTTGTTAGCAGTGGCTAGAATTGAGTTGGGGTGATTTTCACTTTTATCAGCGGGCCTGATAATGGGGACCTGACGACCCTTCTAATTGGGAGAGGTGTAGTGCGGGCTGCGGTAGTCACCCTTCATCTTCATCTGCCCGACACCTCTCCCAATTGGGAGGGTCGCCAGGTCCCCATCGCCTGTTTTTTCACCCGCTGATAAAAGTGAAAATGACCTCAACTCAATTCTAGCCACTGCCAACAAAACAAAGTTAGTGTTGCACAAAAGAAACAGAAAGAGAACTATGACCGACTGTGGGTCTCTGACTGAAGTGTTTGGTTACAGACATGAGCTCACAAGGGGAAAAAAACACAAAACCACAGCTCAAAGAAAAACCAAGAATCAAATTATATCAGCATGTGGGATATCTGTATATGATCCTGCCCTACCAAAATCACAACAATTTAAATTACATCACTACAAAATGATAGTAGGTTAGCCCACCTCATGAGCAGGCAGCACTGCCCCAAGTGCAGGGCTGCTATCTCCAGTACAGAGATAAGCTATGGAAAGTAGCTACTGCCCACATTCTATTCTAGCCTGGATTCTTTCACATTCATTTAATACAATTGGACCAAATGGTGTAAAACCAACCATTTTCTATTAGGAACATACAGCAGGACCCTGAGATTTTAGGATGTAGTAACATTGCCCCCATTATATCAGATAAGTCCTCAGATAAGTCACCCAGTCCAGATGGGATGCATCCTAGGTTGCTGAGGGAAATAAGGGTTGAAATTGCGGAGATACTGGCCATAATCTTCCAAATAGATACGGGGGGTAGTGCCAGAGTACTGAAGAATTGCAAATGTTATACCCTTGTTCAAAAAAGGGTGTAAGGATAAACCCAGTAACTACAGGCCAGTCAGTTTAACCTCGGTGGTGGGGAAACATTTAGAAACGATAATCCGGGACAGAATTAACAGTCACTTCGACGAGGGTGGAGTGATTAGGGAAAGCCAGCATGGATTTGTTAAAGGCAAATCGTGTTTAACTAACCCGATGGAGTTTTTTGATGAGGTAACAGAGGGGGAGATGAGGGCAATGCAGTTGATGTGGTGTATATGGACTTTCAAAAGGCATTTGATAAAGTGCCGCATGGTAGGCTTATCATCAAGATTGCGGCCCATGGAATAAAGGGGGCAGTAGCAACATGGATACAGAATTGGCTAAGGGACAGGAAACAGAGTAGTGGTGAACGGTTGTTTTTCGGACTGGAGGGAGGTGTACAGTGATGTTCCCCAAGGTTCAGTGCTGGGACCACTGCTTTTCTTGATATATATTAATGACTTGGACTTGGGTGTACAGGGCACAATTTCAAAATTTGCAGATGACACAAAATTTGGAAGGGTAGTGAACAGTGAGGAGGATAGTGATAGACTTCAAGAGGATATAGACAGGCTGGTGGAATGGGCGGACACGTGGCAGATGAAATTTAACGTAGAAAAATGCAAAGTCATACATTTCGGTAGGAAGAATGAGGAGAGGCAATATAAACTAGAGGGCACAAGTCTAAAAGGAATACAGGAACAGAGAGACCTGGGGGTATACGTGCACAAATCGTTGAAGGTGGCAGAGCAGGTTGAGAAAGCGGTTAAAAAAAAGCATACGGGATTCTGGGCTTTATAAATAGAGGCATAGAGTACAAAAGCAAGGAAGTTATGATGAACCATTATAAAACACTGGTTCGGCCTCAACTGGAGTATTGTGTCCAGTTCTGGGCACCGCACTTTAGGAAAGATGTCAAGGCCTTAAAGATGTTGCAAAAAAGATTTACTAGAACGATTCCAGGGATGAGGTACTTTAGTTACGTGGATAGACTGGAGAAGCTGGGGTTGTTCTCCTTGGAACAGAGACGGTTGTGAGAAGATTTGATAGAGGTATTCAAAATCATGAAGGGTCCAGACAGTTTAGATAGAGAGAAACTGTTCCCATTAGCAGAAGGGTTAAGGACCAGAGGACATAGATTTAAGGTGATTGGCAAAAAAACCAAAAGTTAACACGAGGAAAAACTTTTTTACACAGCGAATGGTTATGATCTGGAATGCACTGCCCGAGGGGGTGGTGGAGGCAGATTCAATCATGGCCTTCAAAAGGGAATTGGAAGGAAAAAATTTGCGGGGCTATGGGGATAGGTTGGGGGAGTGGGACTAACTGGATTGCACTGCAGAGTGCAGGCACGGACTCGATGGGCTGACTGGCCTCCTTCTGTGCTGTAACCTTTCTATAATTCTATGATCAACACATACCCCAAACCACTCCAAACTGATGAAGGAGTGGGAATGCACCTCAGGAGACAGATCTAATCTGACCCCCAAGCTAGAAGGTGCAAAATCCCATCCATGGGTCTCACATTGGTAAGTTGCAGTAGGTGCAGTACAACTCCAGCAAAAAATGCACTCCAGAAGCACCTTGTGTGTCAGGGCACTTTACAAACTTACATTTCGATATTAATAGCAAGGAACTGGTCCCACCTGTGCTCTTATAACAGTAAAGGTCATTCGGAGTGACATTCTAAACACAAGTTCAAGCATGCATGCTCAGGGCTCCCTCTCAGAGGATCTCAGTGATGCAGATAGTTGGCAAGGTGTCTCCGATCAGTAGCTGTGCGTCTCAACCTACGGATATTGGTTTGAGATCGCTAGCTGCAGTGCAACTGAAATAGGGACTAAAGTTGTTTTATAATAGGTGGGTGGATTCCACTCAGCTCGTGGCATCTTTCTCTTCCAATTGCAACCACAGCTGAACGACAAGCATGATTTCACAAAGGGACAGCCCCATTCAGTTCAATTAAGGATGCTAAATCATCAGCCCACTTAATTGCATAAATCGCCACATTCCAAAGATTATCCAATTAATCATTAGGCAATAGAAGTGCAATGTTTTCCCTTATTTCACAATGAAAATAATTGAAGACCTTAAACTGAAACCTGTAATATATAAAATCTAGTCGAAATCAAACTTTATCAAAAATAAAAATGAAAATTTGCATCCAGTGTGTATCGAGTACAATCTCAGTACAGGCGAGAGGCAGTGATTCAATCAACCGATAATGCCAAAGTCATAACTAATTATCCCAGAGATTTAGGAATATTGTGGACTGTATTCATGTAAAAAAAGTTACCTTATCTGCATAAATGACCTTCCCAATAGCAAAGGGTGCAACAGAAGAGATAAACCACTCATCAGTAAGCAACAATCATTCTATGAGGCTTTGGTAATAGTCCATAAAAGATCACTTGACCAAGGGACTGAATAATACCATTGGTAAGTTACTGATTAAAAAATAGGACAACGGAGACAGTTTGCAGTAGTCATGCCATAATCCAGAACGAGTGGTTCTTACGAATGGAGTGCAAAGATTGTGAAGATTGTGTGGATCAGGAGCGGCTCCCAGTGTTAATCTCGCTGCCTTTCTGTACACAGTCCACTCCTGATAATTCAAAGTCATTTTTTACACTGGAAAAAAATAATTATCCAATCATTTGAATTAGGCAATGTCAATAATACAGCAAATTGGTGCTAAAAAATTTGAATTATCAGATAATTTGAATTGAGCAATTTTGAATTAAGATGCGTAGACTGTAATGGAGACATGGACCTCAGGCAGGGACAAGTGTCCCACACAAATCAGAAAACTCCCAATGTTTATGTGATGCCAGCCAATCTTAGTGAGTGCAGCCACAGGTGGGGGGGGGGGGGGGGTAAAAAGAGAGGCAAGACACCGATTTTTCATTTTCTTACTATTACACAGCAGCTGCACAGAAAACAGAAAGATGCAGGTGAAGAAATAAAGAGAGCGAGTTGGACCTGACAGTATAAATCATCAGGATTCGTTTGGTTAGCAGTGGTTTTGTAGCAAGTAATAATCAATGCAAATACGCAAATCAACATTCAAATCAATTATCTTGGAGAATTTTATATGTGCTTGGGCAGTATTTGCTAAAGAAATATTCCATTAATGATCGACTTTCTTTGATTTGATTTCCATGACCACCACTTAAAAAATTCCAGATATGAACCCCACGAGTCTGAGAGAATTCTCGTTCGATACCAGAAGCATCATTCTCTTTCCATGTATTTTCTACAAAGTACAATTTCCAATCAGAATATGGAACTGGGTAGAACCATTTTTGGGGCAAATAATGAATCCCATTGCATTCTGCATCAAGGTAATCATCGAGATTAACTGTGTTACACCATTTCCTGAACATTCGACTTATCAGGTCAGGGCCCTGCTGGCCCCAATTGTCTCCGTTGTAATTTTCAACATAATCAGTTATGCAGCTATGTGTAAAGGAATGACTGCGGTTAAATCCCAAAGCTGCACTATTGGCATAATTTTCTGATTGTGAACAGATAAAATTTTTGAACTCCAAGGTCTTCAGCGATATGATGTCCGTGTCCAGATAGATGCCTCCGTACTTCCACAGGAGCGCTATCCGACAGGCATCGGAGAGCACATGGATCCAATACTTTTCCGTGCTAGGATTTACCTGTATTATAACAGAGGGAAGACTCATCATTTGTAATTTGAGATTAAAATAACCCCTCCCTCCAAAAGCTCCCCCCGCCACAATGCTCATTGGTTGAGGACCAACGACCGAGAACACTTTGTAACTGGCTGCGAGGTCGGGCATGCGGATGGGATGAACAGGGTTAGTTCGGCCTCCATCTTGCTTGGCCTTTCAATGGAAAAAGACTGTTGCCACTTTCCCTACAGCATCCGGCCAAGCCTTCAACTTGAATTTGATGGGAACATGGATGAGATGTCACAAAAGCCTATGCCCTACCATCCATGCCACAGCACATATCAAGTGAAGCTTTAGTTTAAAAAAAGCAACCAACCTCAGGCTTCAGACCCAAGTCTAACCAAATGAGAATTATTGACCACATCCCTGCTGTGTTCCATGGCTCATGCTGAAATATTACTTTGTGCAGTATGTAAATATGTATTTTGTTCTGCCCCTAAAAGGCAGCAATGTTAGATACCACAAGATTTAGTCACTAGATGAGCACATGCCACATACTAAATAGCTTGTTCTGCTCTCGATTATTGGATCCTCCACCAAGGTAGATAAAAGACACAGCTTACAGCAAGTACGCTCAGATGTAATCAAGTTATTAATTTTGCCTAGTGGAGTCTATACCATAGACAACCATCAGACAGAATGAATTCAGCATTGAAACACTCAATAAACACAGTTATTGTGAAGGAAAAATTGTAGGTGAACATTTTATTACCCTGACAGACTCTCAGACAACCCATCTGAATGCTGAATGGAAACCCAAAATGGACCTTAAACAATAAGAGCATTTGAACACAAGACAAATCAAGCGTGTAAATATTTGGGATTTTCCAATTTGTATCATTTCAGGTTTAGGAATCCTGCTCTTTTGATGAAAGGACAACAAAATATTTTTTCCTTGCACACAAACTGCCAGCAAGAAACTTCCATACATGGCTGGAGCCAGAAAATCAAGAACTAATATTTTAATAAGGTTCAAAAAAGACACATGACTGTTGGGGATTTCTTGGAGGGGACGATGGCAAAAAGTTGGTCTAATTCTTCTTGAATTGGTCTCCAGCCTATAGTAGTTGTCTCCATATAATTAAAAGAGCACAATTCAAACTAGCAATGGTTCTGGTCTATGTTCGTTAGTGTTGATAACCAATGCTCCTTAGCACATGATTTAAATAAAACTGGAACAATGGCTAACATTTTAACATTTGCATACTGCACTTAAATCGCACGTGACCAGCAGATTGAGAACGCAATTGAGTAAAGTGAGTTTGGCCTGAATTGGAGTGAGTGGGTAAGCAGTAAATTATAATTTTTGACTTTTTTTTGTAAGTTGTGACTGGACTGGTTTGATTGATAAGCCAGGTGTGAAAGTACTGGTGACTGGGTGTCAGTTTTCACTATTGACTCGTTTGAAAGTGCCACCTGTATTTGAATAGCTGGCTGTTTACACCAACTATGTTGTTTTGAATGGATTAAGTTTAGAGTGGTGGAGGTGAGCAATGAATTTAGTTGGTTTGAAACTACTCTCAATTACTTGAATTTCCAAGTCCTTCATTTATTCTGGCAGGACAGTAGAAACCTGTGCAGAATTTGCACGATGTGGGAGTATCTGGAAACTACAGTGTGTCCAGAATAACCACAGGCTTAAGGAGTGTCTTCAGATGAATTTGAAGGTCAAAAAGCTGCCGAGCTTGAGAAACAGTTGGAGACACTCTGTACTACATGGGAAGAGGAGGGGGTCTTAGAGAGCACACTGCAGGGGATGGTCAGCCTGTCGCCAGGGAGGAATAGTGAGGCAGAGAGATAAACCAGAGGAAAGAGAAGGCCTTTGACAGAGGCAGTGGAGGAAACTCCCAAGCTGTCTCCAATGATTTGATAGATTATACAGTGATGGATATCGATAGTGCAGATGACAAAGGAAACTTAAGCAAGGAAAATCACTGGCAAAATCATGGTGCTGTGGCAGGAGTGGTTACCTAGATGGAAAATACTAGAGTAGAGATAGGACAAGTGGTAGCTAAAGGGAATTCTATTACAGTATAGACAACCTTTCCTGCAGCCACAACTGGGAGCCAAATGGTCTGTTACCCCCCAATCAGTATTCACTGAACTGACTGGCTCTAACCATAGCCAGATATCCTTCTCTACTTCCTGGACTGACTTCAATTCTAAACTTCTGCAGACTGTTTGGTTCCCTGTTTAATTGACGAGGAAAAGACTTGAATTCTGACTCTCCCTCAGTTCTGTGTCGAAGATTGATTAGTTGAGTTGCCAATCAAACCTGCCACCGCCTTCCTGGGAATGGTTCCCATCAACCACATTGGGCCAGATTTTGCTGTGAGCGGTGAACGAATGGCGCCAGTTATTGATTAGACGTGCACCTTGCCCATAAACTGACTCCGGGGTTTTGCACAGCAAGTTACTGTCAGTCAAACAGAGCAAGCAGCTGTGTATCTCCTTAACCAATCAGATTGAAGAATTGTTAATGAGCAGCACAGAGTCTGAACCAGGAAGTGCAAGTTGGAATAGTAAATTCAATGTCAAATCAGGTACAGAAAGCAAAATAAAGAGAGGGAAAGAAAGATTGAGTTAAGAGAAAGAGAGAGATAAAAGAGACAACGAAAAAGTTTTTAAAAAATTAATTTTTAAAAAATCTTCAACAATAATTAAAAGCTGAAGGAATGAGACTCCACACTTGTAAAAGTTAATTTTCAGTGCCAGAGAGGTTGTTTGGCAATAATTAAGACTTACCACGACATTAAAAGTGTACTTAGACTGGAATGGACAAGCCCTAACTTTTTGTGGCGAGTTTAGTCCGTATCTACGATATCAGTACAGGAGCTTCACGCCGTTCGATATATTTGAACAGAGAGATGCCGTTTTCACTCAGCTTACGGAGGGCCAGCACATCTCAGACTGCAACTTCCGAATTTTCACGTTCGATTTGCACGTGTGCAAATTGGACATGGCGAGTGCTCATCAATAATGGTGAGTACTGTTAGCCTCGCCATTACCTTCACAGCAAAATCCAACCCATTGTCTGCTCAGCTAAACCACACCCTGCTGTGTTCCAATGAATGAAACCATTGCAATTGTGTATGTGTAAATGTCACTAGCAATCCCCATTGTCTCCAACTGATATGATATGACATGACATGACAGAAACACAATCATAGAATAGAATCACAGAAACATTACAGCACAGAAGGAGGCCATTCGGCCCATCGAGCCCGTGCCGGCTCTTTGTAAGAGCAATCCAGTTAGCCCCATTCCCCCACTCTTTCCCCGTAGCCCTGCAAATTTTTTCCCTTCAAGTATTTATCCAATTCCTTTTTGAAAGCCATGAATGAATCTGCTTCCACCATCCTTTCAGGCAGCGCATTCCACATCACAACTACTCACTGCGTAAAAAAGACTTTCCTCACATCGTCTTTGGTTCTTTTGCCAATCACCTTAAATCTGTGACCTCTGGTTCTCGACCCTTCTGCCAATGGGAACAGTTTCTCTTTATTTACTTTATCTGAACCTGTCATGATTTTGAACACTTCTTTCAAATCTCCTCTCAACCTTCTCTGCTCTAAGGAGAACAACCCCAGCTTCTCCAGTCTATCATGTAACTGAAGTCCCTCAACCCTGGAACCATTCTAGTAAATCTTTTCTGCACCCTTTCTAAGGTCTTCACATCCTTCCTAAAGTGCGGTGCCCAGACTTGGACACAATACTCCAGTTGTGGCCAAACCAGTGTTTTATAAAGGTTCATCATAACTTCCTTGCTTTTGTACTCTATGCCTCTATTTACAAAGCCCTGCCACCTTAAAAGATTTGTGCACATATACCCCCAGATCTCTCTGCGCCTGCATCCCCTTTAGAATTGAACCATTTAGTTTATATTGCCTCTCCTCATTCTTCCTGCCAAAATGTATCACTTTGCACTTTTCTGCATTTAATTTCATCTGCCATGTGTCTGCCCATTCCACCAGCATGTTTATTTCCTCTTGAAGTCTTTCACTATTCTCCTCCCTGTTCACTACACTTCCAAGTTTTGTGTCATCTGCAAATTTTGAAATTGTGCCCTGTACACCTAAATCCAAGTAATCAATATATATCATAAAAAAGCAGTGGTCCTAGTGCCGACCCCTGCGGGACATAATACTCCAGCTGAAGCCTCGACCAGTGATTTATAAAGTTTTAGCAAAACTTCTTTGTTTTTGCACTTTTTGCCTCGATTAATAAAACCCAGCATCCCATATGCTTTTTTAACAGCCTTCTCAATCTGTCCTGCCACCTTCAAAGATTTGTGCACATATACCCCTATGTCTGTCTGTTCCTGCACCCCCTTTAGAATTAAATAAAACAAGGTTAGATAGAGATAGCAGGGCAGGTGGTGTGCCATAACAACAACATGTGGGAGTTTGTGGAGAGCAGTGAGATCCCGAGTAACCACATCGGCAGTAAGTGTCTGCAATTCGAAGAACTTCAGCTCAGAGTTGTTGAGCTGGAGTCCGAGCTGCAGGCATTGCGATGCAGCAGGCAGGGCGAGCAGTTACCTGGACACTTTATTCCAGGAGCCAGTCACATCCCTTAGGTTAAGTAGTACTTTAGAGTTAGTCATGATCAGGGACAGGAGGATGTGACTGCGAGTCAGGCAGGTATGGGGACACAGGATGCAGTGAAGGAGGAGCCTCAGCCTTTGGCCTTGTCCAACAGATATGAATTACTTGCTACCTGTGTGGATGAGAACAAGGACTGCAGGGAGGATGGGCAAACTGACCATTGCATTGTGGTACAGGAGGCCATTTCAAGTGGGGGGAGTGAAACGGAATGTGGTAGTGATAGGGGATAGTATAGTCAGGGGGATAGATACGTTCTTTGCAGATGCTACCAAGAGTCCCTAAGGCTGTGTTGCCTGCCCGGTGCCAGGGTTAAGGATATCTCCCCGCAGCTGGAAAAGAACTTGGAGCATGAGGGGGAGGATCCAGTTGTCGTGGTCCATGTAGGAACCAACGATATAGGTAGAACTAAGAATGAGGTTCTGCTGAGGCAGTTTGAAGAGCTAGGGTCTAAATTAATAAGCAGAATCTCAAAAGGTAATAATCTCTGGATTACTACCTGAGCCGCACACAAATTGGCATAGGGACAAACAGATCTTAGAATTAAATATGTGGCTCAAAGAGTGGTGTGGGAGACAGGGGTTTCGATTCATGGGGCACTGGCACCAGTACTGGGGAAAGAGGGAGCTGTTCCATTGGGACGGGCTCCACTTGAACCGGACTTGGACCAGTGACCTGGCGAATCAACTAACTAGACTGTAGATAGGGCTATAAACTAATAAGGGGGGGCGGATGGCGGGAGGGGTCAGGTGAGGGGAAATTTAGAAATCTAAAGAGAAAGACAAGGCAAAAGACCTTCATCAATGACCTTCCCTCCATCATAAGGTCAAAAATGGGAACGTTCGCTGATGATTGCACAGTGTTGAGTTCGATTTGCAACCCCTCAAATAATGAAGCAGTCCGTGCCCACATGCAGCAAGACCTGGACAACATCCAGGCTTGGGCTTTTATTTTGTTTTTTACATTCCTTCAATGGATGTGGGCGTCGCTGGTGAGACTGCCATTTATTGCCCATCACTAATTGCCCTTGAGAAGGTGGTGATGAGCCGCCTTCTTGAACCACTGCAATCAGTGTGCTGAAGGTTCTCCCACAGTGCTGTTAGGAAGGGAGTTCCAGGATTTTGACCCAGCGACGATGAAGGAACGGCGATATATTTCCAAGTCAGGATGGTGTGTGACTTGGAGGGGAACGTGCAGGTAGTGTTGTTCCCATGTACCTGCTGCTCTTGTCCTTCTAGGTGGTAGAGGTCGCGGGTTTGGGAGGTGCTGTCGAAGAAGCCTTGGCGAGTTGCTGCAGTGCATCCTGTGGATGGTACACACTGCAGCCACGGTGCGCCGGTGGTGAAGGGAGTGAATGTTTAGGGTGGTGGATGGGGTGCCAATTAAGCGGGCTGCTTTGTCCTGGATGGTGTCGAGCTTCTTGAGTGTTGTTGGAGCTACACTCATCCAGGCAAGTGGAGAGTATTCCATCACACTCTTGACTTGTGCCTTGTAGATGGTGGAAAGGCTTCAAGGAGTCAGGAGGTGAGTCACTCGCCGCAGAATACCTAGCCTCTGACCTGCTCTTATAGCCATAGTATTTATGTGGCTGGTCCAGTTAAGTTTCTGGTCAATGGTGACCCCCAGGATGGTGATGGTGGGGGATTCAGCAATGGTAATGCCATTGAATGTCAAGGGGAGGTGGTTGGACTCTCTCTTGTTGGAGATGGTCATCGCCTGGCCATTGTCTGGCACGAATGTTACTTCCACTTATCAGCCCAAGCCTGGATGTTGTCCAGGTCTTGCTGCACGCAGGCTCAGACTGCTTCATTATTTGAGGGGTTGCGAATGGAACTGAACACCGTGCAATCATCAGTGAACATCCCCATTTCTGACCTTATGATGGAGGGAAGGTCATTGATGAAGCAGCTGAAGATGGTTGGGCCTAGGGCACTGCCCTGAGGAACTTCTGCAGCAATGCGCTGAGATGATTGGCCTCCAACAACCACTACCATCTTCCTTTGTGCTAGGTATGACTCCAGCCACTGGAGAGTTTTCCACGATTCCCACTGACTTCAATTTTACTAGGGCTCCTTGGTGCCACACTCGGTCAAATGCTGCCTTGATGTCAAGGGCAGTCACTCTCACCTCACCTCTGGAATTCAGCTTTTTTGTCCATGTTTGGACCAAGGCTGTAATGAGGTCTGGAGCCGAGTGGTCCTGGCGGAACCCAAATTGAGCATCGGTGAGCAGGTTATTGGTGATTAAGTGCCGCTTGATCGCACTGTCGACGACACCTTCCATCACTTTGCTGATGATTGAGAGTAGACTGATGGGGCGGTAATTGGCCAGATTGGATTTGTCCTGCTTTTTGTGGACAGGACATACCTGGGCAATTTTCCACATTGTCGGGTAGATGCCAGTGTTGTAGCTGTACTGGAACGGCTTGACTAGAGGAGCAGCTAGTTCTGGAGCACAAGTCTTCAGCAGTACAGTCGGGATGTTGTTGGGGCCCATAGCCTTTGCCGTATCCAGTGCACTCAGCCGTTTCTTGATATCACATGGAGTGAATCGAATTGGCTTAAGACTGGCTTCCATGATGGTGGGAATGGCAAGTAACATTCGTGCCAGACAAGTGCCAGGCAATGACCATCTCCAACAAGAGAGAGTCTAACCACCTCCCCTTGACATTCAACGGCATTACCATCGCCGAATCCCCCACCATCAACATCCTGGGGGTCACCATTGACCAGAAACTTAACTGGACCAGCCATATAAATACTGTGGCTGCAAAAGCAGGTCAGAGGCTGGGTATTCTGCGGCGAGTGACTCAGCTCCTGACTCCCCAAAGCCTTTCCACCATCTACAAGGCACAAGTCAGGAGTGTGATGGAATACTCTCCACTTGCCTGGATGAGTGCAGATCCAACAACACTCAAGAAGCTCGACACCATCCAGGACAAAGCAGCCCACTTGATTGGCACCCCATCCACCACCCTAAACATTCACTCCCTTCACCACCAGTGCACAGTGGCTGCAGTGTGTACCATCCACAGGATGCACTGCAGCAACTCGTCAAGGCTTCTTCGACAGCACCTCCCAAACCCATGACCTCTACCACCTAGAAGGTCAAGGGCAGCAGGCACATGGGAACAACACCACCTGCACGTTCCCCTCCAAGTCACACACCATCCCGACTTGGAAATATATCGCTGTCCCTTCATCGTCGCTGGGTCAAAATCCTGGAACTCCCTACCTGACAGTACTGTGGGAGAACCTTCACCACATGGACTGCAGCGGTTCAAGAAGGCGGCTCATCACCACCTTCTCAAGGGCAATTAGGGATGGGCAATAAATGCCGACCTCGCCAGCGACACCCACATCCCATGAACGAATAAAAAAAAGAGCAGTTTAGCGATTTGGGTAAAGGTGAGCAGAGTGTGACAGGAAGGGACGGAGAGTTTCAGAAATAGTGCATCAATGAATAAGGTCAAAGCAGGGACTAATGTTAAAATGTTAAAATTAAAAGTTCTTTATCTGAATGCACAAAACATTTGTAACAAGATAGACAAATTAGTTGCACAAATAGAGATAAATGGGTTCGATCCAATAGCCATTACAGAGATGTGGTTGCAGTGACCCGGGTTGGGAACTAAATATTCCAGGGTCCTTGGCATTTCGGAGAGAATGGAAAAGAAGGGGTTGTAGCCCTGATAATACAGGATGATCTAAGGACAGTGGTGAGAAAGGATCTTGACTCGGAAGATCAGGAAGTAGAATCAGTGTGGGTGGAGCAAAGAAATAACAAAGGGCAGAAAACACTGGTGAGAGTAGTTTATAGGCCCCCCTAATCGTAGCTATACCGTTGGTCAGAGTATTAATCAAGAAATAATAGGAGTTTGTAACAAAGGAAACGCAGTAATCATAGGGGACTTTAATCTTCATATTGACTGTTCTGAGGAGAAAACAACGAGGGTCGATGAGGGTAGCGCGTTTGATGTAGTCTACATGGATTTTAGCAAGGCTTTTGACAAGGTCCCACATGGCAGACTGGTCAGAAAAGTAAAAGCCCATGGGATCCAAGGGAAAGTGACAAGTTGGATCCAGAAGGCGGGACATCATGAGGATGGACATGTCGGGCGACCAATGGCGGGAGTGTGGTGGTGGGGAGGGGGGCGGTGGGGTGGGAGGTCATGTGATGAAATCTCCAGGAACGCGTCCAAATAGAGTTGGCAACCCCAAGTGCTCATCTGACACCAGCTCCGGACCCCTTGGATGTGCTGTGGCCTCCTAGCGCAGTCTTTGGGGTCTCCGCAATGTCCCACAAGTGCTGGTTATAAAGGCAAGGCCGCACATGAAGAGAGTGCGTTAAAAATGGAATGTCGAGCACTTGTTTCACCCAAAGGGTGATTTGGCTCCTGCCCGCCGTTTGAACGGGGAAGGAGAACCGGCCGGGAGCACGGACGGCATTCGCTGAGGCACTGCTGGAGATGCAGCCCGCCATTTTTCCGCCAATCATGGTCGCTATGATCAACGAGGCGGCCGCCATCTTCTGACGAGCCGCCCGCTGTGCGCGCAGGACCTCACAAAATCCTGCCCCGTGCCTTTAAGGGTAACGGAGGAGGGGTTTTGCTGGATGGGGGAAGAGGGGCAAGCCATTTTGAAGCCTCGGCAATAGGTGTGCGACAGTTCCTGAGGTGCCTCCCCACCCATTAGGAGATGGGAGTGCGGTCATTTGACGACACATGGGAATTAAATGTATTCTTCAGTTGACTGCTCTGACCAGTGCTGGTTCATTCAGCTGACAATCACAAGCTGGGATTTGAATGTACAGCGTCCTGGTCAGTCCTGGTCTGATTTGCTTTATTTATAATCTTTTAATTCCATTTCCTTTTTTTAAAATCAAGAGCACTATCAATGTTTTCCCCATTCGGTTTGTTTGGTCGGATGAGAGATAACGATTCCAACCAGCGCCCTTGCAATCCATTGAAGTATTATGCAATAATCTATGTTGTAAGCCATGTATTTGTGATTCTATTAATGCTGCGAATTTGTACCTGTAATTTCACACCAACCGGGAGCTTTCAGTATCCCAGTCACTTTACTGATCAATGCTAACCATTCTTATCCAATGAGGTGTAGCTTCCCGTTAGCCTCTGCAGTGGATTGGACACTTGCGTTCGAAATGTCCAATCGCACGCTTGGGTTCTGGTCCCACACTGCCTTGCCACGATCATCATAGAATCATACAGCGCAGAGGGAGGCCGTTCGGCCCATCGTGCCTGTGCCAGCTCTTTGAAAGAACTACCCAATTAATCCCACTCCTCCCCTTCTACCTTGCTCTTCACCCCTAGCCCTGCAGTTTTTTTTTTCCTTTTCAAGCATCCAGTTCCCTTCTGAAGGTTACTGTTGAATCTGCTTCCACCGCCCTTTCGGGTCGTAACGACTCGCCGCGTTAAAAAAAAAAATTCTCCTCGTCTCTCCCTCTCAGGTTCTTCTGTCAGTTATCTTAAATCTCTGTCCTCTGGTTATCGACCTTCCTGCCAGAGGAAACAGATGCTTGGACACGGTCTTTCTGCATGTGGAGGGATGGGGGTGGGGGTGAAGGAGTAACACAATGATGGGTGTAATTTTTGTCACTGCAAACGGAAACACCGGAAGGAAATGTTAGTCAAGCATTCTTTGAGTAGAATGGGCCTGTACTCTCTGGGGTTTAGAAGAATGAGAGGTGATCTCAATGAAACATATCAGATTCTGAGAGGGCTTGACAGGGTAGATGCTGAGAGGTTGTTTCCCCTTGGCTGGAGAGTCTAGAACGAGGGGGCTTAGTCTCAGGATAAGGGGTCGGCCATTTAGGACTGAGATGAGGAGAAATTTCTTCACTCAGACGGTTGTGAATCTTTGGAATTCTCTACCCCGGAGGGCTGTGGATGCTCAGTCTTTGAGCCTGAGATGGATAGATTTTTGGACTCTAAGGGAATCGAGGGATATAGGGATCGGGCGGGAAAGTGGAGTTGAGGTCGAAGATCAGCCATGATCTGATAGAATGGCGGAGCAGGCTCGAGGGGCCATATGGCCTACTCCTGCTCCTATATCTTATGGTCTTATAGAATTGGCTCAGTGGGAGGAAGCAAAGGGTAATGGTCGACGGGTGTTTTTGTGACTGGAAGGCTGTTTCCAGTGGAGTTCCGCAGGGCTCAGTACTAGGTCCCTTGCTTTGTGTGGTATATATCAATGATTTAGATTTAGAAAGGTAGAAAGGTTACAGCACAGAAGGAGGCCATTTGGCCCATCAAGTCTGTGCCTGCTCGTCCCACTACCCTGCCCTATCCCCACAGCCATACAAACTTTTTCCTTTCAAGTACTTATCCAGTTCCTTTTTGAAAGCCACGATTGAATCTGCCTCCACCACCCCCTCGGGCAGTGCATTCAGATCCTAACCACTTGCTGTGTAAAAAAGTTTTTCCTCATGTCACCTTTGGTTCTTTTGCCAATCACCTTAAATCTATGTCCTCTGATTCTTGACCCTTCCGCCAATGGGAACAGTTTCTCTCTATCTACTCTGTCTAGTCCCTTCATAATTTTAAATATCTCTATCAAATCTTCTCTCAACCTTCTCTGTTCCAAGGAGGACAACCCCAGCTTCTCCAGTCTATCCACGTAAATAAAGTCCCTCATCCCTGGAATCATTCCAGTAAATCTTTTCTGCACCCTCTCTAAGGCCTTCACAGCTTTCCTAAAGTGCGGTGCCCAGAACTGGACACAATACTCCCGTTGTGGTCGAACCAGTGTTTTCTAAAGGTTCATCATGATTTCTTTGCTTTTGTACTCTATGCCTCGATTTATAAAGCCCAGGATCCAGTATGCTTTTTTAACCGCTTTCTCAACCTGCCATGCCACCTTCAATGATTTGTTCACATACACCCCCAGATCTCTCTGGTCATGTACCCCTTTTAGAGTTGTGCCCTCCAATTTACATTTCCTTTCCTCGTTTTTCCTACCGAAATGTATCACTTTGCATTTTTTGCAAATTTCACCTGCCAAGCGTCTGCCCATTTCACCAGCCTGTCTATATCCTCTTGAAGTCTATCACTATCCTCCTCACTGTTCACTACACTTAAGTTTTGTGTCATCTGCAAATTTGGAAATTTGTCCCTGTACACCCAAGTCCAAGTCATTAATATATATCAAGAAAAGCAGTGGTCCTAGTACCCTAATCCCTGGATAACACCACTGTACACCTTCCTCCAGTCCGAAAAATAACCATTCACCACCTCTCTCTGCTTCCTGTTACTTAGCTGATTTTACTAATTTTTTTGGATTTCTTTTATCAATTTTAACCTTCATGCTTAACTCCCCTTCTATTCAACAGGATAACTGAACTCTAGGATATCCAAGCGTCATTGTTTAGATGACCAGCATATTTACATTATAATTAAAACAGCTAGTACCCTTAGGTGATCCAGTGACATAATTCGCCGGTGTTTGTAAAAGATCTTTGTAATATACGACACAATTTTGCCAGCGATGTCTGTTATACCTCAACATAAAGTCCAGAGCTAAATACCAACCGTAGGAAGTTTAACCATGGAAAATGTATGAATTGTTGTGATTTAATTATCACTCGGAGCAGGCTTACAACATTTTATAACCAGAAACCAGCCTGGATGTAATGAAGTTGGGTTTATTTACTGAGTTATTAGGCTGGGAAATAATTACCCTCATTTTAAGAGAGATCTGCTTGAGCAGTAGATCATGCTGTACTCTGCTGTGACTGCAGAGACTAGTGTACCTACGTAAGGGGTATGATTAAGAAGTTTTGCAGATGATATAAAAGTTGGCCGTGTGGTTGATAGTGAGGAGGAAAGCTGTAGACTGCAGGAAGATATCAATGGACTGGTCAGATGGGCAGAAAAGTGGCAAATGGAATTCAATCTGGAGAAGTGTGAGGTAATGCATTTAGGGAGGGCAAACAAGGCAATCACACAATAAATGGGAGGGTACTGAGAGGTGTAGAGGAACAGAGGTACCTTGGAGTGCATGTCCACAGATCCCTGAAGGTAGCAGGACAGGTCGATAAGATGGTAAAGAAGGCATACGGGATAATTTCCTTTATTAGCCGGGCATAGAATATAAGAGCAGGGAGGTTATGCTAGAACTGTATAAAACATTAGTTAGGCCACAGCTTGAGTACTGTGTACAGTTCTGGTCACCACATTACAGGAAAGATGTGATTGCACTGGAGAGGGTACAGAGGAGATTTGAGGATGTTGCCAGGACTGGAGAATTTTAGCTATGAGGAAAGATTGGATAGGCTGGGGTTATTTTCTTTGGAAGTGGAGGCTGAGGGGAGGTTTAATTGAGGTGTATAAAATTATGATGGGCCGAGATAGTGGATAGGAAGGACCTGTTTCCCTTATCCGGGATCCAGTTGTCGTGGTCCATGTAGGAACCATCGACATAGGTAGAACTAAGAATGAGGTTCTGCTGAATCAGTTTGAGGAGCTAGGGTCTAAATTAATAAGCAGAATCTCAAAAGGTAATAATCTCTGGATTACTACCTGAGCCACACGCAAATTGTCATGGGGCAAACAGATCAGAGAGCTAAATGCATGGCTGAAAGAGTGGTGTGGGAGACAGGGGTTTCGATTCATGGGGCACTGGCACCAGTACTGGGGAAAGAGGGGGCTGTTCCGATGGGACGGGCTCCATGTAAACTGGACTGGGACCAGTGTCCTGGTGAATCGAATAACTAGGGCTGTAGATCGGGCTTTAAATTAAAAAGGTGGGGGGGGGGGGGGGAATTTAAAAATCTAATCAGGAAAGTCAAGGTATCAGAGCAGTGTAGTGATTTGGGTAAAGATAAGCAGAGTGTGGCAGGAAGGGACAGAGTTTACCAATAATAGAGCATCAACAAATAAAGTCAAAGCAGGAAAAAAATGGTAAAAAGTCAAAATTAAAGGCTCTTTATCTGAATGCATGGAGCATTTGTAACAAGATAGATGAATTAGTTGCACAAATAGAGATAAATGGGTTTGATCCAATAGCCATTACAGAGACATGGTTGCAAAGTGACCAAGGTTGGAAACTAAATATTCCAGCATATATGACGTTTAGAAAAGACAAGCAGAATGGAAAAGGAGGGGGTGTAGCCCCAATAATAAAGGACGACATAAGGACAGTGGTGAGAAAGGATCTTGATTTGGAAGATCAGGAAGTGGAATCAGTCTGGGTGGAAATAAGAAATAACAAGGGGCAGAAAACACTGGTGGGAGGAGTTTATAGGCCCCCCAATAGTAGCTATACTGTTGGACAGAGCCTTAATCAAGAAATAATAGGAACTTGTAACAAAGGTAATGCAATAATCGTGGGGGACTTTAATCTTCATATAGACTGGGCAAATCAAATTGGTAAAGGTAGTTTGGAGGACGAGTTCATGGAATGCATTTGAGACAGTTTCCTAGAGAAATACATCATAGGACCAACAGGGGACAGGCTATTTTAGATCTGGTATTATGTAATGAGATAGGGTTAATTAGTAATCTCATAAAGGATCCTCTGGGGAAGAGTGATCATAATGTGATAGAATTTCGCACAGAGTTTGAGAGGGACATACTTAAGTCCGAAACTAGAGTCTTAAACTTAAATAAAACCAATTACATAAGTATGAGGGGCGAGTTGGCTAAGGTAGATAGGAAATTAAATTAAAACGGTATGACAGTAGATAAGCAATGGCAGACATTTAAAGAAATATTTCAGAATTCTCAACGAATATACATTCCAATGAGAAATAAAAACTCCAGGGGAAAAATGATCCACCCGTGGCTAACTAAAATTAAGGATTGTATTAGATTAAAAGAGGCTTATCATGATGCAAAGAATAGTAGTTAGCCTGGGGATTGGGAGAGTTTTAGAAACCAGCAAAGGATGACCAAAAAATTGATTAAAAAAGGGAGAAAATAGAATGAGAGTAAACTAGCAGGAGATATAAAAACAAATTGTAAGAGTTTCTTCAAAATATGTAAAAAGGAAGAGAGTAGCCAAAGTAAACATTGGTCCCTTAGAGGCTGAGACAGGAGAAATTATAATGGGAAATCAGGAAAGGGCAGAGACGTTAAGCAAATATTTTGTATCTGTCTTCACAGAAGACAAAAAGTATTCCAGAAATAATGGGGAACTAAAGGGCAAATGGGAGTGAGGAACTTAAAACAATTAATATCAGTAGAGAAAAAGTACTTGAGAAACAAATGGCACTAAAAGCCAACAAATCCCCTGGACCTGATGGCCTACATCGAAGGGTTCTAAAAGAGGTGGCTGCAGAGATAGTGGATGCATTGGTTTTGATCTTCCAAAATTCCCTAGATTCTAGAATGGTCCCAGCAAATGTGACCCCACTATTCAAGAAAGGACGGAGAGAGAAAACAGGAACTACAGGCCAGTTAGCCTGACATCAGTCATCAGGAAAATGCTGAAATCCATTATTAAGGAAGTGGTAACAGGACACTTAGAAAATCATAATATGATTAGGCAGAGTCAACATGGATTTATGAAAGGGAAATCGTGTTTAACAAATTTAGTTGAGTTCTTTGAGGATGTAACTAGCAGGGTAGATAAAGGGGAACCAGTGGATGTAATATATTTGGATTTCCAAAAGGGATTTGATAAGGCGACACATAAAAGGTTGTTACACAAGGTAAGGGCTCACGGGGTTGGGGGTAATATATTAGCAAGGATAGAGCATTGGTTAATGGACAGAAAACAGAGAGTAGGAATAAACTGATCATTTTCAGATTGGCAGGCTGTAACTAGTGGGGTACCACAAGGATCAGTGCTTGGGCCTCAGCTATTTACAATCTATATCAATGACTTAGATGAAGGGACCGAATGTAATGTATCCAAGTTTGCTGATGATGCAAATCTAGGTGGGAAAGTAAACGGTGAGGAGGACAGAGTCGGCAAGGGATTTGGACAGGTTAAATGAGTGGGGAAGAAGGTGGCAGATGGAGTATAATGTGGGGAAATGTGAGGTTATTCACTTTGATAGGAAGAATAGGAAAGCAGAATATTTTTTAAAATGGTGAGAAACTATTAAATGTTGGTGTTCATAGAGGTTTGGGTGTCCTTGAAGAAACACAGAAAGTTAGCGTGCAGGTACAGCAAGCAATTAGGAAGGCAAATGGCATGTTGGCCTTTATTGCAAGGGGGTTGGAGTATAAGAGTAAGAAAGTCTTGCTACAGTTGTACAGGGCTTTACAGTACACCTGGAGTACTGAGTACAGTTTTGGTCTCCTTATTTAAGGAAGTATATACTTGCCTTAGAGGCGGTGCAACAAAGGTTCATTAGATTGATTCCTGGGATAAGAGGGTTGTCCTATGAGGAGAGATTAAGTTAAATGGGCCTATTTTCTCTGGAGTTTAGACGAATGTGAAATGATCTCATTGAAACGTATAAGATTCTGAGGGGGCTTAGACAGGGCTGATGCTGAGAGGCTATTTACCCTGGCTGGAGAGTCTAGAACTAGAGGGCATAGTCTCAGGTAAGGGGTTGGCCATTTAAGACTGAGATGAGGAGGAATTTCTTCACTCAAGAGGGTTGTGAATCTTTGGAATTCTCTACCCCAGAGGGCTGTGGATGCTCAGTCGTTGAGTATATTCAAGGCTGAGATAGATAGATTTTTGGATCCAGTGGAATCAAGGGATATGGGGATCGGGCAGGAAAGTGGAGTTGAGGTCGAACATCAGCCATGATCTGATTGAATGGCGGAGCAGGCTCGAGGAGCCATATTGCCTACTCCTGCTATTAATTCTTACGTTTTTAATTGTACCATTTAGTTTATATTGCCTCTCCTTGTTCTTCCAGCCAAAATGTATCACTTTACACTTCTCTACTTTGAATTTCATCTGCCATGTGTCTGCCCATTCCACCAGCCTGTCTGTGTCCGCTTGAAGTCCATTGCTATCCTCCTCACTGTTTATTACACTTCCAAGTTTTGTGTCATCTGCAAATTTTGAAATTGTGCCCTATACACCCACGTCCAAGTCATTAATATATATCAAGAAAAGCAGTGGTCCCAGTACTGACCCCTGGGGAACACCACTGTACACCTCCCTCCAGTCTGAAAAACAACCGTTCACCACTACTCTCTGTTTTCTGTCACTTAATCAATTTTCGTATCCTTGCTGCCCCTTTTATTCCATGGGCTTCAATTTTGCTGACAAGCCTATCATGTGGCACTTTATCAAACACCTTTTGGAAGTCCATATACACCACATCAACTGCATTGCCCTCACCAACCCACAATGTTACCTCATCAAAAAACTCTATCAAGTTAGTTAAACACGATTTGCCTTTAACAAATCCGTGCTGGCTTTCCTTAATTAATCCACGCTTATCCAAGTGACTATTAATTCTGTCCCGGATTATCGTTTCTAAAAGTTTCCCCACCACCGAGGTTAAACTGACTGGCCTGTAGTTGCCGGGTTTATCCTTACACCCTTGTTCAAAAAAGGGTGCAAACATTTGCAATTCTCCAGTCCTGGGGCACTGCCCCTGTATCTAAGGAGGATTGGAAGATTATGGCCAGTACCTCTGCAATTTCCACCCCTACTTCTCTCAGCAACCTCGGATGCATCCCATCCAGACCGGGTGATTTATCTACTTTAAGCACACCCAGCCTTTCCAGTACCTCCATCAATTTTTACCCCATCCAGTATTTCAACTACCTCCCCTTTTACCGTGACTTTGGCAGCATCTTGTTCCTTAGTAAAGACAGATGCAAAGTATTCATTTAGTACCTCAGCCATGCCCTCTGCCTCCATGTGGAGATCTCCTTTTTGGTCCCTAATCAGCCCCACCCCTCCTCTTACTACCAGTTTACTATTTATAAGCCTTTAGAAGACTTTTGGATTCCCTTTTATGTTAGCCGCCAGTCTATTCTCATACTCTCTCTCTCTGCCCCTCTTATTTCCTTTTTCACTTCCCCTCTGAACTTTCTATATTCAGCCTGGTTCTCACTTGGGTTATCAACCTGACATCTGTCATACGCCCCCTTTTTCTGCTTCATCTTACTCTCTATCTCTATCTCTTTCAACATCCAGGGAGCTCTGGCTTTAGTTGCCCTACCTTTCCCTCTCGTGGGAATGTACCTAGACTGTACCCGAATAATTTCCTCTTAAAAGGCTGCTCATTGCTCGATTACAGTTTTGCCTGACAATCTTTGATTCAAATTTACCTGGGTCAGATCCGTTCTCAACCCACTGAAATTGGCCCTCCTCCCATTAAATATTTTTCCTCTAGATTGCTCCTTGTCCTTTTCCATAAATAATCTAAACCTTATGATGCTATGACGTGGAGATGCCGGTGATGGACTGGGGTGGACAAATGTAAGCAATCTTACAACACCAGGTTATAGTCCAACAGTTTTATTTGAAAATCACAAGCTTTCGGAGCTTACCTCCCCCGCCAGGTGAGTGAGGTTCTAAAATCGCACAGCATATATTCGGCTGGGAGACAGTCACAGCAATCAAAGGTGTCGTTAGTGTCCAGACAGGCCAGCCATGGAAAACAGTACATCCCAGTATACTGAATACACAATGGGTCAGATTACACAGACAAAGAGAGAAAGAGACCTGAAAGGCAGAGAGAGAGAGAGAGAGAGAGAGAATGTCCAGTTGTATCAAAAACAGATAACTTTTTTTCCCGCTGGTGGGGTCACGTGCAGCGTGACACGAACCCAAGATCCCGGCCGAGGCTGTCCCCATGGGTGCGGAACTTGGCTATCAATCTCTGCTCGACAACCTTGCGTTGTCGTGTGTCTCGAAGGCCACCCTGGAGAACGCTCACCCGAAGATCGGTGGCTGAATGTCCTTGACTGCTGAAGTGCTCCCCGACTGGGAGGGAACCCTCCTGTCTGGCGATTGTTGTGTGGTGTCCGTTCATCCGTTGTCGCAGCGTCTGCATGGTCTCGCCAATGTACCATGCTCCGGGGCATCCTTTCCTGCAACGTATGAGGTAGACAACGTTGGCCGAGTCACAGGAGTATGAACCATGCACCTGGTGGGTGGTGTCCTCTCGTGTGATGGTGGTATCTGTGTTGATGATCTGGCATGTCTTGCAGAGGTCGCCGCGGCAGGGCCGTGTGGCGCCGCGGACGCTGCCCTCCCGAAAGCCGGGCAACCCGCCGCGAACGATGGTCTGCTCGAGGTTGGGTGGCTATTTGAAGGCGAGTAGTGGCGGCGTGGGGATGGCCTTAGCGAGGTGTTATTCATCATCGATGACGTGTTGAAGGCTGCAGAGAACATGGCGTAGTTTCTCCACTCCGGGGAAGTACTGGACAACGAAGGGTAGTCTGTTGGCTGCGCCCCGCGCCCGCCTTCTGAGGAGGTCTATGTGATTCTTCGCCGTGGCCCGTCGGAACCGCCGACCGACGAGTCAAGAGTCATATCCCGTTCTTACGAGGGCGTCTTTCAGCGTCTGCAGGCGTCCACCGCGTTCCTCCTCGTCTGAGCAGATCCTGTCCATAGGGGATGGCCCCTTCGACGTGGTTAGGGTAGAAGCTGGAAAAGTGGAGCATCGCGATGTTGTCCGTGGGCCTGCGGCAGAGCGAGGTGCTGAGGTGCCCGTCCTCGACGGAGATTCGTGTGTCCAAGAAAGAAACTGACCCTGAGGAGCAGTCCACGAGGGGACACCACCCACCGGGTACATGGTTCATACTCCTGTGACTCGGCCAACGTTGTCTACCTCATACGTTGCAGGAAAGGATGCCCCGGAGCATGGTGCATTGGCGAGACCATGCAGACACTGCGACAACGGATGAACGGACACCGCGCAACAATCGCCAGACAGGAGGGTTCCCTCCCAGTCGGGGAGCACTTCAGCAGTCAAGGACATTCAGCCACCGATCTTCGGGTGAGCGTTCTCCAGGGTGGCCTTCGAGACACACGACAACGCAAGGTCGTCGAGCAGAGATTGATAGCCAGGTTCCGCACCCATGGGGACGGCCTCGGCCGGGATCTTGGGTTCGTGTCACGCTGCACGTGACCCCACCAGCGGAAAAAAAAGTAATCTGTTTTTGATACAACTGGACATTCTCTCTCTCTCTCTGCCTTTCAGGTCTCTTTCTCTCTTTGTCTGTGTAATCTGACCCATTTAGGGAACAGCAATCATAGTATCATAAATGTAAGCAATCTTACAACACCAGGTTATAGTCCAACAGTTTGGGATATACTGGGATGTACTGTTTTCCGTGGCTGGCCTGTCTGGACACTAACGACACCTTTGATTGCTGTGACTGTCTCCCAGCCGAATATATGCTATGCGATTTTAGAACCTCACTCACCTGGCGGGGGAGGTAGCCTCCGAAAGCTTGTGATTTTCAAATAAAACTGTTGGACTATAACCTGGTGTTGTAAGATTGCTTACATTTATGATACTATGATTGCTGTTCCCTAAATGTTCCCCCACTGACACCTGCTCCACTTGACCCACCTCATTCCCTAGAACCAGATCCAGCAATGCCTCCTTCCTCATTGGGCTGGAAACATACTGATCAAGAAAGTTCTACCGAACACTTCAGAAATTCCTCCCCCTCTTTGCCCTTTACACTATTACTATCTCAGTGTATATTAGGATAGTTGAAGTCCCCCATTATCACTACTCTATGGCTTTTGCACCTCTCTCTAATTTCCCTGCAAATTTGCTCCACTATATCCTTCCCACTAGTTGGTGGTCAATAGAATACACCCAGTAGTGTAATGACACCTCTATTGTTTCTTAACTCGAACCAAATAGATTCTGTCTTTGACCCCTCCAGGACATCCTCTCTCTCCAGCACTGCAATATTCTCCTTAATCAATACTGCCACCACCCCCTCCTTTCTTTCCTTCCCTATCTTTCCTGAACACCTTGTATCCAGGAATATTTAGTACCCAATCCTGCCTTTTTTTGAGCCAGGTCTTTGTTATCGATACTACATATTCCCATGTGGCTATTTGCGCCTGCAGCTCACCAACCTTATTTACCGTGCGTTTACACACATGCACCGCAAACCTATTAGACCTTCTCGTAGTTTCTTAGTCTGGTCCCACTTAATAATGTACTATTTCTTACTCTAGTGCTATCTGTCTCTCCCAATCCTTTGTGCACCTTGTTTCTCCTTTCTAGTGCTACATCCTGCTGCCCATTTCCCCAATTCAGAAACTTTATCTAATCCCAGGTACTGGGTCAAATAATAACTTGCGTGTTGCATGATTTAATCTCTTTTGTGTTGAATTTAAACTTAACAGCAACATCGTAATGGAAATGAACCCAAAATTCAATTCCTTACCTTTTCATACCATTCAGCCAAGCGAGTGTTGCTGAACAATTCTTTAAGATCCAAGGGCAATATGACTATATTCTTGAATGAAGAAAGCAGAGGAATGGCTTTGTACTGAGGTTGTTGATACACTAAACTCCCATTGAATTCTTTCATGAAGAAATAAACAGCTTTTTTGGGGTTTGCTCGAGCAGCTGATTCGACAGCACAAACTGCCAACTGCGAAGGCTCCAATTCACTGGAGGTCTGCACAAACATAATTCCAGGCCTCGTAGATGGGTGTGGATCTTTCAAACCATCTCCGCGGCTTGAAATGTCTGCAAGCGAGCCATGGTCCCCTTGGGTTGGTCGGCCCGGGTAGTTTGGCAGCTCATTGGAAAGATTTGAAAAGCCTCCTTGCAACAAAGTAAATACCTTGTCCAAACTGGAATTTAGTAAAAGATAGAAGATGACACAAACTCCTACTGATAGGGCAAGCAACAATCCTTTATGATTATTTTTCATAACTTGAGATCGATCTTCAATGATTACTGTGAAAAGAAAGAATGGTTTAAGAAGGCAGCAAAACAAACAGATTATGGTTTATATAATCATACCTGAGACAACCATCACTTACCGGTTGTTTCATTGATCTTTCATAAATTAGTCACAATTACCCAGACCGAATCAGTACATCATTTCCGACAGCAGGAAGAGAATGAAATAATCGTCCAACGTTTGCATGAGCAAAAAAAAATTAAGAGTTCAAAGGCAGCATGACTGAAAATTAAAATTAAAAATGATAGGTTAACGACAGCAGGTAGAGCCTCCCTCGTTCTTTGAAAAGTTCATCCTCCACAAGCAAATAGGAATTGCCTTCATGCAAAAAGTGATAAATGATGATAGGCATTGTCCCTTGAACAAAATTCACACCCAGGACATTTGAGCAATCGCGCTTCACTCTGTTCCATTAAGACTTTGATCACAAGGCTGGTTTCATTTTAAGGCCTGGAAAAGGCAGCAATGACACCCAAGAAATCAGCTAGAGTGCTGAAACATCACACAGCCAAAAATGGTACCAAAATTTAGCCATAGACACAAATGAAAGCAGTGCCAAGTCAGGGAAAGAATAAAGCCTAGGCTGGGTCAAACTTTGTTCAATGAATAAGGAACGCTTCCTAAAGTAAGTGACCTGTCGTTCCTGACTTATTCAAGCCCCATGTACAAATAGGAAGCATCCCAAAGCAACACAAAACAGTCGGTGGGATTCTGAAACCTTGGATCAATTGGCCAGCTTGGAGCACATCAACAATGTAGTACTCGACAACCCAAATTGTCCAGTCAACACATAGGTGGTGGTAACAGAAAAAGCCTCCACCGATTTACCACCTTTAACATGATAAAACATCCCAAGGGCTATGGGATGATGGGGATAAAAGAATAAAAAGGAGAATTTGCACATCAAGCAGGAATTGGGAGAAGAGTTAGCAGAGTTGACCAAAGGTGAGGTCACAGAAGTAGGTTTTGAGGAGGCTTTTGAAGGTAGGGAAGAGATACAGAGCAAGGTAGAAGGGTTTTAGTAGCTAATTCCAGAGAAGACGACCACAATGGCTTAAGACTTTGTCAACTAATGTGAAGCAGAGGGCAAATTCACAATAGTCTAGAGTCAGAAGATCAGAGGGTTCAGGCTTAGATGTAACAACAACTTGCATTTATATAGCGCCTTTAACATAGTAAAACGTCCCAAGGTGTTTCACAAGAGCGATTATCAAACAAAATTTGACAATGATCCACGTAAGGAGATATTAGCGCAGGTGACCAAAAGCTTGGTCAAAGAGGCAGGTTTTAAGGAGGGTCTTAAAAGAGGAGAGAGGTAGCGAGGTGGAGAGGTTTAGGGAGGGAATTCCAGAGCTTAGGGCCTTTGCAGCTGAAGGCACGGCCGCCAATGGTGGAGCGATTAAAATCGGGGATGCGCAAGAGGCAAGAATTGGAGGAGCGCAGAGATCTCGGAGGGTTGTACGGCTGTAGGAGGTTACAGAGATAGGGAGGGGCGAGACCATGGAGATATTTGAAAACAAGAAAGACAATTTTAAAATCAAGGCGTTGCTGGACCGGGAGCCAACGTAGGCCAGCGAACACAGGGGTGATGGGAGAACGGGGCTTGGTGCGAGTTAGGACATAGGCAGCAGATTTTTGGAGGGTGGAAGATGGAGGCTGGCCAGGAGAACATTGGAATAGTCAAGTCTAGTGGTAACAAAGGCATGGATGAGGGTTTCAGCAGCACAAGTTGAGGCAGGGCGGAGACAGGCGATGTTACGGAGGTGGATGTTGACGGTCTTGGTGATGGGGAGTATATGTGGTCGGAAGCTCATTTCAGGAAGCTTGCAAAGAGGGCACTAAAGAAATGAAGCCTGAAGGTAAGGAAGGCACAGACAAGGGCTGAATTCCAGCAACTGCAGGAATGAGGAAGAGACAGTGATAACGGAGAGGTGATATCAGGCGGTCTTGGAGGACTGGGTGTGGGATTCGAAACTCAATTTAGGATTGAGCAGATCACTGAGATTATGGTTTTGCCCTGGTGACCAGTGAAGAAAGGGAACAAAAATCAGGGTTCAGGATGCAGAGTTCCTGGCAAGAACTGGAGAGGACAGTTTCAGAGTGGCCAACGTATAGTTCAAGGAAGTTCTGATTCATCTGCAACTTGATCTACAAAGTTGCCTTGTAGATGCCCTTGAGATGAACACTGCATGGAAGGTCCAAGAGATGACCACTGCTAATTTTCCCCACAAGTCCTGCTCTCAGGTGATTAACAGTGAGGTACAGTCAACCACTGCTTGCTAACAGATTTTTATAAAAACTTGTTCCTAAAGAAACCAAATTTTGAATGTCACATATCTTCCCAAGTAACAAGCTGTGCTTATCAACTCAGTCATACCTTCTTTTGAAAGGAAAAAAGTAGATGAAAACCTACTCTGTTGTCTAGATGGACTTTCAGAAGGCATTTGATAAGGTTCCGCAGGGGGGTTTAACAAAAATGAAAGTGCACGGCATTGGGAGTAACCTGGTTACATGGGTTGGTAATTGGTTGGGAGACAGGAGAGAGGGAATAAGAATAAAGAGTCCTGATTGGTAGAATGTGATAAGTGGTGTTCTCCAGGGATCTGTCCTGGGGTCTCAGCTTATCATTGACTTGGATGAAGAAATGGAGAGTTGTATATCCAAGTTTGCAAATGACACTAAGTTAGGAGGCACAGTAAATTGTTTAGGTGGGAGCAGAAAGTTATGAAGGGACATGGACAGACTAAGTGGGCAAAACTATGGCAGATGGAGTCCAATGTGGGAAAGTTTGAGGTCATCCACTTCGGATGCTAGAAAGACAAATTGGAATATTTGCTTAATTGTGAGGAACCAAGAGCTGTGGGATTTGGGTGTCCGTGTACACAAATCACGAAAAGCTTAGTATTGGTACAAAAAGTAATCAAAAAGGCTAATGGATTATTGGCCTTTATCTCAAGAGGGTTGGAATACAAAAGCGAAGAAGTGATGCTTCAGTTGTACAAAGCCTTGGTCAGACCCCATCTGAAGTACTGCATTCCATTTTGGGCACCAAACCTAAAGGACATATTGGCCTACAGCGCAGATTCACCAGAACGATAGCAGGGCTAAAATAGTTAAATTATGGGGATTGGTTGCATAAACCTGGTTTGTATTCCCTTGAGCTTCGAAGATTGAGGGGTGATCTAATTGCGGAGTTTAAAATGATAAAGGGATTTGATAGTTTCTCTGTATCTACTCTATTTCCTTTGGTGAGAGAATCCAGAAAAAGGGGAGCCAATCTTAAAATTAGAGCCAGGCCATTTAGGGTGAAATCAGGCAGCACTTTTTCACACAAAGGGTAGTGGAAATCTGGAACTCTCCCCACTGTGGGTGCTGGGATAATTGAAATTGGCAAATAAGAGCTTAAAAACTATTTTTATGTCAAAGATAAGGTGAATCTGTGACCAATGCATGTAGATCCCTAAAGCTATCGCCTAATATGAGGCAAATTAATAATCCTAATAAAGAGAAAACAAGTAGAGCAGTATCTAGTTCCTGTGTGCACTAGAAGGTCCATTCCTAGGAATAGACCCTCCACTCAGATGTACAATGTCACCGTTTACAGCTTCTGTAACCAGATGTCGGCCTCTGAGCCAGATTCCAAGACATCAGGGCAGATGCCCTGGGCTGTCTGTCCTTCCTCGTGTCCCTTTCACAGTCCCAGCAGATTGGAAGGTAGCAAATGTAACCCCGCTATTCAAGAAAGGAGCGAGAGAAAACAGGGAACTACAGGCCAGTTAGCCTGACATCAGTCGTTGGGAAAATGCTGGAATCCATTATTAAAGATTTAGAAAATCATAATGTGATTAGGCACAGCCAATATGGTTTAATGAAAGGGAAATCATGTTTGACAAATCTATTAGAGTTTTTGAGGATGTAACTAGCAGGGTAGATAAAGGGGAACCAGTGGATGTAGCATATTTGGATTTTCAAAAGGCATTCGATAAGGTGCCATATGAAAGGTTGCTACGCAAGTTAAAGGCTCATGGGGTAGGGTATAATATATTAGCATGGATTGAGGATTGGTTAATGGACCTAAACAGAGTAGGGATAAATGGGGCATTTTCGGATTGGCAGGCTGTAACTAGTGGGGTGCCGCAAGGATCAGTGCTTGGGCCTCAGCTATTTACAATCCATATTAATGACTTAGATGAAGGGACCGAGTGTAATGTATCCAAGTTTGCTGACGATGCAAAGCTAGGTGGGAAAGTAAGCTGTGAGGAGGACACAGAGAGCCTGCAAAGGGATATAGACAGGTTAAGTGAGTGGGCAAGAAGGTGGCAAATGGAGTATAATGTGGGGAAATGTGAGGTTATTCACTTTGGTAGGAAGAATAGCAAAACAGAATATTTTTTAAATGGTCAGAAACTATTAAATGTTGGTGTCCAGAGAGATTTGGGTGTCCTGGTACAAGAAACACAGAATGTTAGCATGCAGGTACAGCAAGCAATTAGGAAAGCAAATGGCATGTTGGCCTTTATTGCAAAGGGGTTGGAGTACAAGAATAAGGAAGTCTGGCTACAATTGTACAGGGCTTTGGTGAGGCCTCACTTGGAGTACTGTGTACAGTTTTGGTCTCCTTATCTAACGAAGGATACACTTGCCTTAGAAGTAGTGCAACGAAGGTTCACTAGATTGATTCCTGGAATGAGGGGGTTGTTCTACGAGGAGAGATTGAGTAGAATGGGTCTATACTCTCTGGCGTTTAGAAGAAATGAGAGATGATCTCATTGAAACATGTAAGATTCTGAGGGAGCTTGATGGAGTAGATGCTGTTTCCCCTGGCTGGAGTGTCTAGAACTAGGGGGCATATTTTCAGGATAAGGGGTTGGGCCATTTAAGACTGAGATAAGGAGAAATTTCTTCATTCAGAGGGTTGTGAATCTTTGGAATTCTCTAACCCGGAGTCGTTGAGTATATTCGAGACAGAGATAGATTTTTGGACTCTAGGGGAATCAAGGGATAAGGGGATTGGGTGGGAAAGTGGAGTTGAGGTCGAAGATCAGCCGTGGTCTTCTGGAATCTTATTGAATGGCGGAGTAGGCTTGAGGGGCCGTATGGCCTAGTGTTCATAAATAAAGATTGGGGAAGGAAGAGGAACAGAAGAGTCAGTCAATGATCCCAAGCCTCAGAAAACTGCGTCTCCAGCTCTTTCTATTCAGGAACCCAATAGGCCTCATGAACCCAGTGATTCAAAAAATTCCTACATTTAGCTTGCGCAGAATCAATAATTCGAATCCCCTGTAATGTCTACCTGAGGGGACAAGGGCTGCAAGTTCCAGGTACCTTTCATGAATCAGCACCCCACCGGACACTCCTCCTGTTATTCAAGTGGTAGACAGTAGGTAGAAATAGCAGCAACACAGACTCAGAACCTGTAGCTTGCCCCTCAACTCGTGATATTGCTTACGCATCCCCGATTTCCATCGCTCCATTATTAGAGGCTGTGCCTAGGCCCTAAGCTCTGGAATTGCCTCCCTAAGTCTCTCCACCTCTCTCTCCTCCTTTAAGGTGCTCCTTAAAACCTACCTCTTTGACCAAGCTTTTGGTCACCTGTCCTAATATCTCCTTAAGTGGCTCGGTGTCAAATTGGTACATTTTACTACATTAAAGGCACTATATAAATGCAAGTTGTATTGTCTAAAGGGTACTTGGTGCCTAAGGGTACTGTGCTTGTTTCAGCAAAGCAGTTCTGTACAGGCCAGAGACCTCCTGAGATGAGCACTCTCTGCTCAATGGGAGTCCCATAATACTAGAGCAAAAGGAACTTGCATTTATATAGCGACTTTAATGTAGTAAAACATCCCAAAGCGCTTCACAGGATTGAAATCAGACATAAATTGACACTGAGACAATGGAGGAGACAAGTCAAAGAGGTAGGTTTTAGGGAGGTATTTAAAGGAGGAGAGGTGGATCAGTTTATGGAGAGATTCCAGAGCTTAGCGCCCAGGCAGCTGAAAGCACGGCCACCAACGATTAAAATCGGGAATGCACAAGAGGCCAGAATTGGAGGAGCACAGAGATCTTGGAGGGTTGTAGGGTTGGTGGAGGTTACACGAATCGGGGGGGGGGCGCGAGGCCATGGAGCGATTTGAACACGTGGATGAGAATTTTAAATTTGAGGCCATTTACTTAAGAAAGTAAATAGATCAGCTATAATCTACCTTAGTTTAGCCGGAATTTGGTATCAGTTGGTGCAGATGATGTTTTGGTGCCAACTAAAGGCAATATTCTCTCAGTGCCAGTCGACGTCAGCCAACTCTCACCGCTGAGGGGTGGGAGTCATGTCCTCAGTCTAAGTCCGTCTTGGCGTCATACGATGGCAGAGTGTCCCTGACATGAACCGAGGGCTTCGCATCCTCAACACCGTCTGTTAGTACACGAGCCGCGTCCCCGGTCCCCTCCCCGCCGCCGGGCCGCGTCCCCGGTGTCGCGGCCGGTTCCTTTCGCTGCTTGTGCTTATCTATCCAGTCTTTAAATGATGTGGAAATGCAACGCAGCTGATCTTTGCAATGGGGTTTGATGGAACGGAGATAAATTTGGTGAACAAATATCGCGTTGATGAGACAAACAGGACGTTGGAGCAGAAATGCTGACCCAAAGAGAGAGGCACTTAGTTTGTTTTGATGCATGTAATGCTTTTCATGGATTGGTGCCACAATGCAATCACAGCCTGGCTGGCTGATGTAAACACTCAAGGCCGAGCATAATATTCCAATTTGCTCTTTAGCCCGGTCTTTATTATTTCTGTAGGGGTTTTTTTTGCTGCCTATCTTGACATTCAGTGAGTATAGTATAGGTTGCCCATGCTACCATACGACCTTTAGCTGGGGAAAGCGAACATTCACAATGGCACAGGTGCTGAAGCCTCTGTGTGATGCAAGAGCAGGAAACCACTCGCAGTCTGTCGCTTTTTGACCACAATTTCATATCCAAGCTCATGCTCACAACTCCAGTTCTCTCACTAAAGGCAAAGAGCCAGTCGCCCATAAGACGATCCTCGCCCCCACCTACAACTGAAATTTGCAACTTTACATGTGGCAAGAATGGGAACAGTTACCCTCTCAACGCAGCAGGCTGCGCCAGGGGGTATACGGGCCTCCCAACATGGTTCCCAAGTCATTTCAAAAAACTGGAAAGTACCACACTGTCGTTGGTCATATCTATTTACAGATAAAATTAGTTTCGCAAAACAGAAATGTAAGGTTAGAAACTAGCAATACAATATTCGACCTACATGATACATTAAAAAAGACTTGCATTTATACAGCACTGTTCGCGACCTCAGGACGTCCCAAAGCACTTCACAGCCAATGAAGTACTTCTGAATTGTAATCATAGTTATAATGTAGGACCTCCCCTGCTCTTTCCCCATAGCCCTGCAAATTTGAATCTGCTTCCACCACCCTTTCAGGCAGTGCATTCCAGATCATTACAACACACTGTGTAAAAAAAATTCTCCTCAGCTCCCCTCTGGTTCTTTTGCCAATCACCTTAAATCTGTGTCCTCTGGTTACCGACCCTTCTGCCACTGAAAACAGTTTCTCTTTATTTACTCTATCAAAACTCTTCATGATTTTAAACACCTCTATTAAATCTCCCCTTAATCCTCTCTGCTCTAGTCTTGTCCTGTCTCTCAACGTAACTGAAGTCCCTCATCCCTGGGACCATTCTAGTAAATCTCCTCTGCACCCTCTCTAAGGCCTGGCCATCCTTCCTGAAGTGTGGTGCCCAGAATTGGACACAATGCACCAGCTGGGGCCCATCCATTGATTTATAAAGGTTGAGTATAACTTCCTTGCTCTTGTACTTTTGTACTGTTTATAAAGCCAAGGATCCCGTATGCATTTTTAACAACTTTAAAAGCTCCTTTCAATAACCGTCGAATAGAGCTCTCTTACAAACCTTAACAAGGAGCTGCTGGAGATTGGCAGTGTGAAGCGGGTAACTGGGAACGCTGGGAAAGTCCAACCTTCAACAATTCCCAGGTCACCAAAAGGCACAAATTCTCCGAAAATCAAAACGATCCTCCCTCAAGCAACCAGAACATTCATTATTTCTCTCTCTCTCACGTAGGTGAGGTGTAAACAGCATTCCTCTGGCTGCCTGTAGGGACATTGCTTCCAGAGAAACTAGCTGGAATGCTTGATGCAAGTTCTCCTGAATTAACACTTCAAAAACAAGCAGGGCTGTCTGGCCAAACCAGATCTGACTAGATTTTGATTGGTTGCATAACTGCCTGTAATGACGAGCTACCTCTCCCAAAAACAATAGCTATCTTGTGACTGTTTACTGCAATCTATCATCAGGGACAGAATGACTGAGCTTTTGAACAAGTACGAGCTGATCCAGAGTCAGCATGGATTTGTGAAGGGCAGGTCTGACTAATTTTTTTTGAGGAGGTCACTAACATGGTAGACAGGGGAGTGTATTTGTGGAATGTCGTCTCTATGGACTTCCAGAAGGCATGTGATGTGGTTCCGCACAAGAGATTATTAGCAAAAATGAGAGCACGAAGTTTGAGGTAATGGGTTGATAATTGGTTGGGAGGTAGGAGACAGAGAGTAGGGATAAAGGGAATGTTCTCTGATTGGCAGGATGTGACAAGTGGTGTTCCCCAAGGGTCTGTACTGGGGCCTCAACTTTTCACCATATATATCATGGATGAAGAAAGACAATTTTAAAATTGTGCCCTGTACAGCCAAGTCCAAGTCATTAATATATATCAAGAAAAGCAGTGGTCCTAGTACCGACCCCTGGGGAACACCACTGTATACCTCCCTCCAGTCTGAAAAACAACCATTCACCACTACTCTCTGCTTCCTGTCACGTAACCAGTTTTGTATCCATGCTGCTAATGCCCCTTTTATTCCATGGACTTTGACTTTGCTGACAAGCTTATTATGTGGAACTTTATCAAACACCTTTTGGAGGTCCATATACACCACATCAACCACATTGCCTTCATCAACCCTGTTACCTCATCAAAAAACTCTATCAAGTTAAACATTATTTGCCTTTAACAAATCCATACTGTCTTTCCATCATCAATCCACACTTGTCCAAGTGACTATTAACTTTGTCTCAGATTATCATTTCTAAAAGTTTCTAAGGTTTATTCTCACACCCTTTTTTGAACAAGAGTGTAACATTTGCAATTCTCCAGTCCTCTGGCACTATCCCCATATCCAAGAATGATTGGAAGATTATGGCCAGCACCTCCACAACTTCCAGCCTTACTTCCCTCAGCAACCTAGGATACATCCCATCCGGACCAGGTGACTTATCTACTCTAAGTACAGCCAAGCCTTTCTAGTACCTCCTCTATCAATTTTTAGCCCATCCAGTATCTCAACTATTCCTCTTTTACTGTGACTTGGGCAGCATCTTCTTCCCTGGTAAAGGCAAAGTACTCATATAGTACCTCAGCCATGCCCTCTGCCTCCATGCATAAATCTCCTTTTTGGTCCCTAATTGGCCTCACCCCTCCTCTTACTACCTGTTTACTATTTACATGCCTATAGAAGACTTTTGGATTCCCTTTTATGTTAACTGTCAATTTATTCTCATACTCTCTCTCTGCCCCTCTTATTTCCTTTATCACTTCCCCTCTGAACTTTCTATATTCAGCCTGGCTCTCACTGTATTATCTTGCTCCACCTCATTCCTCAGAACCAGATCCAGCAATGTCTCTCTTTCCTTGATGGGCTGGAAACATACTGATCAAGGAAGTTCTCCTGAGCACATTTCAGAAATTCCTCCCCCTCTCTGCCCTCTACACTATTACTATCCCAGTCTATATTAGGATAGTTGAAGTCCCTCGTTATCATTAAGCAATAGCTCTTGAAACTCTCTGTAATTTCCCTGCAAATTTGCTCCTCTACATCCTTCCCACTAGTTGGTGGCCTATAGAATGCACCCAATAGTGGAATGACACTTCCTTTTGTTTATATTAGAAATTACAGATGTCTCATTTTTTTCTCACGACAAACGTCCTCTTCCTGTGACACAATTTGAGCTTTAGTTTTTCCCAAATGATTTGAAACAAACTGGAAGAGAAATTTAGGAACGCTTTAACTTTTTTGACTTAAAAAAAAAATCACGTTGAAACCATTAACTGATTTTTTTTTAAAATCTACAATTATATAGCGCACTAACATAAAAGGTGTCACGAGGTGCTTCACAGAGCCTAATCGGACAAAAACGGACACCCTACCAGAGAAGTTATTAGGAGGGGTGGTACAGAGCACCAAATTAACACACATTTAACGCCAAATTCGAGTATAGACAGAGCACCAAATTCTCTCCCACAGCGCCAAATTCACACACACGCACACAGAGGTCACACACACACACATACGAACAGAGCGCCAAATTCAAGTATAAACAGCATCAGATTTGTGCACATGCTCTGAGTAGGCCAAATTCTCACACACGCGCAGAACTACACACACACACACACCAAGACAAACTCCAGATATTTCTAAAGGAAACAGTACAAAATTTTCAATGATTCTTTTAAATTATGTCATCTCTTTTGAGGAAATGTAACTTCTGTTTGGTTTAAGATAAGCAACACTGACAATAGCAGATGCCACGTCCAACTGTGAAGTAAGACATTTTAGAGCGTCACCTATACGCAGGCCCAATGATGGAGTCAGTCAAATTTGGCTTTTATTATAAGGGACGCTGGGGTGTTTACCAGTGTTTTGGTGATCGCACTGCACCATTTCACCTATGTTTCCATGGAGACAGGAAACCAGTGACATATCTGATCCAGCACCGAGACACAGTCAAAAGCTACTTAATTATGTTTCTGCTGTATATACAGTTCACCATCTGAAATGTAGCAATTCTGTATTGTTCCATTTCTTTAGATAAGCTGGATCGTGGAGGGAGGTATTAAATCAATCTCTTACCAACGGTACAAGGTTTAATTTCCTTCCTTCATCCAACACCCCTGTGCTCACTGATTTACACTGACTTCCGGTCCACCAATGCCGCAAATTTAAAATTCACATCTTTGTGTTCAAACCCCCCCATGACCTCGCCCCTCCCCTATCTCTGTAACCTCCTCCAGCCCTACAACCCTCAGATCTCTGCGCTCCTCCAATTCTGGCCTCTGGCGCATCCCCGATTTCCTTTGCTCCGCCATTGGCGGCCGTGCCTTCAGCTGTCTAGGCCCTGTGCTCTGGAAATTCACTCCCTAAACCTCTCCGCCCCTCTCTCCTCCTTTAAGTCACTCCTTAAAATCTACCTCTTTGACCAAGCTTTTGGTCACTTGTCCTAATGTCTCCTTCTCTGGCTCCTGTGAAGTGCTTTGGGACATTTTACTATGGTAAAAGCACTACATAGATGCACATTGGTGTTGTTGATCTCAGCAGCCTTTGACTAGAGCAGTTTCTCAATGTATATTTACAGAGGGGCCAGGTATGCATCCCCTGTATGAACATTTCCCTGCAACTGTGCTTAAAGATGCAATACTGCTATTAGGTTTGCATTAAGTGATATTACTCTTGTGGGACACACTTATATTAAGCCACGTTTACACTGCTAAATCCAGCTCCTGTATCCTGTCACCTACTACCACCCCGCCCCATCGCCTGTCACTGGTGCTGCCCCCGCTGGGCTGGAGTGCTACAGCTCTCCAGTACAATAAGCAGGCGAGTACTCTTCACCTGAGCCCAGTGAGTGGCTCTTTAAGCTAGAGGGGGCCCCCCACATCCAGACTCCACCCGGTTTTCACCGTACGTTTAGCAGAGGTATGGTAAACAGGAGCGGAAACCGAGCTGAACTTAGCCAGTACCACCGTGCCAGCAGAGAGGAGAAATAGGCCAGTGGGCAAGGATTCACAAAAAAGGACAGGAAAAGTCCACCAACCCTGTCCCATTCCCACATGATCCACCATCCACCCTGCCTGCCCCATCCCCTCAACAATCACATCCTCTCCAGGGAGAGGCTGAAGGCCGTAGAACAACTGAGGAAAAAAAACTGGGTCGTTCCTCTCCAACTCCTGAGAGCAACCAAGAAAATTCCAGGAGACCATGGGGCCTGACATCAGGCAGGGGACAGGAGCAAATCTTACAACATATGGGAAGGGGTTAATATGGGGGGGGGGGGTGGGGGGACAGAACTCTACTGGCACTGATTTTCCTGCAGACTTTGATCATTGTAATGGTGCAAATATGGCATAGGGACCCTTGAACGCTGAAGAAAAAGAGAGGAAATGATGGAGTAAATGACATTTGCCATTAATTACACCACTCTTTTTTCTCTTGGGACTGTTGTCATGCTGCTCTCCCCAGTCCGTTTCCCGCGCCAAAAACAGCTGGAAGGTAATTATAGCTCCGCCCCCATTAAAATCAACAGAGATCCCGATTTTCCTGTGTTTAAGCCGCTTCGCACTCCGTTACCCCTTGGACTGAAACATCATGGCGCTGGGGACCTGGCAGTGACGTGACTTACTGACTTTTTAACACATTCACTGATTGTTTTTAAAGGACGTGCTAAACGTGTTTGCTGATGGGGACTTGTTATTACCGACCAGTTCCAGGTCTGTGTTACAACCCCAGGCAGTCCTAACTGCTGCCTTCATTAATAAACCAAGACTTCAAATTATTAATGAGAAAGTTGATCCCGGAAACAACTTAACTGTTGAGTAGATGAATGTGTAACTTTTATGGTTTTCTTACATTCTCCCTTGTATCCCTCTTCACTCACGTCCCCCTTCCAACCCCACTTCCATCTGTGTCCGCCTCTGGGGAAAAAAACTCTTCCCAAGTCATTTACAACGGCACTTTCAAATTCCCAACTGTCTAGCTTTTGACCCTCCATTCACCACAAAATTTCTGCAGCTACTGATCTGCCCAATCTCACCCTCACCGCCACCTTTGATGTCCTTGTCCCTAATAAAACCATTACTCTCTCTCACCCTGGTCATTCCTCATCTCTGATCCCTTAAATCCAAGGGATACAGATTTGAACACTCATGGCAGACAACTGGTTTAGCCATTCATCGCCAGTTCTGACTCGACCACATAAAGCACTATCGGGTCCTGCTCTCCTTCGCCAAAACTGATTATTTCAGGACCATCCTGGATTGCAACTATCCCCCGGCTTCTCTTCTCCACTACAAACCGTCTTCTTAAATCCCTCTCCCTTGTCTTATCGCCTTCTTTGTCACTAAGGTTGAGACTATTCATTCAGCTGCTTCTGCCATTTCCCTTCCTTCCCCTAGCCCACCAAACCAAACTTCCCCTGAGGTTACCCCCTGCTCTAGCCCTGAACTCACATCTTTCTCTAGTTTCTCTCTCATTTCTTCTCATTCCCTCTCCAAGCTTATCTTGTGCATGAGACCCACCTCCTGCTCCCTCGACCCTATTCCTACCAAACTGCTGACTTCCCTTCCTGGTCCACATGTTAGCTGATATTATAAACAGTTCCCTCTCCTCTGGTACTGTCCCCCTCCCCTTCAAATCTGCTGTCATCCACCCCCCCACCCTCAAAATAAAGAACACCCTTGACCCTCTGCCCTTGGAGATTGCTGCCTTATTTCGAACCTCCCTTTCCTCTCCAAAGTCCTTGAACATGTTGTCACCTCCCAAATCCGTGCCCATCTTTCCTGCAACTCCAAGTTTGAACCTCTCCAATCAGGTTTCTGCCCCTGCCACAGCATTGAAACGGCCGTAATCAAAATCACAAATGACATCCTCTGTGACTGTGACCGTGGTGCACTATCCCTCCTCCTCCTTTTTTAAAAAAATTCATTCATGTGCGGCAAGGCCGGCATTTATTGCCCATCCCTAATTGCCCTCGAGAAGGTGGTGGTGAGCCGCCTTCTTGAACCGCTGCAGTCCGTGTGGTGAAGGTTCTCCCACAGTGCTGTTAGGAAGGGAGTTCCAGGATTTTGACCCAGCGACGATGAAGGAACGGCGATATATTTCCAAGTCGGGATGGTGTGTGACTTGGAGGGGAACGACCTGTCTGCAGCCTTTGACAGGGTTGACCACACCATCCTCCTCCAACACCTCTCCTCCGTCATCCAGTCGTAGCCAGAGAATCTCCTACAATGGTTTCTCTTCCCGCTCCCGCACAGTTAACTCTGGAGTCCCCCGAGGATCTATCCTGGCCCCTTCCTATTTCTTACCTACATGCTGCCCCTCAGCAACATCATTCGAAAACACAATGTCAGATTCCACATGTATGCTGATGACACCCAACTCTACCTCACCACCACCTCTCAAACCCTCCACTGCCTCTGATTTGTCACACTGCTTGTCCGATGAGCAGAAATTTCCTCCAATTAAATATTGGGAAGGCCAAAGTTAATGTCTTTGGCCCCCACCACAAACTCCGTTCCCAAGCCATCAACTCCATCCCTCTCCTTGGCCACTGTCTGAGGCTGAACCAGACCTTTCGCAACCTTGCCATCGAATTTGACCCCGAGATGAGCTTCCGGCCACATATCCTCTCCATCACCAAGACCACCTACTTCCACCTCCATAATATTGCCTGTCTCCGCCCCTTCCTCAGTTCATCTGCTGCTGAAACCCTCATCCATGCCTTTATTACCTCCAGACTTGACTATTCCAATAATCTCCTGGCCGGCCTCCCATCTTCCACCATAAGTAAACATGAGCTCATCCAAAACTCTGGAGACCATATCCTAACTCGCACCATGTCTCGTTCACCTATCACCCCTGTGCGCACTGGCCTACATTGGCTCCTGGGTCCAGTAACATTTCAAATTTAAAATTCTCATCCTTGTTTTCAAATCCCTCCGTGGCCTCACCCCTCCCTGTCTCTGTAACCTCCTCCAGCTCAACAAGCCTCCGAGATCTTTGCGCCCCTTCAATTTTTGTCTCTTACGCATCCCCGATTTTAATCGCTCTACCATTGGCGGCCGTGCCTTCAGCTGCCTAGACCCTAAGCTCTGGAATTCCCTCCCTAAACCTCTCCATCTTCTCTCCTCCTTTAAGACGCTCCTTAAAACCTACCTTTTTGACCAAGTCATCTGTCCTAATATCTCCTTAAGTGGCTCGGTGTCAAACTTTGTTTGATTACACTCCTGTAAAGCTCCTTGGGACGTTTTACTATGTTAAAGGCACTATATAAATGCAAGTTGTCGTTATTCTGATCCTTTCCTGATCCCCGATTGTAGCAAACATTATCAATGGTTTCACAAAACAGCAAAATACAACCGAGTATGTTTCTAACGCTGATGACCAATACAGGGAATCAACTTTGATCTAATTCTTTAACCAAAGTGAGTTCTCAAGCAGTTGGTGTGAAAGAAACATTTAGCACGTCAGATTGCTTGGGTTGGATGGGAACCCCATTAATGAGGAAATTTAATGGGGGGGGTAGAGATCGGGAGAAAAATCTAAATTTGGGGAAACGGCAGCTAAGAAACCCAAGAATTTTATTGTTTGCACAAAGGAACCTGCAAATGAGGAGGATCCAGTAACCCAGCCTCCAACCGGGAAGGATCCCCTCACCAAGCAGCATCCACCGGCAAAGAGAGCTTATTTACAATTTCAATTGCGGTAATGTAGTTTACATCAGAATCTCAGTTACGGGGAGATGGTGTTAATGTTGCATCGTTGTCAAATTCAGCGCTTCAATTACCACCATAACAATAAATCGCACCGTTAGAGGAGCGATCAATACGTTGGCCATTGGCCGCGTAGCTTCTGATTCGCTGCGCCGTATTCTAATTAGAAAAAACGGTAAATACGGAGTAAGTTATCAACGGCGAGACAGGCCACTAGACGGCAACATTTACCGTACACATTGTCGATCTCACCATGTGGATCGCTATTGGCCTGTGTTAAATTTTTAACTTATACTAGCGGATCTCCCGTAGGATTGAACACAGGGAGTCAAGTAGGGTTAGAGAGACCAGGTCAACTGACCAGGGCACACAGATGGAATTCGGTCCTCATTTTAAAGTCAAACATTCTGTCCTTATTTTTATACAATGCTTTTATTCTTTGTCGTTAAATAGCAAAACTTACGACAATATGGAAAGCAGAGTTCCTTATAGCACAAACATTTCTCTGCAGTACATTGTCTCTCAGCCTTAGCCACAAAACTGGGAAAGTATAGGCTCTAATTAGAACAGCGGGATGTGATATTGTAGCTGTAACAAAAACTTGGTACTAGTCAGGGCGAGACTGGAAACTAGATATTCCCAGCTGTAATACTTTCAGGCGATAGAGAACCAAAAATAGGAAGGCGGCTTACCTTGTTAATTGGAGGCACAATTTCAGCCAGGAATGGAAACTTTTTATTGATGGTGTCGACCTGGGCGGAATTAAATAACAAGGGACCTGTTACTACATTGGGAGTACATTATAGACCAATGAATACCGAGAAAGAAAGAGAGCTAAGAATTGCAGGCACGCTAGAGAGGTTTGCAATAAGAGTTGATAAAGTGCCACATGGTAGGCTTGCTATTAAGATAGCGACCCATGAATAAAGGGGGCAGTAGTAACATGGATACAGAATTGGCTAAGGGACAGGAAACAGAGAGTAGTGGTGAACGGTTGTTTTTCGGACTAGAGGGAGGTGTACAGTGGTGTTCCCCAGGGGTCAGTGCTGGGACCACTGCTTTTCTTGATATATATTAATGACTTGGACTTGGGTGTACAGGGCACAATTTCAAAATTTGAAGATGACACAAAACTTGGAAGGGTAGTAAACAGTGAGGAGGACAGTGATAGACTTCAAGGAGATATAGACAGGCTGGTGGCATGGGCGGACACGTGGCAGATGAAATTTAACACAGAAAAAAGCGAGGTGATGCACTTCGGTAGAAAAATGAGGAGAAGCAATATAAACTAGAGGGCACAATTCTAAGAGGGGTAGAGGAATCGTTGAAGGTGGCAGGCCAGGTTGAGAAAGCGGTTAAAAAAAGCATATGGGGCTCTGGGCTTTATAAATAGAGGCATAGAGTGCAAAAGCGAGGAAGTCACGATGAACATTTAGAAAACACTGGTTCAGTCACAACTGGAGTATTGTGTCCAGTTCTGGGCACCGCACTGTAGGAAGGATGTGAAGGCCTTAGAGAGTGCAGGGGAGATTTACTAGAATGATTCCAGGGATGAGGGATTTAAATTACGTGGATAGACTGGAGAAGCTGGGATTGTTCTCCTTGGAACAAAGAAGGTTGAGAGGAGATTTGATAGAGGTATTCAAAATCATGACGGGTCTAGACAGAGTAGATAGAGAGAAACTGTTCCCATTGGTGGAAGGGTCAAGAACCAGAGGTCATAGATTTAAGGTGATTGGCAAAAGAACCAAAGGTGACATGAGGAAAAACTTTTTTACACAGCGAGTGGTTAGGATCTGGAATGCACTGCCAGAGGGGGTGGTGGAGGCAGATTCAATCATGGCCTTCAAAAGGGAACTGGATAAGTACTTGGAACGAAAGAATGTGCAGGGCTACGGGGATAGGGCAGGGGAGTGGGACTAGCTGGATTGCTCTTGCATAGAACTGGCGCGGACTCGATGGGCCGAATGGTCTCCTTTCGTGCCGCAACCTTTATGATTCTACGATGAGGCACTTTGACCAGTCATAATCTCATGCACCTGCCCTGTTTCCATATCCCTTTTCAACAACCTGCTCCCAGGCTTAAACTTTTCACATTTAATCTTATATCTATGTCTCATTGGTCTAGACCAGTCTACTTCTAACTATTCTGTCCCAATCCCCTAATAGTTATAACTACCTCTAAGAAAATCACCCCTTAGTCTCCTCTATTGTAACAAAAAGAGTCCCAAATTTTTCAGGTCTTTCTTCGTATTTGTATATTCTCAGACCAGGCAGCATCCTCATGAATCTGCCCTGTACCCTTCTCTGTTGCCTTAACATCCTTCCTATAGTGTGGAGCCCAAAACTGCACACAGTACTCTAACTGTGGTCTTACTAAGGTTTTGCATAGATTCGCCATCACATCTTGACTATTATATTCTGGACATCTTGCAATTAAACCTAGTATTCCATTAGCTTTTTTTAATAAAAAATACGTATTTTTATATCCACTTGGGTTTCTGCTTCTAGGGTCTTGCGAGCCTGAACCCCAAATCCCTCAGCTCTTCCACATCTCCCAGCTTTCCCCAAAGTATAATTATTACTTTTTTTAAAACCAAAATGCACCACCTCATATTTACTGACATTGAATTCCACCATCTTATCAATATCCCTTTGCAACTTCCTTGGGTCCTCAGAATTATTAACAATGCCTCCTATTTTAGTATCATCTGAGAATTTGGACACCACACCCTCTAGCCCCATATCCAAATCATCGATGCACACTGTGAACCAGAAATAGTCTCAGAACAGAACACTGTGGGACACCACTACCCACTTCCATCCACTTTGAGAAACTACTCTCAACTCCGACTGGCTGTTTCCTCCCGTCTAACCAGTTTTTAATCCAATGTGCAACCCTCCCCCTAATTCCACGCCCTTAATCTTCTCCAGTAGTCTCCTCTGTGGTCCGATGTTAAAGACTTTCTGAAAGTCCATGTACATCACAACCACTCTGTTTCCCCATCCACCATATCTGTCACCTCCTCAAAGAACTCCATCAGGTTCATTAAGCAACGTCTTCCTTTCTAAATCCGTGTTCACATTGAAAATAAATTTTAAAAAACGGGACCCCCCGAGACAATTATAAGAATGTGGAATGCTTTACCACAAGGGGCTGTTCAGGCACAGAGTAGGAAAGTTGACATGAAGACTATATCTTTTAATTGAATAAGTATTTGAAAAAGAGGAATGGGCAAGGAAATGAAATTGGCCTAAAGAGCTTCAGCTGAACAGTTTAGCACTGACTCCACTCTAAGAGACTTGAGCAGCAGCTTTGCCAACAATGTGGAACTACTTTTTGCAAAGGAGTGCCACATTGTGAAACTACAATGTGCAGGCTGTGCAGAAATTGTTGTAATTTCTATGACAAGAACACAATCTATCTCACAATTCTATCACATGACAGGGTGGGGTAGAATTATCCCGACAAGTTCTTTTTAAAAGACAGAAACCAGAAATGTTATGAGGGATGATGGAATGGAGGAGAAAAGGGAATGGCTGTCAACATCGTCTGTTTTTTTTATATCAACCTTGTTTCCTTCTTTATCCTGCCACAATGCTGGCTGATTAATGATACTCAGTTCACTTCAATCACAGAACCTCTCTTCATTTAATAGGCCATGTGCCTCCAGTCTGATCGAACAGCAACATCTGTCAGCCACCCTCAAACTTACAGAAATGAAGTTCCTAATTAGTTTCTGACTGGCACAGGTATAGAGGTAGCTGGCAGGATGAAGCAGTCACTATAGGTCTGCAGCTCAGCAACGTTCGAACCAGGACAGCACTCTACCATCTTATATTGGACCTGGGTTATTCCTGTTCTTACTCAACTCAGAAGTATTGAGTAAGGGACAAACCTTGGACTATCATAGTCCCTGGTGGCCACTGCAGCTCAGAGATTTGCACCCTCCCCCTACCCGTAATACAACTGCTCTCCACGGATCCTTTATTTCACACATGGGTTACTTTTTTTTAAAAAAAAGGAGAAATAGCCCTTAAGGCGTAGACTGTAATTTCCCCTACACAAGAGAACTGGAGGTGACAGACTCCTGCCATTTGGGTTTCTCAGTATGCCTGAGATCACTCTACGAGACTTAGGCAGCAGTTTTGCCAACAATGTGGAACAATGATGGCCGACCTTTTGCAAAGGAGTGCCACATTGTGAAACTACAATGTGCAGTATTGTCATGAAAAGTACAAATTTTTTTAAACTTGGCAATCTTAACTGAATAAAACAAAAAATAATAATAGTTCCAACAATTGTTATAGGGCTAGTATAGACCTAATTATGCAATGATGTCTATGGAGCTGAACTCTAAGAATGATGACAATGATTTCCACATTAATTTTGAGAGATGCAAGAACACTGTTTCTTCGCTAGCAGATTCATTTGAATTATGGTTTCAAGATTTCAGCGATGATTTTAAAAAATGTGATATCCTTCACCAACCCATTCACCCGCTCAGATATCGAGATAGAAAGTTACCCACCAGACCTGTGAAACCTGCACACCAGGAAATTTTAGAAATGAAAGATCATTCAGGGCTGCATGCCAAATTCAAAGAATTGTGCAACTCACCAAGACTTGAAGTTGTTTCGGGAAGTTAGTATCACAGAATAATTTTCCTACTTTGCATGAATTTGCAAATTAAACATGGCAATCTTACACACTCGCTCCTGACAATATTGTCAATATTTGGATTCAGTTTTGAACATGCCACCTGCAGAAGATTATTGAGGTGGGTCACCTGTCAGTCTGGAGTGGAAGTTATTTTTGATGAAACTCGTGGTAGAGAAGGTCTGCTCACAAATGTAGGTTGAGATGAATCTACATGTAGAACGCAGAGCAAATTCAAGCACTTACAAACTGTTTCAGTTTTGCCTTGAATTTTGACACAGGATTAAACAGTGTTGGGAAAAGGCAGTCCTTCCCCTGCAAACTTTTGTTGAGCTTGTTAAGGTGTTCAGTGATATCAGTGAGAAAGGCAAGGTCACTGAGCCAGACTTTATCTTCAAGTGAACTGCTCTCCTCAACAAGTTCGACTTTTCTGTTAAAAACATTAACACTTTCCCTTTGAGTTCCCAAAATCTCAACAGCCTGTCCCTTTGACAACCAACGTACTTGGTAAGAAAGAAGCAATTCCTTGGCATCATGTGAATTTAACGCACGTGCACGAATTTTGTTTACGCAGCGCGCCACAGGATCAAGAAGGTGCAAAAAGTTCATCCCTTTGCCTGTTACCAGCACTGGAACAAACCGTTAGCAATCTTTTGACAATTAACATAATCTAGTTTTAAGGTTCATTCTTTAGAATGACAAGAGCTAAAGTACCTTTGGTTTCAAGACTGCAAACATTCAGAAATCAACCAGAACTAATAGTATTTGCAAATACTAATTACACAGCTTACCTTTAACATTATCACTGTGGAATGATGTTAAAAATATGCCAAGTTTTTAAAAAAATAAATGCATATTTTGCAAACATACACTTCCTGTGATAACACCAAACATACTGAGCTCACCCGCTCCATTCCCTAACCCACTGATCAGCAATGGTGTAAGTGGCAGCGGTGATCACAGTAGTGTTAATTCAGCGAATTTGTGATTACCATTGTTTTTAAATGGGGGCGGGGGCTACGATAATTTGCCTTTCTACTGTGTCGGCCAGGAAAACGGCAGACGGGTGCCCTGGAAGGTCACTTATGCCATAACTGCTTGGGGTTTTTGCACCGTAAAATAAGTCCCAAGATGTAGATAATGGCACGTGTTACCAGGAGATTCTGGGCCCATCTATCATTCTAAACAGCCAGCTCATTTGCAACACCTTCTAAAATCTAAATATCAACAAAACTAATGATGTTGATTGAAATGTGGCTGGGGATAAATAATGTAATTTAAAAACTCTTAAATTCTGAGGTTGACATCAGTACAGAGCCACAGGGAGGCTTGTGCAGACTTATAGAATTGTACATCATAGCCCTGCAAATTTTTCCCTTTTCAAGTATATCTCAAATTCCCTTTTAAATCTGCTTCAACCACCCTTTCAGACAGTGCATTCCAGTTCAATAACAACTCACTGTGTAAGTTTTTTTTCGCTTGTTTTACCTTTTCCCTAGCTCAGTCATGGTGGGTTTTACAAGGCTGGGCCTGCACTTCACTCGGTTATATCATCAACTGACGTCTGGTGAACGCTGTCACGGTGGTCAGTTCAAAAGACATAGGGATGGCCTAAAGATCAAACCAAAACAAATGAGGCATCTTAACTGACACATGGGAGCATGTGATAAGAAAATGTGGCAAAAGATGATTCATGATGGCATGGCAAAGCTTGAAGCATCCAGCTAGCCAAAGGAAAGAAAGTCCAAATGAAATTAAGGAAAGGTCAGCCCTCTGGTCAATCAGACATCCGATGTGTTGTGTGGGAGAAAATATTGCTTGCAAAAATTGGACTTCACAATCAAAGGAGAACCCACAACCTGTATTAAATTGGAGATGAATCATGGTTTGTCCATCGTTGTCGATGATACAGCCTATCAGTATCAATATGGCATTTCAGTGACTACTTTTCTCAATACTATGTTTGCATCGTCAGCTGTGGCTTAGTGGGTAGCCCTCTCACCTCAGTCAGGAGGTTGTGGGTTCAAGTCCCATGCCAGGGTCCTGAGCGCAAAATCTAGGCTGACACTCCACTGCAGTACAGGGGGAGTGCTGCACTGTCAGAGGCGCCGCCTTTTCACATAAGATGTTAAATTGAGGCCCCATCTGCTCTCAGGTGGATGTAAAAGATCCTACAGCGCTATTCAAAGGACATCAGGGGAGTTCTCCCTGGTGTCGTGGTCAATATTTATCCCTGAACCAATACCTAAAACAGATGATCTGGTCATTTATCACATTGCTGTTTGTGGGTCCTTGCTGTGAGCAAATTAGCTGCCATGTTTCCTACATTACAACAGTGACTACACTTCAAAAAGTATTTAATTGGTTGTGAAGCACTTTGGAACGTCCTGAGGTCATGAAAGGCGCTATAGAAATGCAAGTCTGTCATTCTTCTTCTCCCAAAAGGGGTTTGATCTCCCCCTTTGAATGCAGAACATAAAAAGGTTGCTCAGACCAAAAACAATTTGATGTAAAATTCCCAAAAAGTAGGAAGTCCCCACAAAGAACATAAGAAATAGGAGCAGGAGTAGGCCACACGGTCCCTCGAGCCTGCTCCACCATTCAATCAGATCATGGCTGATCTTGAACCTCAACCCCACTTTCCCGCCCAATCCCCATATCCCTTGGTTCCCCTAGAGTCCATAAATCTATCGATCTCAGTCTTGAATATACCCAGACCACCTCTCATTCTTCTAAACTCCAGAGAGTAGGCCCACTTTACTCAATTTCTCATCATAGGACAACCCTTTCATCCCAGGAATCAATCCAGTGAACCTTGGTTGTCCCACCCCTAAGACAAGTATATCCTTCCTTAGATAAGGAGACCAAAACTGTACACAGTACTCCAGCAGCTCGCCAAGGCTTCTTCGACAGCATCTCCCAAACCCACGACCTCTACCACCTAGAAGTACAAAGGCAACAGATGCATGGGAACAACACCACCTGCAAGTTCCCCTCGAAATCACACCATCCTGACTTGGAAATATATCGCCGTTCCTTCATCGTCACTGGGTCAAAATCCTGGAACTCGCTGCCTAACAGCACTGTGGGAGAACCTTCACCACACGGACTGCAGCGGTTCAAGAAGGTGGCTCACCACCACCTTCTCAAGGGCAATTAAGGATGGGCAATATATGCTGGCCTTGCCAGCGATGCCCACATCCCATGAATGAATTAATATAAAAGGTGAGCTCTCACCAAAGCCCTGTACAATTGCAGTAAGACTTCCTTACTCTTGTACTCCAACCTTCTTGCAATAAAGGCCAACATGCAATTTGCCTTCTTAATTGCTTGCTGTACCTGCAGGCTAACTCTGTGTTTCTTGTACGAGGACACCCAAGTCTCTCTGAACACCAACATTTAATAGTTTCTCTTCATTTAAAAAGAGTCATCACTGCCTGTGAATCACTGAGGCGTTCCTCACTTCCTCCTGACAGATTTATATAATCTCAAATTATAATTATTTTAATGTTAGCTAACAATCTCATGAGCAGGATTAGGCTTCTTTATTTGCATTAGGATATTAATGGAAAACATTATTTTTATGAATCTCGGAATCAGTTTCCACAGTCTGTCACCTTGTTTCCAAGGTTTACATTTATACTGTTATGACAAGACTGAGAAAACGTCTGTAAGCAGCTCCTAAGTGAATGGTTATTTTGGCACCAATTGCTATGACAGCAGACAGCATTGAAAAATACGTCAAGTGTAAAGCTTCGGCCTTCAGCAGGCCCCTGCTTGACAATATTAATTCAGTCGGTCTGGAAAATATGCATCACCCCATCGATTTGCTCACCAACAATGGCTGCAATTATTGTGTACTGTCACCCACAATTTTTAAGACCATTTTTTGAAATCTTGCTGTTCTACTGCTTTAAGCATTTCTTCAGCTGTACAGTTGTGTGTTAGTGCTGTTTAGTTGCACGTTAATGCTGTTTACTAGAGCATGAAGCTTTGGATTGGTGCAGGAGCCTGCAAATTACGAGTTACATTCAGTGAAACTCCTGACGTGCACAGCAATGATTAGCCTGATGGTGTTACAGCCCGAGACAATTACGAGTGCAGGTTCAAATTGATTCTGAGGATACGCTGGATCTGTTTGGCATTTTGTATTGCACTCGGTTCCTGCCTCACTTTAAATCATATCATAGACTGTAGACATTAATCCGATGTATAGGGCCTGTAATTTTATTAAATTCAGCAAAGAGCAAAGAGCAGTATTTTTATGAGTGAAAAGATGACGTTTTTCTCTTTGGTTACGAGCGTGTCTCTAAAGCTCTTTATCACCTGTGGCCATTATCAAGGAGTTCTTTTAACAAACCTGTCTTCTCACTTCCCTTGCACAACAAAAATAAACTTTGTCGACAGAACTGCAAACAAATTTTGACAGGGTTCCCATTGGGCAGTGATCCGAAGAGGTTCCTGGGCAGGTGAAAAGGCCACATTTCCCTTTGTGGCCTCACCGTTCTCTATCTCTGTAATCTCCTCCAGCCCTACAGCCATCCGAGATCTCTGCATTCCTCCAACTCTGGCCTCTTTACGTTCCCCACTCTCTTCGTCCCACCACTGGCGGCCGTGCCTTCAGCTGACTAGGCCCTAAGCTCTGGAATTCCCACTCTAAACTTTTCCCCCTCTCTACCTCTCTCTCCTCCCTTAAGACCCTCCTTAAAACCTACCTCTTTGACTAAACTTTTGGTCACCTGTTCTAACATCTCCTCCTTTGGCTCGGTGTCAATTTTTGTCCGTTTACACTCCTGTGAAGCGCGTTGGGACGTTTTACTACGTTAAAGACACTATATAAATGCAAGTTGTTGTTGTTGACATTTCAACTAGAGTTTCTGAATTCTGGTGTGAGAAGGCCACAATTTCTGACAGTAAAAGTTTAAAAAAGTCAAATGAGTTCACCTGGACTTCAATGCATTAAAAGAAAGAGGGAGCAGAATATATGGCAAGGGAATATATAAAACCATTCCAAAATATATTCTTTTTGGTTTCAAACACCAAACTTCAATACACTTTAAAGTATTGAAAAAACTACCAAAGGAAACTGTCAAAAAGTCATAATTTCCTGTGGGGGAGGAGGTGGGGGTCATGCCCTGTGTCTCCTCGAGGGATTCTTTATAAAGACTATAGAAGAGACTAAGACTGTTCTATAATAAGAACATAAGAAGATAAATAGGAGCAGGAGTAGGCCATCCGGCCCCTCGAGCCTGCTCCGCCATTCAACAAGATCATGGCTGATCTTCGACCTCAACTCCACTTTCCCGCACGATCCTCCCATCCCTTGATCCCCCTAGAGTCTGAAAATCTATCCATCTCAGCCTTGAATACACTCAACGACTCAGCACCCACAGCCATCTGGGATAGAGAATTCCAAAGATTCACAACCCCGAGTGAAGAAATTCCTCCTCATCTCAGTCCTAAATGGCCGACCCCTTATCCTGGGATTAAGCCCCCTAGTTCTACTCTCCAGCCAGGGAAAACAGCATCTCAGCATCTACCCTGTCAAGCTCCACCAGAAGCTTATATGTTTCAATGAGATCACCTCTCATTCTTATAAACTCCAGAGAATATAGAAAGAAAGACTTGCATTTATATAGCGCTTTTCACAACCTCAGCGCTTTACAGCCAATGAAGTATTTTTGAAGTGTAGTCACTGTTGTAATGTGACTCAATCTCTCCTCACAGGACAACCCTCTCATCCCAGGAATCAACCTAGTGAACCTTCATTGCACCGCCCCCAAGGCAAGTATATCCTTCCTTACCTAAGGAGACTAAAACTACACAGTACTCCAGGTGAGGTCTCACCAAAGCCCTGTACAGTTGTAACAAGACTTCCTTACTCTTGTACTCCAAACCCCTTGCAATAAAGGCCAACATACCATTTGCCTTCCTAATTGTTTGTTGTATCTGCATGTTAACTTTCTGTGTTTCGTGTACAAGGACACCCAAATCTCTCTGACCACCAACATTTAATAGTTTCTCACCACTTAAAAAGTATTCTTTTTTTCTATTCGATTCTTCCTACCAAAGTGAATAACCTCACATTTCCCCACATTATACTCCATCTGCCACCTTCCTGTCCACTCACCTGTCTATATCCTTTTGCAGACTCTGCATCCTCCTCACAGCTTACTTTCCCCACCTAGTTCTGTATCATCAGCAAACTTGGATTCATTACACCCAGTCCCCTCATCTAAGTCATTACTATAGATTGTAAATAGCTGAGGCCCAAGCACTGATCCTTGCGGCACCCCACTAGTTACAGCCTGCCAACCTGAGAATGGGCAGTTTATCCCTACTCTCTGTTTTCTGTCCGTTAACCAATCCTCTATCCATGCTAATACGTTACCCCCAACCCACAAGCCCTTATCTTGCGTAACAATCTTTTATGTGGCACCTCATCAAATGCCTTTTGAAAATCCAAATGTACTACATCCACTGGTTCCCCTTTATCTGCCATGCTAGAATCACTCAAAAAAACTCTAATAAATTTGTCAAACACGATTTCCCTTTCATAAAACTATGTTGACTTTGCCTAATCATATTATGATTTTCTAAATGCCCTGTTACCATTTCCTTAAATAATGGATTCCAGCATTTTCCCGACGACTGATGTCAGGCAAACTGGCCTACAGTTCCCTATTTTCTCTCTCCCTCCCTTCTTGAATAGTCGAGTTACATTTGCTACCTTCCAATCCACTGGAACCATTCTAGAATCTATGGAATTTTGGAAGATCTTTCGGATGAGATGTTATCTCATCTGGTGGACGTAAAAGATCCCACAGCACTACTTCGAAGAGCAAGGGAGTTCTCCCCGTTGTCCTGGCCAATATTTATCCTTCAGCCATCATCATGAAAACAGATTATCTGGTCATGTGTCACATTGCTGTTTGTGGGACCTTGCTGTGCGCAAATTGGCTGCCTCGTTTTCTATAGTACAACGGTGACTACACTTCAAAAGTACTTTGTTGGCTGTGAAGTGCTTTGGGACATCCTGAGGTCGTGAAAGGCACTGTATAAATGTAAGTCTTTCTTTTTAGCAGTCTAATGATCTATTGATTAAAGGAGAGTACCTCAACAACAAGTATGTGTCAGTTTGGCTCAGTTGATAGCACTGTTCACTCCGCGTCAGAAGGCTGTAGGTGCAAGCTCCACTACCGACCTTGAGCATGCCAACCTGGGCTGGCACTCATGAATACTTTATATCTGTTCTCACAGTAGAGAAAAAGGACAAAGTACCAGCGGTAAAAGGGAACTAAAAATAAGTCAAGGGGAGGAATTTAGTGGATTTTATAGAAGTAAAAAAATGGCAATGGAAAAAAATAATGGGACTTAAGATTGACAAATTTCCAGGAACTGATGTTTTCCCCCATCATGAGATTAGAAGAAATACGTCAGGAAATTGAAGATGAGGTAGTTATAATTTTCCAAATCTCTCTAGATTCGGGAATTGCAAATATCACTCCATTATTTAAGAAAGGAGGGAGGAACCAGGAAACTACAGACCTGTCAGTTTAACATCAGTTGTGGGGAATATATCATAGACAGAGTGACTGAGAGCTTGGACAGATATCAGTTGATCAAAGAGTGCCAACATGAATTTGTGAAGGGTAGGTCATGTCTGACTAATCTAGTTGAATTTGTTGAGGATGTCACTAACATGGTGGACAGGGGTGTGTCTATGAATATTGACCATATGTACTTCCAGAAGGCATTTGATAATGATCCACACAAGAGATTATTTGCAAAAAATGAGAGTGCATGGAACTGAAACTTTGTGATATGGATCAGTAATTAGTTGGGAGATAGGCAACAGAGTAGGGATAAAGAGTTAGTTCTGATTGGCAGGATACGACAACTGGTGTTGCCCAGAGATCTGTACTGGGGCTTCAGCTTTTCACCATATATGTTAATGACTCGGATTAAGGAATAGAGAGTTGTGCATCCAAGATTGCAGATGACACTAAGTTAGGGGGCACAGTAAGTTGTGTAGATGGGAGCAGAAAGATACAAAGAGATATAGACAGTCTGAGTGGGCAAAACTATGGCAGAGGGAGTTCAATGTGGGGAAGTCTGCGGTGACAAATCAGAATATTTTTCTTAACGGTGAGGGAGTAGGAGCTGTGGAGAAGCAAAGAGATTTAGATGTTCATTTACACAAATCATAAAGCTAGTGGACAGGTACAAAAAGTAATCAAAAAGGTTAAAGGAATGATGGCCTTTATCTCAAGGGGGCTGGAACAAAATTGAGGAAGTGATGCTTCAGTTGTACACAGCCTTGGTCAGACCCCATCTGGAGACTGTGTTCAGTTTTGAGCACCAAACCTCAGGAAAAATATATTGGCCTTGGAAGATTCACCAGAATGATACTGTTTTGGTGCTGTGGGAGGGGAGGAAATCCAAACAAGGAATTTAGATCTGAGCAGCGACAAAGTGGCAGCGAGCCCATCAAGTGTGGGGGAGAAGGCCTCGAGACCAGAGGTACCAGTGGGTCCTAAGCGGGGACGGGCCTGAGAGGTGGGGGGTGGGGGAGCAGACGAGGGACCCGAGCAGGGTGTGAGGAGGGGGGACCTGAGTAAGGGAGGGGAGAGGGGGGAGGGGGACCTGAGCTGAGGGAGGGGAGAGGGGGGACCAGGGACCTGAGCGGAGGGAGGGGGGACATGATCTGAGGGAGGGGAAGAGGGGGGAGGGAGGGGGGACCTGAGCTAAGTCAAGATCAAAAACAACAACAAAAAATCAAGGAGTGATGTCACAGGACAGCAGGTGAGTGATTGGTTTTATTTTCTCTGTAAACGAGAGTTTGGTTTAAACTAACAGCTGGGAAACTAAAAAGGGATAGGTTAATCAGGGTAAGTAAATTAATAATAAGAGTATTTTAAGTCTTTCTTTATTTTTATTACGTTTAGTAAATAATATAATAAATCGAGGCTTGGCAGGGTACCTCAGTCCTGTTGAATGCACATCTCGTGCCATGAGCGAACTCCAGGATGCTCCCATATCCTGGACAACCGCAGGTGCAGGAAGTGTCGTCAGTTGGAGGAACTCAAGTTCCGGGTTTCAGAGCTTGAGCAGCAGTTGGCGTCACTGCAGTGCATCCACGAGGCTGAGAGCTACGCGGATAGCACGTTTCAGGAAGTGGTAACCCCGCGGCTTAAGAGAATGCAGGCAGAGAGGGACTGGGTGACCCCCAGACAGACAAGGAGGACCAGGCAGGTAGTGCAGGAGTCCCCAGAGTGCATCTCACTCTCCAACCAGTATAAATACTCAAGTCCACACCACCATGGGTGGCTCAGCTGTACTGGGTCGCCGAGGGGGGGGGGGGGGGGAAGGAAGGAGAAGAGGAGGAAGACCGAGAAAGCAATACTGATAGGGGATTCACTAGTTAGGGGAACAGACAGGCATTTATGCGGCCGCAGACGTGATTCCAGGATGCTATGTTGCCTCCCGGGTGCCAGGGTGAAGGATGTCATTGAGTGGCTGCAGAACATTCTGAAGGGGGAAGGTGAACAGTCAGAGGTCGTGGTCCATATCGGTACCAACGCCATAGGTGGAGAGGGATGAGGTCCTGCAGGCAGATTTTAGGCAGCTAGAAAAGAGATTAATAAGCAGGACCTCAAAAAGGTAGCAATCTCCAGATTACTCCCAGTGCGACACGCTAGTGAGTATAGAAATAAGAGAATAGAGCAGATGAATGGGTGGCTGGAGAGATGGTGCAGGAGGGAGGGCTTTAGATTCCTGGGGCATTGGGACCAGTTCTAGGGGAGGTGGGACCTGTACAGGCCTTACGGGTTGCACCTCAACAGAGCTGGGACCAATGTCCTCACGGGGAGGTTCAGTCGTGCTGTGGCCCCCCCACACAGTGTGGGGGGAGGGGTTAAACTAATTTGGCAGGGGGATCGGCACCAGGATGTAGCATTGGAAAGGAGAAACAAGGTGCACAAAGGATTGGGAGAGAAAGATAGCCCTAGAGCAAGTAATAGTACAGTATTAGGTGGGACCAGACTAAGAGAGAGTACAAGAAAGTCTAAGATGTGTGTAAACGCACGAAGGTTGGTAAACAAGGTTGGTGAGCTGCAGGCGCAAATAGCCACTTGGGAATATGATGTTGTGGCGATAACAGAGACCTGGCTCAATAAAGGGCAGGATTGGGTACTAATATTCCTGGATACAAGGTGTTCAGGAAAGATAGGGAAGGGAAGAGGCAGTATTGTTTAAGGAGAAAATTGCAGTGCTGGAGAGAGAGGATGTCCTGGAGAGGTCAAGGACAGAATCTATTTGGTTAGAGTTAAGAAACAATAGAGGTGCCATTACACTACTGGGTGTATTCTATAGGCCACCAACTAGTGGGAAGGATACAGAGGAGCAAATTTGCAGAGAAATTAGAGAGAGGTGCAAGAATCATAGAGTAGTGATAATGGGTGACTTCAATTGTCCTAATATAGACTGGGATAGTTAAAGTGTAAAGGGCAGAAAGGGAGAAGAATTTCTGAAGTGTATTCGGGAGAACTTTCTTGACCAGTACATCTCCGGCCCAATGAGGAAGGAGGCATTGCTGGATCTGGTTCTGGGGAATGAGGTGGGTCAAGTGGAGCAAGTGTCAGTGGGGGAACATTGAGGGAACAGTGATCATAGTATCATAAGGTTTAGATTAGTTATGGAAAAGGACAAGGAGCAATCTAGAGGAAAAATACTTAATTGGAGGAGGGCCAATTTCAAGGGGTTGAGAACGGATCTGACCCGGGTAAATTGGAATCAAAGATTGGCAGGCAAAACTGTAATTGAACAGTGGGCGGCCTTTAAAGAGGAGATGATTCGGGTACAGTCTAGGTACATTCCCACGAGGGGGAAAGGGAGGGCAACTAAAGCCAGAGCTCCCTGGATGGCGAAAGAGATAGAGAGTAAGATGAAGCAGAGAAAGGGGGCATATGACAGATGTCAGGTTGATAACACAAGTGAGAACCAGGCTGAATGTAGAAAGTTCAGAGGGGAAGTGAAAAAGGAAATAAGAGGGGCAGAGAGAGAGAGTATGAGAATAGACTGGTGGCTAACATAAAAAGGGAATCCAAAAGTCTTCCATCGGCATATAAATAGTAAACTGGTAGTAAGAGGAGCGATGGGGCCGATTAGGGACCAAAAAGGAGATCTACTCATGGAGGCAGAGGGCATGGCTGAGGTACTAAATGAATACTTCGCATCTGTCTTTACAAAGGAAGAAGATGCTGCCAAAATCTCAGTAAAAGGGGAGGTAGTTGAGATACTGGATGGACTAAAAATTGATGATGAGGTGGTACTAGAAAGGCTGGCTGTACTTAAAGTAGATAAATCACCCGGTCCAGATGGGATGCATCCTAGGATGCTGAGGAAATTAAGGCTGGAAATTGCGGAGGTACTGGCCATAATCTTCCAATCATTCTTAGATACGGGGGGGAGGGGGGGTGATGCCAGGGGACTGGAGAATTGTAAATGTTACACCCTTGTTCAAAAAAGGGTGCAAGGATAAACCCAGGCCAGTCAGTTTAACCTCGTTGTTGGGAAGCTTTTAGAAACAATGATCCGGGAAAAAATTAAGTCACTTGGATAAGTGTAGATTAATTAAGAAAAGCCAACACTGATTTGTTAAAGGCAAATAATGTTTAACTAACTTGATTGAGCTTTTTGATGAGGTAACAGAGGGGGTTGATGTGGTGTATATGGACTTCCAAGCGGTGTTTGATAAAGTGCCACATGATAGGCTTGTCAACAAAATTGAAGCCCATGGAATAAAAGGGGCAGTGGCAGCATGGATACAAAAGTGACAGGAAACAGAGAATAGTGGTGAACGGTTATTTTTCGGACTGGAGGGAGGTGTACAGTGGTGTTCCCCAGGGGTCGGTGCTGGGACCACTGCTTTTCTTGGCATATATTAATGACTTGGACTTGGGTGTACAGGGAACAATTTCAAAATTTGCAGATGATACAAAACTTGGAAGGTTAGTAAGTAGTGAGGAGGATAGTGATAGACTTCAAGAGGATATAGACAGGCTTGTGGAATGGGCGAACACATGGTAGATAAAACTTAATGCAGAGAAGTGCGAAGTGATACATTTCAGTAGGGAAAACGAGGAGAGGCAAAATAAACTAAAGGGTACAATTCTAAACGGGGTGGAAGAACAGAGAGATCTGGGGGTATATGTGCACAGGTCGTTGAAGGTAGCAGGGCAGGTTAAGAAAGCAGTTAAGAAAGCATATGGGATCCTGGGCATTACAAATACAGGAATAGAGTACAAAACAAGGAGCTTATGATGAATCTTTACAAAACACTGGTTCGGCCACAATTGGATTATTGTGTCCAATTCCTTGAAGGCCTTAGAGAGGGTGCATAAAAGATTTACTAAAATGATTCCAGGGATGAGGGACTTCAGTTACATGGATAGACTGGAGAAGCTGGGGTTGTTCTCCTTAGACCAGAGAAGGTTGAGAGGAGATGTGATAGAGGTGTTCAAAATCATGAGCGGTGTAGACAGAGTAGAATGAAACTGTTCCCATTGGCGGAAGGGTTGAGAACCAGAGAACACAAATTTAAGGTGATTGGCAAAAGAACCAAAGGTGACATGAGGAAAAACGTTTTTATGCGAGTTGTTATGATCTGGAATGCACCACCTGAAAGGGTGGTGGAGTCAGATTCAATTGTGCTTTCGAAAGGGAGTTGCACAAGTACTTGAATTCGAAGGGCGACAGGGAAAGGGTGGGGCAGTGGGACTAGCTGGATTGCACTTGCAATTGGGCTCGACAGGCCGAACGGCCTCCTTCTGTGCTGTAACCTTTCTATGACTCTAGATGATTGAGGGGTGATCTAAACGAGGTGTTTAAAATGATAAAGGAACTTGATAGGTAGATACAGAGAAACTATTTCACATCTGATGGGGGAATCCAGAACAAGGGGGCATAATCTTAAATTTACAGCTAGGCCATTTAGGAGTGAAACGAGGAAGCACTTTGCACACAAAGGGTAGTGGAAATCTGGAATACTCTCTTCCCCCTCACCACCACCAAAAGGCTGGATGCTGGGTCAATTCAAATTTTCAAGCTGGAGATCGATAGATTTTTGTTGGGTAAGTGTATCAAGAGATATGGAGCAAAGGCAGGTAAATGGAATTGAGGTACAGATCAGCCATGATCTAACTGAATGATGGAACAGATTCGGTGGGCTGATTGGCCTACGCCTGTTCCTATGACCCCTCCAGAGTTCAGGAGTGTTTCCAGCATTTCCTGTTTTTGTTTTTATAGTATCTTAGTACGGTACAGCACAGGAGGCCGCAATTTCGGCCCATCATGCCTGTGCTTTAAATTATCCAATTAGTCCCATTCCCCTGCTGTTTCCCCGTTGCCCTGTAAATTTTTTTCCCTTTTCAAGTATTTATCCAATTTCCTTTTGAAAGTTACTATTGAATCTGTTTCCACCGTCCTTTCAGGCAGTGCGTTCCAGGCCATTCAAGAAGGAGACAGTGAAGGCTCAGAGCAAATATGTTCCCACAAAAACGGGTGGGACCCCCAAATCTAGAGCCCCCGGATATCAAGGAGCATACAGGGTAGGATAAGGCAAAAAAGGGAAGCTTACATCAGGTACCGTGAGCTCAATACTACAGGAAGCCTAGAGGAGTAGAGAAAGTGCAGGGGTGAAATTAAAAAGGAAATTAGGAAAACAAAGAGAGGGCATGAAAAAATATTGGCAAGTAAAATCAAGGAAAACCCAAAGGTGTTTTATAGATGCATAAAGAGGATAACTAAGGAAAGAGTAGGGCCTATTAGAGACCAAGGAGGTAACCTGTGTGGAGACAGAAGACATGGGGATGGTTCTTAATGAATACTTTGCATCTCACTGAACATAGTGAGAGAGGAAGTATTATGGGGTTTAGCATCTTTGAAAGTAGATAAATCGCCAGGCCGGGATGAAATGTATCCCAGGCCATTAAAAGAAGCAAGGGAGGAAATAGCAGAGGCTCTGACCATCATTTTCCAATCCTCGCTGGCTACAGGCGTGGTGCCAAAGGACTGAAGGATTGCTAACATTGTCCGTTATTTGAAAAGGAAGGGATAGACCGAATAATTTCAAGCCAGTCAGTCTAACCTCGGTGGTGGGCAAATTATTGGAAAAAGAGGGACAGTATTAATCGTCATTTAGAAAGGCAAAGATTAATCAAGGGCAGTCAGTATGGATTTGTTAAGGGAAGGTCGTGTCTGACTAACTTGATTGACTGTTTTGAGGAGATAACAACGAGGGACGATGAGGGTAGCGCGTTTGATGTAGTCTACATGGATTTTAGCAAGGCTTTTGACAAGGTCCCACATGGCAGACTGGTCAGAAAAGTAAAAGCCCATGGGATTCAAGGGAAAGTGACAAGTTGGATCCAGAATTGGCTCAGTGGCAGGAAGCAAAGGGTAATGGTTGACGGGTGTTTTTGTGACTGAAAGGCTGTTTCCCGTGGGGTTCCACAGGGCTCAGTACTGGGTCCCTTGTTTTTTGTAGTATATATATCAATGATTTAGACTTAAACGTAGGGGGCATGATTAAAAAGTTTTGCAGATGATATCAAAATTGGCCGTGTGGTTGATAGTGAGGAGGAAAGCTGTAGACTGCAGGAAGATATCAATGGACTGGTCAGGTGGGCAGAAAAGTGGCAAATGGAATTCAATCTGGAGAAGTGTGAGGTAATGCATCTGGGGAGGTCAAACAAGGCAATCACACAATAAATGGGAGGATACTGAGAGGTGTAGAGGAACAGAGGTACCTTGGAGTGCATGTCCACAGATCCCTGAAGGTAGCAGGACAGGTAGATAAGATGGTAAAGAAGGCATACGGGATAATTTCCTTTATTAGCCGGGCATAGAATATAAGAGCAGGGAGGTTATGCTAGAACTGTATAAAACACTAGTTAGGCCACAGCTTGAGTACTGCGTACAGTTCTGGTCACCACATTACAGGAAAGATGTGATTGCACTAGAGAGGGTACAGAGGAGATTTGAGGATGTTGCCAAGACTGGAGAATTTTAGCTATGAGGAAAGATTGGATAGGCTGGGGTTATTTTCTTTGGAAGTGGAGGCTGAGGGGAGGTTTAATTGAGGTGTATAAAATTATGATGGGCCGAGATAGTGGATAGGAAGGACCTGTTTCCCTTATCCGGGATCCAGTTGTCGTGGTCCATGTAGGAACCATCGACATAGGTAGAACTAAGAATGAGGTTCTGCTGAATCAGTTTGAAGAGCTAGGGTCTAAATTAATAAGCAGAATCTCATAAGCAGAATCTCTGGATTACTACCTGAGCCACACGCAAATTGGCATGGGGCAAACAGATCAGAGAACTAAATGCATGGCTGAAAGAGTGGTGTGGGAGACAGGGGTTTCAATTCATGGGGCACTGGCACCAGTACTGGGGAAAGAGGGAGCTGTTCCGATGGGACGGGCTCCATGTAAACTGGACTGGGACCAGTGTCCTGGTGAATCGAATAACTAGGGCTGTAGATAGGGCTTTAAATTAAAAAGGTGGGGGGGGGGGGGGGGGAATTTAAAAATCTAATCAGGAAAGTCAAGGTATCAGAGCAGTGTAGTGATTTGGGTAAAGATAAGCAGAGTGTGGCAGGAAGGGACAGAGTTTACCAATAATAGAGCATCAGCAAATAAAGTCAAAGCAGGAAAAAATGGTAAAGTCAAAATTAAAGGCTCTTTATCTGAATGCATGGAGCATTTGTAACAAGATAGATGAATTAGTTGCACAAATAGAGATAAATGGGTTTGATCCAATAGCCATTACAGAGACATGGTTGCAAAGTGACCAAGGTTGGAAACTAAATATTCCAGCATATATGACGTTTAGAAAAGACAAGCAGAATGGAAAAGGAGGGTGGAGGTGGGGGGGGGGGGGGTGGGTGTAGCCCCAATAATAAAGGACGACATAAGAACAGTGGTGAGAAAGGATCTTGATTTGGAAGATCAGGAAGTAGAATCAGTCTGGGTGGAAATAAGAAATAACAAGGAGCAGAAAACACTGGTGGGAGGAGTTTATAGGCCCCCCAATAGTAGTTATACTGTTGGACAGAGTATTAATCAGGAAATAATAGGAACTTGTAACAAAGGTAATGCAATAATCGTGGGGGACTTTAATCTTCATATAGACTGGGCAAATCAAATTGGTAAAGGTATTTTGGAGGACGAGTTCATGGAATGCATTTGAGACAGTTTCCTAGAACAATACATCATAGGACCAACAGGGGATAGGCTATTTTAGATCTGGTATTATGTAATGAGATAGGGTTAATTAGTAATCGCACAGTAAAAGATCCTCTGGGGAAGAGTGATCATAATATGATGAATGTCACATTGAGTTTGAGAGTGACGTACTTAAATCAGAAACTAGAGTCTTAAACTTAAATAAAGCCAATTACATAGGTATGAGGGGCGAGTTGGCCAAGGTACATTGGGTAATTAAATTAAAGGGTATGACAGTAGATAAGCAATGGCAAACATTTAATGAAATATTTCAATATTCTCAACAAATATACATTCCATTGAGAAATAAAAACTCCACGGGAAAAGTGATCCACCCGTGGCTAACTAAAGAAGTTAAGGATAGTATTAGATTAAAAGAAGAGGCCTATTATGTTGCCAAGGAGAGTAAAATGCCTAGGGATTGGGAGAGTTTTAGAAACCAGCAAAGGATGACCAAAAAAATTGATTAAAAAAAGAAAATAGAATATGAAAGTAAACTAGCAAGAAATATAAAAACAGATTATAAGAGCTTCCACAAGTATATAAAAAGGAAGAGAGTAGCAAAAGTAAACATTGGTCCCTTAGAGGCTGAGACAGGAGAAATTATAATGGGAAATCAGGAAATGGCAGAGCCGTTAAACAAATATTTTGTATCTGTCTTCACAGCAGAAGACACAAAAAGCATATCAGAAATAGTGAGAAACCATGGGGCTAATGAAAGTGAGGAACTTAAAATAATTAATATCAGTAGAGAAAAAGCACTTGAAAAACTAAAAGGGGCTAAAAGCTGATGGCCTACGTCCTAGGGTTCTATAAGAGGTGGATGCATCGGTTTTGATCTTCCAAAATTCCCTAGATTCTCGAACGGTCCTAGCCGATTGGAAGGTAGCAAATGTGACCCCGCCATTCAAGAAAGGAGGGAGAGAGAAAACAGGGAACTACAGGCCAGTTAGCCTGTCATCAGTTGTCGTGAAAATGCTGGAACCCATTAAGGAAGTGGTAACAGGGCACTTAGAAAATCATATGATAAGGCAGAGTCAACATGGTTTTATGAAAGGGAAATCGTGTTTGACAAACTTAGAGTTTTCTGAGGATGTAACTAGCAGGGTAGATAAAGGGGAACCAGTGGATGTCATTTATTTGGATTTTCAAAAGGCATTCGATAAGGTGCCACATAAAAGGTTATTACACAAGATAAGGGTTCATGGAATTGGGGGTAATATTAGCATGGGTAGAGGATTGGTTAATGGACAGAAAACAGAGTAGGGATAAACGGGGCATTTTCAGGTTGGCAGGCTGTAACTAGTGGGGTGCCGCAAGGATCGGTGCTTGGGCCTCAGTTATTTAAAATCTACATTAATGACTTAGATGAAGGGACCAAGTGCAATGTATCCACGTTTGCTGATGATGCAAAGCTAGGTGGGAAAATAAGCTGTGACGAGGACACAAAGAGTCTGCAAAGGGATATAGACAGGTTAAGTGAGTGGGCAAGAAGGTAGCAAATGGAGTATAATGTGGGGAATGTGAGGTTATTCACTTTGATAGGAAGAACAAAAGCAGAATATTTTTTTAAATGGCGAGAAACTATTAAATGTTGGAGTTCAGAGCGACTTGGGTGTCCTCATACAAGAAACACAAAAAGTTAGCATGCAGGTACAGCAGGCAATTAGGAAAGCAACTGGAATGTTGGCCTTTATTGCAAGGGGGTTGAAGTACAAAAGTAAGGACGTCTTATTACAATTGTACAGGGCTTTAGTGAGACCTCACCTGGAGTACTGGGTACAGTTTTGGTCTCCTTATCTAAGGAAGGATATACTTGCCTTAGAGGCGGTGCAATGAAGGTTCACTAGATTATTTCCTGGGATGAGAGGGTTGTCCTATGAAGAGAGGTTGGGTAGAATGGGCCTATACTCTCCGGAGTTTAGAAGAATGAGAGGTGATCTAAGTGAAACATATAAAATTATGAAGGGGCTTGACAGGGTAGATGCTGAGAGGTTGTTTTCCATGGCTGGAGAATCTAGACCTAGGGGACATAGTCTCAGGATAAGGGGTCGGAAATTTAAGACTCAGATGAGGAAGAATTTCTTCACTCAGAGGGTTGTGAATCTTTGGAATTCTCTACCCCAGAGGGCTGTGGATACTCAGTCGTTGAATATATTCAAGGCTGAGATAGATAGATTTCTGGACTCTAGGGGAATCAAGGGATTATGGGGATCAGGAAGGAAAGTGGAGTTGAGGTCGAAGGTCAGCCATGACTTTATTGAATGGCGAAGCAGGCTCGAGGGGCCATGTGGCCTACACCTGCTCCTATTCTTATGTTCTTAGCAGAGGGGTCAATAACTAGGGGGCATAGATTTAAACTAATTGGTAGAAGGATTAGAGGGGAGCTGAAGAGAAATGTTTTCACCCAGAGGGTGGTGGGGGTCTGGAACTCACTGCCTGAAAGGGTGGTAGAGGCAGAAACCCTCAACTCATTTAAAAAGTACTTGGATGTGTACTTGAAGTGCCGTAACCTACAGGGCGATGGAACAAGAGCTGGAAAGTGGGCTCTTTTTCGACGGGCATAGACACAATGGGCTGTAAAAAAATGTTTTCGCCTCATGTTGCCTCCGGCCCTTTTGCCAATCACCTTAAATCTGTGTCCTCTGGTTACTGACCCTTCTGCCACGGGAAACATTTCTCCTTATTTACTCTATGAAAATCATTCATGATTTTGAACACCTCTATCAAATCTCCCCGTAACCTTCTCTGTTCTAAGGAGAACAACCCCAGCTTCTCCAGTCTCTCCACACACCTGAAGTCCCGCCTCCCTGGTACCATTCTAGTAAATTTCATCAGTGTCAATGCCGAGAAAACCCTTAAAGGAAAAGGAGGTAAAAGGTATTTGTACATGTGACGTCTGAACAAATCATTTATCATCCATAAGGTGCATGCAAGCTGTGTTTAAAAAAAGTCTATGACAGGGATCATACTGCTCCGAGACTAGCTCAGATCTGCTGACTCATTGTTAAAAAAAAAGTTAGCTAATCTCCGGTTTGTTTCAATTTTATTTCTCCTAATAATCTATTGCCAATGATCTGACCATGACTAGTGTATCAAGCCTGTGAGATTTGATAACTTGTGGATCTAATATCTGTGAGCGCCTTTACTGGTAGAAATAAGTGCTCTGGAATCAAACAGCAAAACAATTCTCTTACCCGTAAGGTAATCCAGCAAATTGCCAGGGAATTTATCAGGAAAGACGTTTATGCTAACATACATTTGCAGACTGCAATGAATGTCATGTGACCAAACCTTGCAGGATTAGTTCCAAGTAGAATTGGCAACCCTAGCCTGTGCAGATGAATGTACAAGATCCCATGGGCAAAGAAATTAAATACACATTCATCCAATCACCGTGTGCATAATATAGACAAGTTCAGGAGGAATATAGGAATTGCTAGACGTAAAAAAGACCAAGGTCCATCTAGTTCATCTTCTACCATCCTGGTTGTCACATGATACAACGATAATGGAGTTGATGACTAATCACAGCAATCAATCTCTCTCAATGAGTCTAAAACAGACCCAGACATGAGGTGAGGAAAATCTCAGTGGTGGAGCGCTTTGGGAACCATAGGTCCAAAGTCACCTTTTTCCTCCCAAACATACTACACCTAGCACATGTCATGTCTCAAATTACTCATATACAATATCCTAAAATGTTAATGGAGCCAGCTAACAGTAACTGCATTTCAAAAAGCAATTCACTGGTTGTACAACAATTTGGGTTGCACTGAAGAGCCCATCGTTTTTTTTTTAAAAAGCAAGTTCTTTCTTCCCTGTTGCTCAACATTATGTATTAAGTTTCCTCACATTGTTTGCATTGGTCAACTCCTCCTTGGATCTCAGCCATGCCCCCATTTCGTTCTGCAGATAGATGAGCAAGGGGCAGGGAGAATAAAAAGGACGATCATGAGGCCCCTCTGCTCATTATTATTGACGCAAATTATGTCAATCCAGTCACAAGTAGCCTTTTACAATCTGTGTCAAACCTTTTTTTTATTATTCGTTGATGGGATGTGGGTGTTGCTGGCGAGGCCAGCATTTATTGCCCATCCCTAATTGCCCTTGATTTTTAAACTGAAGCAGCCCAATTAGCATGCACACACAAGCCTGTACATATTGTAAGCAAACCATTGCAATTCCACTGGCTTCAAAGCAGCGAGCAGAGCCTCCAGTGATCAGACTGATGTGTTCTCTCAGGACCAACACCCAACCACACCCAGTGCTACCCTCCACCAAATAATTTTAATGCAATGCAAGGAAGATTTCCACTCACTCATTTAAATCTGCTGCCTGTAAATGCTTCATGCATTGTCCTGCTGCAATCTACAAGATTAAAATTTTGAAACTCTAAGCGGAGCTGCTCTCCCACATGGTCCACTTTGGCCAGGGACAGACCGAGAGGACTTCAGCTGGACATTCCCACCCACCTACGTAGCAATGTCCCTCGCACCAGCTCCTCCTCTCGTCCCTTGCTGTGGCTACTAAATCCATCGCTCCAGTGATGTCTCGACTTTCCACCATTTGATGGCACATGGTGCTGCACACCCATGTTGCTCAAGGGGAACTCCTGCTACCCACTGTCTGCTGAGCAAAGGCTTCGCCTGTGTTAGTCAGTTGTCTAATCAATTAGGGAGTATCCCCTTTTATGGGAAGGGGGGGTGGTGGAGAAACAGGATCTTTGTGGTTGAGGTGCTTCCAAGATGCTGCAGCTGGCAGAGGACGATTGAGCCAAATTAAACATCTATGGCAGATTCAACAGTGGTTGGCTGAGCCAGCTAGGTCTGCAATACCTCAGGGCATTGATCATCTAGAACCGACTAATGGAACCCAAGAGGACAGACTTGTCACTAGAATCATAGAAAGGTTACATTCAGTCCATCGAGTCCTTACCGACTCTATGCAAGAGCAATCCAACTAGTCCCACTGTCCCGCCCAATCCCCATAGCCCTCCACATTTTTTTCCTTTCAAGTACTTATCCAGTTCCCTTTTGAAAGCCATGATTGAATCCGCCTCCACCCTTGCCTCAGGCAGTGCATTCCAGATCCTAACCACTCGCTGTGTAAAAAAGTTTTTCCTCATGCCACCTTTGGTTCTTTTGCCAATCACCTTAAATCTATGTCCTCCGATTCTTGACCCTGCCGCCAATGGGAACAGTTTCTGTCTATCTAGACCCTTCATGATTTTGAATACCTCTACCAAATCTTCTCACAACCGTCTCTGTTCCAAGGAGAACAACCCCGCTTCTCCAGTCTATCCACATAACTAAAGTTCCTCATCCCTGGAATCATTGTAGTAAATCTTTTCTGCACCCTTTAAGGCCTTCACATCCTTCCTAAAGTGCGGTGCCCAGAACTGGACACAATACTCCAGTTGCGCCCGAACCAGTGTTTTATAAAGGTTCATCACGACTTCCTTGCTTTTGTATTCTATGCCTCTATTTATAAAGCCCACCACTTTCTCAACCTGCCCTGCCACCTTCAACGATTTGTGCACCTAATATCCCCAGATCTCTCTGTTCCTGTACCCTTTTTAAGAGTTGTGCCCTCTAGTTTATATTGCCTCTCCTCGTTCTTCCTGCCGAAATGTATCATTTTGCATTTTTCTGCATTAAATTTCATCTGCCACGTGTCCACCCATTCTACCAGCCTGTCTATATCCTCTTGAAGTCTATCACTATCCTCCTCACTGTTCACTACACTTCCAAGTTTTATCAACTGCAAATTTTGAAATTGTGCCCTGTACACCCATATCCAAGTAATTAATATAGATCAAGAAAAGCAGTGGTCCCTGTACCGACCCCTGGGGAACACCACTCTATACTTTCCTCCAATCCGAAAAACAACTGTTCGCCACTACTCTCTGTTTCCTGTTACTTAGCCAATTTTGTATCTATGCTGCTACTGCCCCCTTTATTTCATGGACTTCAATCTTGATGACAAGCCTATTATGCGTCACTTTATCAAACGCCTTTTGGCGTTTATACACCAACTGCATTGCCCTTGTCGACCCTCTCTGTTACCTCATTAAAAAAAACTCCATCAGGATAGTTAAACACGATTTGCCTTTAACAAATCCGTGCTGACTTTCCCGAATCAATCCACACTCATCCAAGTGACTGCAAATTCAGTCCCAAATATTTCCCCACCATCGAGGTTAAACTGACTGGCCTGTAGTTGCTGGGTTTATCCTTACACCCTTTTTTGAACAAAGGGGTAACATTTGCAATTCTCCAGTCCTCTGGCACCATCCCTATATCTACCGATGTTTGGAAGATTATGGCCAGTACCTCTGCAATTTCCATCCTTACTTCCCTCAGCATCCTAGGATGCATCCCTTCCAGACCGGGTGACTTATCTATTTTAAGTGCAGTTAGCCTTCCTAGTACCGCCTCTATCAATTATTAGCCCATCCAGTATCTCAACTACATCTTCCTTTACTGAGACTCTGGCAGCATCTTCTTTCTTTGTAAAGACAGAGGCAAAGTACTCATTTAGTACCCTCGGTCATTCGCTCTGCCTCCATGTGTAGATCTCCGTTTTGGTCCCTGATCGGCCCCACCCCTCCTCTTACTACCCGTTTACTATTTATATGCCTATAAAAGACTTTTGGATTCCCTTTTATGTTTGCCACCAGTCTATTCTCACACATCTCTTTGCTCCTTATTTCTTTTTTCACTTCCTCTCTGAACTTGCTATATTCAGCCTGGTTCTCACTAGGAATTGGGATTCTTCCCATTTGGTTGCAGATAGTTCTAAGAACAATGTTCGAATGGGTAGGGTGATCCTGTCTAGCCACAGAGGGTTACCAGTCTTTGTATTGTAAGTGGTACAGTGTTAGCTGCTTAAACTCCAGCAATACTGCTGACACAGGGCCGGGGAGCCAGGCGAGATAAGCTACTGCAGGGGTTGCTTTGGCTGCAATTGCATAGATAAGAGTAGAACCAGGCGAGGGCAGTCCCAATGAACTGGACAACGGAGAAGAGGCATTGCAGGAGGATGGTGTGGTCAACAGTGTCAAGGGTGGTAGAGGGATCGAGAAGGACCCCTTAAATGCATCTGATGGGTTGGCAACCCTATTTGGACCCCAGAAGCAAGTGCTTGGGGGGGAGGAGGGGGGTTTGCAGGCCAGACCGGGCACAGGATTGGAAAGTATTAAAACATTAAAATGAAGCTACCCAAGTGCTTTGTAAATTCGTGTGAAGATCAGAGTGTGTCCCCGGCTCCGGCCTACGGAGAGGAACTCAATTCAGCAAAAAGAGAGAGCCGAGCGAAGCCCCGGGGTTGGGTTTAGGGGGACATTTCTCCAGCTGCCCCCGTTAGTTCGGGTTTCTACACACTGAGCCCGAGTGAGCGGGTCCGGGGCCGTAATGTGGGGAGGAGGAAGAGGTGGAGCCGGCTCTCGGTCAACACAAGGGCGGCCAGGCTTCCGAACTCGCTCAAAGTGGGCAAAACAGTGGGGTAGGGGGGGAATGGGAGATTTCCTACAGCTCTTCCAGCGTTTCCCGCAGGCTAAAGTTGTGAAAGATGTAACAAAACAACAGTGTGTTCATTCTGGGACAAAACAAAACTCTACAAACAGCGCTTTGAAATGAGCAGAGTGAGATAGTGGGGTGGGGGGGGGGGGGAGATAGAGAGAGAGATGATAGAGAGAGGGTGAGATAAAGAGAGAGAGGGAGATAGAGAGAGGGAGATAGAGAGAGGGGGGAGATAAAGAGAGAGAGGGAGATAGAGAGAGGGGGGAGATAAAGAGAGAGAGGGAGATAGAGAGAGGGGGGAGATAAAGAGAGAGGGGGGAGATAAAGAGAGAGGGGGGAGATAGAGAGAGGGGGGAGATAAAGAGAGAGGGGAGATAAAGAGGGAGATAGAGAGATAGAGAGAGGGTGAGATAAAGAGAGAGGGGGGAGATAAAGAGAGAGGGGAGATAAAGAGGGAGATAGAGAGATAGAGAGAGGGTGAGATAAAGAGAGAGGGTGAGATAAAGAGAGAGGGGGGAGATAAAGAGAGAGAGGGAGATAGAGAGAGAGAGATAGAGAGAGGGAGATAGAGAGAGGGTGAGATAAAGAGAGAGAGGGGGAGATAGAGAGAGGGAGATAAAGAGAGAGGGGAGATAAAGAGAGAGAGGGGGGAGATAAAGAGAGAGAGGGAGAGAGAGAGAGAGATAGAGAGAGGGTGAGATAAAGAGAGAGAGGGGGGAGATAAAGAGAGAGAGGGAGAGAGAGAGGGAGATAGAGAGAGAGATGATGAAAGAGAGAGGGGGAGAGATAAAGAGAGAGAGGGAGATAGAGAGAGGGGGGAGATAAAGAGAGAGAGGGGGAGATAGAGAGAGGGGGGAGATAGAGAGAGAGAGGGGGAGATAGAGAGAGGGAGATAGATAGAGAGAGGGGGATAGAGAGAGGGAGATAGAGAGAGGGTGAGATAAAGAGAGAGATGATAGAAAGAGAGAGGGGGAGATAAAGAGAGGGGGAGAGGGGGAGATGGAGAGAAGGAGAGATGAGAGGGGGAGATAGAGAGAGAGAGAGAGGGAGATATACAAAGAGCGAGGAGGGATGGATCCATTCAGGAACTAGCGACTTACCTCTGCGGTCAGCCGAACCCATCGATCGTCTCCCTCCTCGGGCCGAGAACAACTGGATACAGAGTAACTCCTCGGACTGAGAACAGAGTAATTCCCGGGAACCGCTGGATACAGTCTGGTGGCGGCAGCTCCTCGGACTGAACCCCAATTGCGGAGTGAGTGAGTGGAGTGAGGGAGGGAGGGAGTGGAGTGAGGGAGGTTCTCGGTCTCATGCAGCGGCCCAGTGTTGGGAGGCTCGCCCTGGGCCAGAGGGGCGGTATCATTGACGCTCTCTGCCCACCACAGTCAGCAAAGTCCTCACACAATCACCGCCCAGTTTTCACAAGTTATTGTCTCCCGCGATTGGAGCGAAATTAAAAAGCGCAGTGAAAAAGTTGGCCGTGCTGTTCGCCCCCATGTTGAAGTCTGCAGGCGAGTGTCGGAAGGGCTCGGTGCTCACACTTTCCTGTACAGCTAGGGGGAGGTTTCACTCCGAGCTTTTCTGATCAGTAACCAGCAGAAAGCTCCCCGCCCGGTCCTTCCTTCCTGCACTTTGCTCTCTGAGTGTCTCACAAGCTTGTTTCACTTTGCTCTCTGAGTGTGTCTCACAAGCTTGTTTCACTTTGCTCTCTGAGTGTGTCTCACAAGCTTGTTTCACTTTGCTCTCTGAGTGTGTCTCACAAGCTTGTTTCACTTTGCTCTCTGAGTGTGTCTCACAAGCTTGTTTCACTTTGCTCTCTGAGTGTGTCTCACAAGCTTGTTTCACTCTGCTCTCTGAGTGTGTCTCACAAGCTTGTTTCACTTTGCTCTCTGAGTGTGTCTCACAAGCTTGTTTCACTCTGCTCTCTGAGTGTGTCTCACAAGCTTGTTTCACTCTGCTCTCTGAGTGTGTCTCACAAGCTTGTTTCACTCTGCTCTCTGAGTGTCTCACAAGCTTGTTTCACTCTGCCTCTCTGTGTGTCTCACAAGCTTGTTTCACTCTGCTCTCTGTCTCTCTCTGAGTGTCTCACAAGCTTGTTTCACTCTGCTCTGTGTGTGTCTCACAAGCTTGTTTCACTCTGCCTCTCTCTGAGTGTCTCACAAGCTTGTTTCACTCTGCTCTGTGTGTGTGTCTCACAAGCTTGTTTCACTCTGCCTCTCTCTGAGTGTCTCACAAGCTTGTTTCACTCTGCAGGGTCCCTGCACCTTCACTCTTTCACTAAGCACACCTCGCCATTTCTGCTCCCCATACACACAGCTGCCTCTGAACCACAAGATACTCTGTTCACTTATCACCGGGAAAAGTTCCTTCTCGCTTCTCAGCGTTTACTGCGAGGAGCGAGAAACCTTGTGAGGGGAAGCACTGTAGAAGCAAAACACTTTTTTTTAGAAGGTACAGGCTACTAGTTTTGAGCCCGGTAATACATGCTAAAGGATTAATTTCCTGAGCCTAAATTAGTTACCACGGGGAGAAAATGTTAACTTCCTTTGCTTCTGATTGAGGCCACACAGCTGCGAGTTTCTATCTCGCCCTCATTGTGAGGATCAGGTATTTGAATAATCACCATGCTGCTTCTCGCATTTACTGGAATATTTAAATCAAAAACAGAACAAAAAAAAAACCGAAGGTTTGTAAGAACCCAAAGCTTGTTGCATGTGTGGAAGGATTAAAAGGACAAAGGCACTTTGCTAAAATGCTTACGTTGTTGCAGTGCTGTGGTTATAAGCGCTGCTTGGCTCAGCTCGGTATACTCTCACTTCTAAGGCAAGAACATTGTAGCTTCAAGCCCCAGTGCAGCCTGTTCAAATATATAAGGACAGAGGAAGGCACATTAGTGCTACACTGTCAGATCTGTCATCTTCCAGATAACACATTCACTCACCTGACGAAGGGGATAATCTCCGAAAGCTTGTGATTTTAAAATAAAATTGTTGGAGTATAACCTGGTGTTGTAAGATTCCTTACATTTGTCCACCCCAGTCCATCACCGGCATCTCCACATCACAGATAACACATTAAACACTGGCCCAGTCTCCCTGTTCAGGTGCGTGTTAAAAATTCCACGACTCTTCGCCCACACAACAGTTTTCTCAAGTTGGAAGGTCTAATCCATCTCAAGACTGCCCCCTTTTCTTTGCTTCCTTTTACCTGTCACCACTTCAGTGCATTCTCATCAACTATTTTTCAATCAAATTATCCTGAAAGTAGCACTAGACTTATGTTGCAGTATGCTTCATCCACCCAACTGGGGACTGGTGCTGCTTTATTCTTCACTCCATCCGACAAAGGATTCATGTTGCATTATACTTCATCACATCCAACTATAAGGATCTGGAGACACTGGAGAAGGTGCAAAGAAGGTTTACTAGGATGATACCAGAAATGAGAGGTTATAATTAACAGGAAAGTCTGAGCAGGCTGGGGCTCTTTTCTCTAGAAAACTGAGAGGTGACCTGATAGAGGTATTTAAAATTATGAAAGGGTTCAATAGGGTCGTCGTAGAGAAGCAGTTTCCACGGTGAGGGAGTCCAAAATTAGAGGCCATAAATATAAGATAGTCAGTAATAAATCCAATAAGGAATTCAGGAGAAACTTCTTTACTCAAGACAGTGGTTAGAATGTGGAATTTGCTATCACATGGAGTAGTTGAGGCGAATAGCATAGATACATTTAAGGGGAAGCTAAATAAACACATACGGTAGAAGGATATGTTGATAGAGTGAGATGAAGTAAGGTGGAAGGAGGCTCATGTGGAGCATAAACACCGGCATAGACCTATTGGGCTGAATGGCCTGGTTCTGTACTGTAATTGCTATGTAATACTATGGACTCATGTTGCTTCATCTTCACCTCATCCAACGAGGGACTCATGTTGCAGTATGCTTCACCTATGCAGCTATGGAACCATGCTGTAGAATGCTTCATCCCATCCAACTAAGGACTCATTTCAGTAACCTTTATAAAATCTAACTAGGAACTCATGCTGCATGATGCGTCATCCCATCCACCTAAGGACTCATGTTGCAACATAAACATACTGCGACATGAGTCCCTAGTTGATTGGGGTGAAGCATAACGTAACACGTGTCCCTCATTAGATGTGATGAATGATGAAGTATAATGCAACAAGTCCCTAGTTGGATGGAATGAAGCATAACACAACAGGAGTCCTTCATTGGATGGGGAGAGGTGTAACATAACGTGAGTCCTTAGTTGGATGGGGAGGAGCATTCTGCCGCACAGTTCTATAGTTGGGTGAACTTATGCTGCATTTGCTTCACGCAATCCTACTAAGGACTCATGCTGCATTATACATCGCCCCATCAAACTGTGGATCCACGCTGCAGTTTGCTTCACCCCATCCAACTAGAGACCCATATTGTGTTATGCGCCACACTATCCAACTGGGGACTCATGCTGCAATATGCTTCACCCCATCCAATGACAGCCCCATGCTGGGTTATGCTTTAGCCCATCCTACCAGGGACTCTGTTGCATTTTGCTACATCCCATCCAGCTAGGGACTCGTGCTGCGAGTTGCTTTTCTGCATCCGACTGGGAACTCATGTTACAATATGCTTCAACCCATCCAATGAGAGAAGCATGTTTCAGTATGTTTCACCCCATCCGACAATGGACTCGAGCTGCATTATGGGTCACCCATTCCAACTAGGGTCTCATGTTCTGTTATGCAACCTTGTTTTTAAATCCTTCCAAGGCCTCGCCCCTATCTCTTTAACCTCCTCCAGCCCAACAACCCTCCGAGATCTCTTGCGCATTCCCAATTTTAATCGCTCCACCATTGACGGCCGTGCCTTCAGCTGCCTAGGCCCTAAGCTCTGGAATTCCCTCCTGAAACTTCTCCGCCTCTCTACCTCTCTCCTCCTTTAAGGCACTCTTTAAAACCTACCTCTTTGACTAAGCTTTTGATCACCTGTCCTAATATCTCCGTATGTGGCTCGGTGTCAAATGTTATGGGACATTTTACGATGTTAAAGGCACTATATAAATACAAGTTGTTGCTTCTCACATTCCAACTAGGGGCTCATGCTCCACGTAAGCAAATTAACAGTAATGAAGAAAATAATGGCATTAAAGAGTGACAAATCCCCAGGACCAGATGGTTTCCAACCCAGGGTTTTAATGGAAGTAGGTGAGAACATTGCAGAAGCCCTAACTATAATCTTCCAAAGTTCTCTCAATTCAGGAACAGTTCCTTTAGATTGGAAAATTGCACATGTCACTCTGCTATTTAAGAAAGCCATGATGTGGAGATGCCGGTGATGGACTGGGGTGGACAAATGTAAGGAATCTTACAACACCAGGTTATAGTCCAACAGTTTTATTTGAAAATCACAAGCTTTCGGAGGCTTTCTCCTTCGTCAGGTGAGTGTCGGATTCCTTGAAAATTACCGCATATACAGTCATAGAACATTGCCTGGTGATTACAGATAATCTTTCCAACTGCCCGTTATCAAGGCAATCAAATGAATTGAATAGTGTTCAGACAGAGAAACATTAGATACCAGACTACTGAATATACAAACGACCAGAACCAGAGAGAGAGAGAAACATCCAAAAGGAAGAGAAAGAGAGAGAATGACCAGTTGTATTAAAAACAGATAACTTTTTTTTCCCGCTGTTGGGGTTACATGTAGCGCGACATGACCAAGATCCCGGTTGAGGCCTCCGAAAGCTTGTGATTTTCAAATAAAATTGTTGGACTATAACCTGGTGTTGTAAGAAGGTGAGAGAGGGAAACCAGGGAATTATAAACCAGTTAACCTAACATCTGTTGTCGGGAAATTACAAAGTCGATAATTAAGGATCGAGTGACTGAACACCTTGAAAATTTTCAGCTGATCAGAGAGAGCCAGCATGGTTTTGTAAAGGGTAGGTCATGTCTCACGAACCTGATTAAATTTTTTGAGGCGGTGACTAAAGTAGTGGACAGGGGAATGTCAATGAAGGTTGTTAATATGGACTTCAAGAAGGCATTCGATAAAGTCCCTCATAAGAGATTGTTAGCTAAAGTTGAAGCTCGTGGAATTGAGGGCAAATTATTGACCCAGTTAGGAAATTGGCTGAGTGGCAGGAGACAGAGAGTAGGGATAATGGGCAGGTACTCAAATTGGCAGGATGTGACTAGTGGTGTCCCACAGGGACCTGTGTTGGGGCTTCAACTATTCGCTCTATTTATTAACGACTTAGATGATGGGATAGAGAGCCACATATCCAAGTTTGCCAATGACACAAAGATAGGCAGCATTGTAAACAGTGTAGATGGAAACATAAAATTACAGAGAGATATTGATAGATTAAGTGAATGGGCAAAACTGTGGCAAATGGATTTCAATATAGGCAAGTATGAGGTCATTCACTTTTGGCCTAAAAAGGATAGATCATAATACTTTCTAAATGGTGAAAAGTTCAAAACAGTGGAGGTCCAAAGAGACTTAGGGATCCATGTACACAGATCATTAACATGTCATGGACAGGTACAGAAAATAATCAAAAAGGCTAATGGAATGCTGGCCTTTATATCTAGAGGACTAGAGTACAAGGGGGCAGAAGTTATGCTACAGCTACACAAAACCCTGGTTAGACCACACCTGGAGTACTGTGTTCAGTTCTGGGCACCGCACCTTAGGAAGGATATATTGGCCCTGGAGGGAGTGCAGCGTAGATTTACTAGAATGATCCCTGGATCCAAGGTTAAATTGTGAGGAGAGATTACACAAACTAGGGTTGTATTCCCTGGAATTTAGAAGATTAGGGGGTGATTTGATCGAAGTTTTCAAGATATTAAGGGGAACTGACAGGATAGATAGAGAGAAACTATTTTTGCTGGTTGGGGAGTCTAGGAGTAAGGGACACAGACTAAAAATTAGAGCCAGGAATTTCTGGAGTGAAGTTGGGAAACACTTCTACACACAAAGGGTGGTAGAAGTTTGGAACTCTCTTCCGCAAACAACAGTTGATTCTAGCTCAATTGTTAACTTTGAATCTGAGATTGATAGATTTTTGTTAACCAAAGGTATTAAGGGCTATGGGGCTAAGGCGGGTATATGGAGTTAGGTCACAGGACAGTTACGATCTCATTGAATGACGGAACAGGCTCGAGGGGCTAAATGGTCTCCTCCTGTTCCTATGTTCCTAAAGGGGAGAACAGGTTCAGCCAGTACTGGCAGAGGGGCCTGTGCTCTGTGATGCCACCCACCCTCCCCGGTGTCGGACCCCCTGGGTGTCAGCCCCTGTCGCCTCCCTGCTATGTTCCGATGAGTATCGTACAATGGATTGAGAGCAGTGTATTGGAGAAGGGACTGAGAGCGGAGTATCAGAGCGGAGTATCAGAGCGGAGAAAGAGAGCGGAGTATCAGAGCGGGGGAAGAGAGCGGAGTATCAGAGCGGAGAAAGAGAACGGAGAAAGAGAGCGTAGAAAGAGAGCGGAGTATCAGAGAAGAGTATCAGAGCGGAGTATCAGAGCGGAGAAAGAGAGCGGAGTATCAGAGCGGGGACAGAGAGCAGAGAATCGGAGCGGGGACAGAGAGAGGAGTATCGGAACGGGGACAGGGAGAGGAGTATCCGAGCAGGGACAGGGAGCGGAATATCATAGTGGGAACAGAGGGGAGTATATCGGAGCGGGGACGTAGAACGGAGTATCGGAGCGGGGTTATTTAGGGGAGTATTGGAGCGGGGACAGGGAGCGGGGAATCGGAATGGGGACAGGGAGTATTAGAGTGGGGACAGGGAGAGGAGTATTGGAGTGAGGACAGAGAGTGAAGTATCAGAGCAGTGACTGGGTATCGGAGGGGACAGAGAGCGGAGTATCGGAGAGAGGACAGAGAGCGGAATATCGAGGTGGGATAGAGGGGAGAGTACCGAAGAGGGGACAGAGAGCGGAGTGTCAGAACGGGGAATGAGGATGGACTATCGGAGCGGGGACAGAGAAGGGAGTATCGGAGTGTGGATAGGGAGCGGAGTATCGGTGCGGGGAAAGGGAGCAGAATATCGTAGTGGGGACAGACAACGGAGTCTAGGAGCAGGGACAGAAAGCGGAGTTTCGGAGCGGGGAGACAGAGCAGAATATCGGATCAGGGACGGACAGTGGAGTATCAGAATGGGTAAAGATGAGGGAATATCGGAGAGGGGACAGAGATCGGAGAATCGGAGCGGGGACAGGGAGCAGATTATTTGAGAGGGGACAGAGAGTGGAGTATCGGTGTGGGGAGAGAAAGAGGAATATTGGAGCGGGGTCGGAGACCGGATTATCAGAGTGGGGGCAGGGAACGGAATATCGTAGTGGGGAACGAGAACGGAGTATCACAGCAGGGACAGGGTACAGAGTATCGGAGAGAGGACAGAGAGCGGAGTATCGGAGAGAGGACAGGGAGCAGAGTATCGGAGAGAGGACAGGGAGCGGAGTATCGGAGAGAGGACAGAGAGCGGAGTATCGGAGAGAGGACAGGGAGTGGAGTATCGGAGAGAGGACAGGGAGTGGAGTATCGGAGAGAGGACAGGGAGCGGAGTATCGGAGAGAGGACAGGGAGCAGAGTATCGGAGAGAGGACAGGGAGCGGAGTATCGGAGAGAGGACAGAGAGCGGAGTATCGGAGAGAGGACAGGGAGCGGAGTATCGGAGAGAGGACAGAGAGCGGAGTATCGGAGAGAGGACAGGGAGCGGAGTATCGGAGAGAGGACAGAGAGCGGAGTATCGGAGAGAGGACAGGGAGCGGAGTATCGGAGAGAGGACAGGGAGCGGAGTATCGGAGAGAGGACAGGGAGCGGAGTATCGGAGAGAGGACAGAGAGCGGAGTATCGGAGAGAGGACAGAGAGCGGAGTATCGGAGAGAGGGCAGGGAGCGGAGTATCGGAGAGAGGGCAGGGAGCGGAGTATCGGAGAGAGGACAGAGAGCGGAGTATCGGAGAGAGGACAGAGAGCGGAGAATCGGAGCGGGGTCAGAGAGCGGAGAATCGGAGCGGGGACAGAGAGCGGAGTATCGGAGAGAGGACAGAGAGCGGAGAATCGGAGCGGGGTCAGAGAGCGGAGAATCGGAGCGGGGACAGAGAGCGGAGTATCGGAGAGAGGACAGGGAGCGGAGTATCGGAGAGAGGGCAGAGAGCGGAGAATCGGAGCGGGGTCAGAGAGCGGAGAATCGGAGCGGGGACAGAGAGCGGAGTATCGGAGCGGGGACAGAGAGCGGAGAATCGGAGCGGGGTCAGAGAGCGGAGAATCGGAGAGAGGACAGAGAGCGGAGTATCGGAGAGAGGACAGGGAGCGGAGTATCGGAGCGGGGTCAGAGAGCGGAGAATCGGAACGGGGACAGAGAGCGGAGAATCGGAGCGGGGTCAGAGAGCGGAGAATCGGAGCGGGGTCAGAGAGCGGAGAATCGGAGCGGGGACAGAGAGCGGAGTATCGGAGCGGGGACAGAGAGCGGAGAATCGGAGCGGGGTCAGAGAGCGGAGAATCGGAGCGGGGACAGAGAGCGGAGTATCGGAGCGGGGTCAGAGAGCGGAGAATCGGAGCGGGGTCAGAGAGCGGAGAATCGGAGCGGGGACAGAGAGCGGAGTATCGGAGAGAGGACAGGGAGCGGAGTATCGGAGAGAGGACAGGGAGCGGAGTATCGGAGAGAGGACAGGGAGCGGAGTATCGGAGCGGAGTATCGGAGCGGGGACAGGGAGCAGAGTATTGGAGAAGCAACTGGATATAAGAGGGGGACAGAGCAGAGTCTCGTTGCGGGAAGAGAGAGCGGAGACAGAGAACAGTACAACAGAGCGGGAATAGGGGGTGGAGTATCGGAGAGAGGACAGGGAGCGGAGTATCGGGGAGAGGACAGGGAGCGGAGTATCGGAGAGAGGACAGGGAGCGGAGTATCGGGGAGAGGACAGGGAGCGGAGTATCGGGGAGAGGACAGGGAGCGGAGTATCGGGGAGAGGACAGGGAGCGGAGTATCGGAGAGAGGACAGGGAGCGGAGTATCGGAGAGAGGACAGGGAGCGGAGTATCGGAGAGAGGACAGGGAGCGGAGTATCGGAGAGAGGACAGGGAGCGGAGTATCGGAGAGAGGACAGAGAGCGGAGTATCGGGGAGAGGACAGGGAGCGGAGTATCGGAGAGAGGACAGGGAGCGGAGTATCGGAGAGAGGACAGGGAGCGGAGTATCGGGGAGAGGACAGGGAGCGGAGTATCGGAGAGAGGACAGAGAGCGGAGTATCGGAGAGAGGACAGGGAGCGGAGTATCGGAGAGATGTCAGGGAGCGGAGTATCGGAGAGAGGACAGAGAGCGGAGTATCGGAGAGAGGACAGAGAGCGGAGTATCGGAGAGAGGACAGGGAGCGGAGTATCGGAGAGAGGACAGGGAGCGGAGTATCGGAGAGAGGACAGAGAGCGGAGTATCGGAGAGAGGACAGGGAGCGGAGTATCGGAGAGAGGACAGAGAGCGGAGTATCGGGGAGAGGACAGAGAGCGGAGTATCGGAGAGAGGACAGGGAGCGGAGTATCGGAGAGAGGACAGAGAGCGGAGTATCGGAGAGAGGACAGGGAGCGGAGTATCGGAGAGATGTCAGGGAGCGGAGTATCGGAGAGAGGACAGGGAGCGGAGTATCGGAGAGAGGACGGAGAGCGGAGTATCGGAGAGAGGGCAGGGAGCGGAGTATCGGAGAGAGGGCAGGGAGCGGAGTATCGGAGAGAGGACAGGGAGCGGAGAATCGGAGAGAGGACGGAGAGCGGAGTATCGGAGAGAGGGCAGGGAGCGGAGTATCGGAGAGAGGACAGGGAGCGGAGTATCGGAGAGAGGACAGAGAGCGGAGTATCGGAGAGAGGACAGAGAGCGGAGTATCGGAGAGAGGACAGGGAGCGGAGTATCGGAGAGAGGGCAGGGAGCGGAGTATCGGAGAGAGGACAGAGAGCGGAGTATCGGAGAGAGGACAGGGAGCGGAGTATCGGAGAGAGGACAGAGAGCGGAGTATCGGAGAGAGGACAGAGAGCGGAGTATCGGGGAGAGGACAGAGAGCGGAGTATCGGAGAGAGGGCAGGGAGCGGAGTATCGGAGAGAGGACAGAGAGCGGAGTATCGGGGAGAGGACAGGGAGCGGAGTATCGGAGAGAGGACAGAGAGCGGAGTATCGGAGAGAGGACAGAGAGCGGAGTATCGGAGAGAGGGCAGAGAGCTGAGTATCGGAGATAGGACAGGGAGCGGAGTATCGGAGAGAGGACAGGGAGCGGAGTATCGGAGAGAGGACAGAGAGCGGAGTATCGGAGAGAGGACAGAGAGCGGAGTATCGGAGAGAGGACAGGGAGCGGAGTATCGGAGAGAGGACAGAGAGCGGAGTATCGGAGAGAGGGCAGAGAGCTGAGTATCGGAGATAGGACAGGGAGCGGAGTATCGGAGAGAGGACAGGGAGCGGAGTATCGGAGAGAGGACAGGGAGCGGAGTATCGGAGAGAGGACAGAGAGCGGAGTTTCGGAGAGAGGACAGAGAGCGGAGTATCGGAGAGAGGACAGAGAGCGGAGTATCGGAGAGAGGACAGAGAGCGGAGTATCGGGGAGAGGACAGGGAGCGGAGTATCGGGGAGAGGACAGAGAGCGGAGTATCGGAGAGAGGACAGAGAGCGGAGTATCGGGGAGAGGACAGAGAGCGGAGTATCGGAGAGAGGACAGAGAGCGGAGTATCGGAGAGAGGACAGGGAGCGGAGTATCGGAGAGAGGGCAGGGAGCGGAGTATCGGAGAGAGGACAGAGAGCGGAGTATCGGAGAGAGGACAGGGAGCGGAGTATCGGAGAGAGGGCAGGGAGCGGAGTATCGGAGAGAGGACAGAGAGCGGAGTATCGGAGAGAGGACAGGGAGCGGAGTATCGGAGAGAGGACAGAGAGCGGAGTATCGGAGAGAGGACAGAGAGCGGAGTATCGGAGAGAGGACAGAGAGCGGAGTATCGGAGAGAGGACAGAGAGCGGAGTATCGGAGAGAGGACAGGGAGCGGAGTATCGGAGAGAGGACAGGGAGCGGAGTATCGGGGAGAGGACAGAGAGCAGAGTATCGGAGAGAGGACAGAGAGCGGAGTATCGGAGAGAGGACAGGGAGCGGAGTATCGGAGAGAGGACAGGGAGCGGAGTATCGGAGAGAGGACAGAGAGCGGAGTATCGGAGAGAGGACAGGGAGCGGAGTATCGGAGAGAGGACAGGGAGCGGAGTATCGGGGAGAGGACAGGGAGCGGAGTATCGGAGAGAGGGCAGGGAGCGGAGTATCGGAGAGAGGACAGGGAGCGGAGTATCGGGGAGAGGACAGGGAGCGGAGTATCGGAGAGAGGACAGGGAGCGGAGTATCGGAGCGGGGACGGGGAGCGGAGTATCGGAGAGAGGACAGGGATCGGAGTATCGGAGAGAGGACAGAGAGCAGAGTATCGGAGAGAGGGCAGGGAGCGGAGTATCGGAGAGAGGACAGGGAGCGGAGTATCGGAGAGAGGACAGAGAGCGGAGTATCGGAGAGAGGACAGGGAGCGGAGTATCGGAGAGAGGGCAGGGAGCGGAGTATCGGAGAGAGGACAGAGAGCAGAGTATCGGAGAGAGGACAGAGAGCGGAGTATCGGAGAGAGGACAGGGAGCGGAGTATCGGAGAGAGGACAGGGAGCGGAGTATCGGAGAGAGGACAGAGAGCCGAGTATCGGAGAGAGGACAGGGAGCGGAGTATCGGAGAGAGGACAGAGAGCGGAGTATCGGAGAGAGGACAGGGATCGGAGTATCGGAGAGAGGGCAGGGAGCGGAGTATCGGAGAGAGGACAGGGAGCGGAGTATCGGAGAGAGGACAGGGAGCGGAGTATCGGAGAGAGGACAGGGAGCGGAGTATCGGAGAGAGGACAGAGAGCGGAGTATCGGAGAGAGGACAGGGATCGGAGTATCGGAGAGAGGACAGAGAGCGGAGTATCGGAGAGAGGACAGGGAGCGGAGTATCGGAGAGAGGACAGAGAGCCGAGTATCGGAGAGAGGACAGGGATCGGAGTATCGGAGAGAGGACAGAGAGCGGAGTATCGGAGAGAGGACAGGGAGCGGAGTATCGGAGAGAGGACAGGGAGCGGAGTATCGGAGAGAGGGCAGGGAGCGGAGTATCGGAGAGAGGACAGAGAGCGGAGTATCGGAGAGAGGACAGGGATCGGAGTATCGGGGAGAGGACAGGGAGCGGAGTATCGGAGAGAGGACAGGGAGCGGAGTATCGGAGAGAGGGCAGGGAGCGGAGTATCGGAGAGAGGACAGAGAGCGGAGTATCGGAGAGAGGACAGGGATCGGAGTATCGGAGAGAGGACAGGGAGCGGAGTATCGGGGAGAGGACAGGGAGCGGAGTATCGGAGAGAGGACAGAGAGCGGAGTATCGGAGAGAGGACAGGGAGCGGAGTATCGGAGAGAGGACAGTGAGCGGAGTATCGGAGAGAGGACAGAGAGCGGAGTATCGGAGAGAGGACAGAGAGCGGAGTATCGGAGAGAGGACAGGGAGCGGAGTATCGGAGAGAGGACAGGGAGCGGAGTATCGGAGAGAGGACAGGGAGCGGAGTATCGGAGAGAGGACAGGGAGCGGAGTATCGGAGAGAGGACAGAGAGCGGAGTATCGGAGAGAGGACAGGGAGCGGAGTATCGGAGAGAGGACAGGGAGCGGAGTATCGGAGAGAGGACAGGGAGCCGAGTATCGGAGAGAGGGCAGGGAGCGGAGTATCGGAGAGAGGACAGGGAGCCGAGTATCGGAGAGAGGGCAGGGAGCGGAGTATCGGAGAGAGGACAGGGAGCGGAGTATCGGAGAGAGGGCAGGGAGCGGAGTATCAGAGAGAGGACAGTGAGCGGAGTATCGGAGAGAGGACAGAGAGCGGAGTATCGGAGAGAGGACAGAGAGCGGAGTATCGGAGAGAGGACAGGGAGCGGAGTATCGGAGAGAGGACAGGGAGCGGAGTATCGGAGAGAGGACAGGGAGCGGAGTATCGGAGAGAGGACAGGGAGCGGAGTATCGGAGAGAGGACAGGGAGCGGAGTATCGGAGAGAGGACAGAGAGCGGAGTATCGGAGAGAGGACAGGGAGCGGAGTATCGGAGAGAGGGCAGGGAGCGGAGTATCGGAGAGAGGACAGGGAGCGGAGTATCGGAGAGAGGACAGAGAGCGGAGTATCGGGGAGAGGACGGGGAGCGGAGTATCGGAGAGAGGACAGGGAGCGGAGTATCGGAGAGAGGACAGGGAGCGGAGTATCGGAGAGAGGACAGGGAGCGGAGTATCGGAGAGAGGACAGGGAGCGGAGTATCGGAGAGAGGACAGGGAGCGGAGTATCGGGGAGAGGACAGGGAGCGGAGTATCGGAGAGAGGACAGGGAGCGGAGTATCGGAGAGAGGGCAGAGAGCGGAGTATCGGAGAGAGGACAGGGAGCGGAGTATCGGAGAGAGGACAGAGAGCGGAGTATCGGAGAGAGGGCAGGGAGCGGAGTATCGGAGAGAGGACAGAAAGCAGATTATCGGAGAGAGGACAGGGAGTGGAGTATCGGAGAGAGGACAGGGAGCGGAGTATCGGAGAGAGGACAGGGAGCGGAGTATCGGGGAGAGGACAGGGAGCGGAGTATCGGAGAGAGGACAGAGAGCGGAGTATCGGAGAGAGGACAGGGAGCGGAGTATCGGAGAGAGGGCAGGGAGCGGAGTATCGGAGAGAGGACAGAAAGCAGATTATCGGAGAGAGGACAGGGAGTGGAGTATCGGAGAGAGGACAGAGAGCGGAGTATCGGAGAGAGGACAGAGAGCGGAGTATCGGAGAGAGGGCAGGGAGCGGAGTATCGGAGAGAGGACAGAAAGCAGATTATCGGAGAGAGGACAGGGAGTGGAGTATCGGAGAGAGGACAGGGAGCGGAGTATCGGAGAGAGGACAGGGAGCGGAGTATCGGGGAGAGGACAGGGAGCGGAGTATCGGAGAGAGGACAGAAAGCAGATTATCGGAGAGAGGACAGAGAGCGGAGTATCGGAGAGAGGACAGAAAGCAGATTATCGGAGAGAGGACAGAGAGCGGAGTATCGGAGAGAGGACAGAGAGCGGAGTATCGGAGAGAGGGCAGAGAGCAGAGTATCGGAGAGAGGACAGAGAGCGGAGTATCGGAGAGAGGACAGAAAGCAGATTATCGGAGAGAGGACAGAGAGCGGAGTATCGGAGAGAGGACAGAGAGCGGAGTATCGGAGAGAGGACAGAAAGCAGATTATCGGAGAGAGGACAGAGAGCGGAGTATCGGAGAGAGGACAGAGAGCAGATTATCGGAGAGAGGACAGAGAGCGGAGTATCGGAGAGAGGACAGAGAGCAGATTATCGGAGAGAGGACAGGGAGCGGAGCATCGGAGAGAGGACAGAGAGCGGAGTATCGGAGAGAGGACAGGGAGCGGAGTATCGGAGAGAGGACAGGGAGCGGAGTATCGGAGCGGGGACAGAGAGTGGAGTATCGGAGAGAGGACAGAGAGGGGAATGCTTCGATTCTCCGTCCTCTTTCCCCGCTCTGATACTCCGCTCTCTGTCCTCTCTCCGATACTCCGCTCCCTGTCCTCTCTCCGATACTCCGCTCCCTGCCCTCTCTCCGATACTCCGCTCCCTGTCCTCTCTCCGATACTCCGCTCCCTGTCCTCTCTCCGATACTCCGCTCTCTGTCCTCTCTCCGATACTCCGCTCCCTGTCCTCTCTCCGATACTCCGATCCCTGTCCTCTCTCCGATACTCCGCTCCCTGTCCTCTCTCCGATACTCCGCTCCCTGCCCTCTCTCCGATACTCCGCTCCCTGTCCTCTCCCCGATACTCCGCTCCCTGTCCTCTCTCTGATACTCCGCTCCCTGTCCTCTCCCCGATACTCTGCTCCCTGTCCTCTCTCTGATACTCCGCTCCCTGTCCTCTCCCCGATACTCTGCTCCCTGTCCTCTCTCTGATACTCCGCTCCCTGTCCTCTCCCCGATACTCTGCTCCCTGTCCTCTCTCTGATACTCCGCTCTCTGTCCTCTCTCCGATACTCCGCTCCCTGCCCTCTCTCCGATACTCCGCTCTCTGTCCTCTCTCCGATACTCCGCTCCCTGCCCTCTCTCCGATACTCCGCTCCCTGCCCGCTCTCCGATACTCCGCTCTCTGTCCTCTCTCCGATACTCCGCTCCCTGTCCTCTCCCCGATACTCCGCTCCCTGTCCTCTCTCCGATACTCCGCTCTCTCCCCGCTCCGATACTCCGCTCCCTGTCCTCTCTCCGATACTCCGCTCCCTGTCCTCTCTCCGATACTCCGCTCCCTGTCCTCTCTCCGATACTCCGCTCCCTGTCCTCTCTCCGATACTCCGCTCTCTGTCCTCTCTCCGATACTCCGCTCCCTGTCCTCTCTCCGATACTCCGCTCTCTGTCCTCTCTCCGATACTCCGCTCCCTGTCCTCTCTCCGATACTCCGCTCCCTGTCCTCTCTCCGATACTCCGCTCCCTGTCCCCGCTCCAATATTATCCCCTCTCTTCCCACTGTGATATTCCGCTCCCTGGCCATGCTCCGATATTCTGTCCTCTTTCCCCGCTCCGATATTCCGCTCTCTGTCCCCACTCCGATACTCTACTCTGTATCCCTGATCCGATACTTCGCTCTGTCCCCGCTCCAATACTCCGCTCTCTGTCCCCTCTTCGGGACTCTCCCCTCTATCCCACCTCGATATTCCGCTCTCTGTCCCTGCTCCAATACTCATTCACTTCTCCAATCCGTAGTGCGGAGTATCGGAGCAGGAAAACAGGACGGAGAATCGGAGCAGAGAAAGAGGATGGAATATCGGAGCGGTAACATAGGTCGGAGTATCAGAACAGGCGAGGAGGAGAACGTATCAGAGCGAGGACAGAGAGCGGAGTATCGGAGCGGGGATACAGAGTGGAATATCTGAGCGGGGTCAGTGGACAGAGTATCGGAGAGAGGACAGGGAGCGGAGAATCGGAGCGGGGACAGGGAGCGGAGTATCGGAGAGAGGACAGAGAGCGGAGTATCGGGGAGAGAACAGGGAGCGGAGTATCGGAGAGAGGACAGGGAGCGGAGTATCGGAGAGAGAACAGGGAGCGGAGTATCGGAGAGAGGACAGGGAGCGGAGTATCGGAGAGAGGACAGAGAGCAGATTATCGGAGAGAGGACAGGGAGCGGAGTATCGGAGAGAGGACAGGGAGCGGAGTATCGGAGAGAGGACAGGGAGCGGAGTATCGGAGAGAGGACAGGGAGCGGAGTATCGGAGAGAGGACAGAGAGCAGAGTATCGGAGAGAGGACAGAGAGCAGAGTATCGGAGAGAGGACAGGGAGCGGAGTATCGGAGAGAGGACAGAGAGCAGAGTATCGGAGAGAGGACAGGGAGCGGAGTATCGGAGAGAGGACAGAGAGCGGAGTATCGGGGAGAGGACAGAGAGCAGAGTATCGGAGAGAGGACAGGGAGCGGAGTATCGGAGAGAGGACAGGGAGCGGAGTATCGGAGAGAGGACAGGGAGCGGAGTATCGGAGAGAGGACAGGGAGCGGAGTATCGGAGAGAGGACAGAGAGCGGAGTATCGGAGAGATGTCAGGGAGCGGAGTATCGGAGAGAGGACAGAGAGCGGAGTATCGGAGAGAGGACAGAGAGCGGAGTATCGGAGAGATGTCAGGGAGCGGAGTATCGGAGAGAGGACAGAGAGCGGAGTATCGGAGAGAGAACAGGGAGCGGAGAATCGGAGAGAGGACAGAGAGCGGAGTATCGGAGAGATGTCAGGGAGCGGAGTATCGGAGAGAGGGCAGGGAGCGGAGAATCGGAGAGAGGACAGAGAGCGGAGTATCGGAGAGAGGGCAGGGAGCGGAGTATCGGAGAGAGGACAGGGAGCGGAGAATCGGAGAGAGGACGGAGAGCGGAGTATCGGAGAGAGGGCAGGGAGCGGAGTATCGGAGAGAGGACAGGGAGCGGAGTATCGGAGAGAGGACAGAGAGCGGAGTATCGGAGAGAGGACAGAGAGCGGAGTATCGGAGAGAGGACAGGGAGCGGAGTATCGGAGAGAGGACAGAGAGCGGAGTATCGGAGAGAGGACAGGGAGCGGAGTATCGGAGAGAGGGCAGGGAGCGGAGTATCGGAGAGAGGACAGAGAGCGGAGTATCGGAGAGAGGACAGGGAGCGGAGTATCGGAGAGAGGACAGAGAGCGGAGTATCGGAGAGAGGACAGAGAGCGGAGTATCGGAGAGAGGACAGGGAGCGGAGTATCGGAGAGAGGGCAGGGAGCGGAGTATCGGAGAGAGGACAGGGAGCGGAGTATCGGAGAGAGGGCAGGGAGCGGAGTATCGGAGAGAGGACAGAGAGCGGAGTATCGGGGAGAGGACAGGGAGCGGAGTATCGGAGAGAGGACAGGGAGCGGAGTATCGGGGAGAGGACAGGGAGCGGAGTATCGGAGAGAGGACAGGGAGCGGAGTATCGGAGAGAGGACAGGGAGCGGAGTATCGGGGAGAGGACAGGGAGCGGAGTATCGGAGAGAGGACAGGGAGCGGAGTATCGGAGAGAGGACAGGGAGCGGAGTATCGGAGAGAGGACAGGGAGCGGAGTATCGGAGAGAGGGCAGAGAGCGGAGTATCGGAGAGAGGACAGGGAGCGGAGTATCGGAGAGAGGACAGGGAGCGGAGTATCGGGGAGAGGACAGGGAGCGGAGTATCGGAGAGAGGACAGGGAGCGAAGTATCGGAGAGAGGGCAGGGAGCGGAGTATCGGGGAGAGGACGGGGAGCGGAGTATCGGAGAGAGGGCAGAGAGCGGAGTATCGGAGAGAGGACAGGGAGCGGAGTATCGGAGAGAGGACAGAGAGCGGAGTATCGGAGAGAGGACAGGGAGCGGAGTATCGGAGAGAGGACAGGGAGCGGAGTATCGGAGAGAGGGCAGGGAGCGGAGTATCGGGGAGAGGACGGGGAGCGGAGTATCGGAGAGAGGGCAGAGAGCGGAGTATCGGAGAGAGGACAGGGAGCGGAGTATCGGAGAGAGGACAGAGAGCGGAGTATCGGAGAGAGGACAGGGATCGGAGTATCGGAGAGAGGACAGAGAGCGGAGTATCGGAGAGAGGACAGAGATCGGAGTATCGGAGAGAGGACAGAGAGCGGAGTATCGGAGAGAGGACGGAGATCGGAGTATCGGAGAGAGGACAGCGAGCGGAGTATCGGAGAGAGGACAGTGAGCGGAGTATCGGAGAGAGGACAGGGAGCGGAGTATCGGAGAGAGGGCAGGGAGCGGAGTATCGGAGAGAGGACAGAGAGCGGAGTATCGGAGAGAGGACACAGAGCGGAGTATCGGAGAGAGGACAGGGAGCGGAGTATCGGAGAGAGGACAGAGAGCGGAGTATCGGGGAGAGGACGGGGAGCGGAGTATCGGAGAGAGGACAGGGAGCGGAGTATCGGAGAGAGGACAGAGAGCGGAGTATCGGAGAGAGGACAGGGATCGGAGTATCGGAGAGAGGACAGAGAGCGGAGTATCGGAGAGAGGACAGAGATCGGAGTATCGGAGAGAGGACAGAGAGCGGAGTATCGGAGAGAGGACAGAGATCGGAGTATCGGAGAGAGGACAGGGAGCGGAGTATCGGAGAGAGGACAGGGAGCGGAGTATCGGAGAGAGGACAGGGAGTGGAGTATCGGAGCGGGGACAGAGAGGGGAGTATCGGAGCGGGGACAGAGAGGGGAGTATCGGAGCCGGGACAGAGAGCAGAATATCGGAGCGGGGACAGAGGGCGGAGAATCGGAGAGAGGACAGAGAGGGGAGTATCGGAGCCGGGACAGAGAGCGGAATATCGGAGCGGGGACAGAGGGCGGAGAATCGGAGCGGGAACAGGGAGCGGTGTATCGGAGCGGGGACAGAGGGCGGAGAATCGGAGCGGGAACAGGGAGCGGTGTATCGGAGCGGGGACAGAGGGCGGAGAATCGGAGAGAGGACAGGGAGCGGAGTATCGGAGCGGGGACAGGGAGCGGTGTATTGAAGAGAGGACAGGGAGCGGAGAATCGGAGCGGGAACAGGGAGCGGTGTATCGGAGCGGGGTCAGAGAGCGGAGTATTGAAGAGAGGACAGGGAGTGGAGTATCAGAGCGGGGACAGAGGACAGAGTATCGGAGCATGGCCAGGGAGTGGAATATCAGATCAGGGACAGAGAGTGGAGTATCGGAGCGGGGACAGGGAGCGGAATATCATAGTGGGAACAGAGGGGAGTATATCAGAGCGGGGACGTAGAACGGAGTATCGGAGCGGGGTTATTTAGGGGAGTATTGGAGCGGGGACAGGGAGCGGGGAATCGGAACGGGGACAGGGAGCGGAAAATTGTAGTGGGGACATAGGGGAAACTATCAGAGCGGGGACGGAGAGCGGAGGATCAGAGAGAGGACAGAGAGCGGAATATCGAGGTGGGATAGAGGGGAGAGTACCGAAGAGGGGACAGAGAGCGGAGTGTCAGAACGGGGAATGAGGATGGACTATCGGAGCGGGGACAGAGAAGGGAGTATCGGAGTGTGGATAGGGAGCGGAGTATCGGTGCGGGGAAAGGGAGCAGAATATCGTAGTGGGGACAGACAACGGAGTCTAGGAGCAGGGACAGAAAGCGGAGTTTCGGAGAGAGGACAGAAAGCGGAGTATCGGAGAGAGGACAGGGAGCGGAGTATCGGAGAGAGGACAGGGAGCGGAGTATCGGAGAGAGGACAGAGAGCGGAGTATCGGAGAGAGGACAGAGAGCGGAGTATCGGAGAGAGGACAGAGAGCGGAGTATCGGAGAGAGGACAGGGAGCGGAGTATCGGAGAGAGGACAGGGAGCGGAGTATCGGAGAGAGGACAGAGAGCGGAGTATCGGAGAGAGGACAGGGAGCGGAGTATCGGAGAGAGGACAGAGAGCGGAGTATCGGAGAGAGGACAGGGAGCGGAGTATCGGAGAGAGGACAGGGAGCGGAGTATCGGAGAGAGGACAGGGAGCGGAGTATCGGAGAGAGGACAGGGAGCGGAGTATCGGAGAGAGGGCAGGGAGCGGAGTATCGGAGAGAGGACAGGGAGCGGAGTATCGGAGAGAGGGCAGGGAGCGGAGTATCGGAGAGAGGGCAGGGAGCGGAGTATCGGAGAGAGGGCAGGGAGCGGAGTATCGGAGAGAGGACAGGGAGCGGAGTATCGGAGGGAGGGCAGGGAGCGGAGTATCGGAGAGAGGACAGGGAGCGGAGTATCGGAGAGAGGACAGGGAGCGGAGTATCGGAGAGAGGACAGAGAGCGGAGTATCGGAGAGAGGACAGGGAGCGGAGTATCGGGGAGAGGACAGAGAGCGGAGTATCGGAGAGAGGACAGGGAGCGGAGTATCGGAGAGAGGACAGAGAGCGGAGTATCGGAGAGAGGACAGGGAGCGGAGTATCGGAGAGAGGGCTGGGAGCAGAGTATCGGGGAGAGGACAGAGAGCGGAGTATCGGAGAGAGGGCAGGGAGCGGAGTATCGGAGAGAGGACAGAGAGCGGAGTATCGGAGAGAGGACAGAGAGCCGAGTATCGGGGAGAGGACAGAGAGCGGAGTATCGGAGAGAGGACAGAGAGCGGAGTATCGGGGAGAGGACAGGGAGCGGAGTATCGGAGAGAGGACAGAGAGCGGAGTATCGGGGAGAGGACAGGGAGCGGAGTATCGGGGAGAGGACAGAGAGCGGAGTATCGGGGAGAGGACAGAGAGCGGAGTATCGGAGAGAGGACAGGGAGCGGAGTATCGGAGAGAGGACAGGGAGCGGAGTATCGGAGAGAGGACAGGGAGCCGAGTATCGGAGAGAGGACAGGGAGCGGAGTATCGGGGAGAGGACAGAGAGCGGAGTATCGGAGAGAGGACAGGGAGCGGAGTATCGGGGAGAGGGCAGGGAGCGGAGAATCGGAGAGAGGACAGGGAGCGGAGTATCGGGGAGAGGACAGGGAGCGGAGTATCGGAGAGAGGGCAGGGAGCGGAGTATCGGAGAGAGGACAGAGAGCGGAGAATCGGAGAGAGGGCAGGGAGCGGAGTATCGGGGAGAGGACAGGGAGCGGAGTATCGGAGAGAGGACAGAGAGCGGAGTATCGGAGAGAGGGCAGGGAGCGGAGTATCGGAGAGAGGACAGAGAGCCGAGTATCGGGGAGAGGACAGGGAGCGGAGTATCGGAGAGAGGACAGGGAGCGGAGTATCGGAGAGAGGACAGGGAGCGGAGTATCGGAGCGGGGACAGGGAGCAGAGTATCGGGGAGAGGACAGGGAGCGGAGTATCGGAGAGAGGACAGGGAGCGGAGAATCGGAGAGAGGGCAGGGAGCGGAGTATCGGGGAGAGGACAGGGAGCGGAGTATCGGAGAGAGGGCAGGGAGCGGAGTATCGGAGAGAGGACAGAGAGCCGAGTATCGGGGAGAGGACAGGGAGCGGAGTATCGGAGAGAGGACAGAGAGCGGAGTATCGGAGAGAGGGCAGGGAGCGGAGTATCGGAGAGAGGACAGGGAGCGGAGTATCGGAGAGAGGACAGGGAGCGGAGTATCGGAGAGAGGACAGGGAGCGGAGTATCGGAGAGAGGGCAGGGAGCGGAGTATCGGAGAGAGGACAGAGAGCGGAGTATCGGAGAGAGGACAGGGAGCGGAGTATCGGAGAGAGGACAGAGAGCGGAGTATCGGAGAGAGGACAGGGAGCGGAGTATCGGAGAGAGGACAGGGAGCGGAGTATCGGAGAGAGGACAGAGAGCGGAGTATCGGAGAGAGGGCTGGGAGCAGAGTATCGGGGAGAGGACAGGGAGCGGAGTATCGGAGAGAGGACAGGGAGCGGAGTATCGGAGAGAGGACAGAGAGCTGAGTATCGGAGATAGGACAGGGAGCGGAGTATCGGAGAGAGGACAGGGAGCGGAGTATCGGAGAGAGGACAGGGAGCGGAGTTTCGGAGAGAGGGCAGGGATCGGAGAGAGGACAGAGAGCGGAGTATCGGAGAGAGGACAGAGAGCGGAGTATCGGGGAGAGGACAGAGAGCGGAGTATCGGAGAGAGGACAGAGAGCGGAGTATCGGGGAGAGGACAGGGAGCGGAGTATCGGAGAGAGGACAGGGAGCGGAGTTTCGGAGAGAGGGCAGGGATCGGAGAGAGGACAGAGAGCGGAGTATCGGAGAGAGGACAGAGAGCGGAGTATCGGGGAGAGGACAGAGAGCGGAGTATCGGAGAGAGGACAGGGAGCGGAGTATCGGAGAGAGGACAGGGAGCGGAGTATCGGAGAGAGGACAGGGAGCGGAGTATCGGAGAGAGGACAGAGAGCGGAGTATCGGAGAGAGGACAGGGAGCGGAGTATCGGAGAGAGGGCAGGGAGCGGAGTATCGGAGAGAGGACAGGGAGCGGAGTTTCGGAGAGAGGGCAGGGATCGGAGAGAGGACAGAGAGCGGAGTATCGGAGAGAGGACAGAGAGCGGAGTATCGGAGAGAGGGCTGGGAGCAGAGTATCGGGGAGAGGACAGGGAGCGGAGTATCGGAGAGAGGACAGGGAGCGGAGTATCGGAGAGAGGACAGGGAGCGGAGTATCGGAGAGAGGACAGGGAGCGGAGTATCGGAGAGAGGACAGGGAGCGGAGTATCGGAGAGAGGACAGAGAGCGGAGTATCGGAGAGAGGGCAGGGAGCGGAGTATCGGAGAGAGGACAGGGAGCGGAGTATCGGAGAGAGGACAGAGAGCGGAGTATCGGAGAGAGGACAGAGAGCGGAGTATCGGAGAGAGGACAGGGAGCGGAGTATCGGAGAGAGGACAGAGAGCGGAGTATCGGAGAGAGGACAGGGAGCGGAGTATCGGAGAGAGGACAGAGAGCGGAGTATCGGAGAGAGGACAGAGAGCCGAGTATCGGGGAGAGGACAGGGAGCGGAGTATCGGAGAGAGGACAGGGAGCGGAGTATCGGAGAGAGGACAGAGAGCGGAGTATCGGGGAGAGGACAGGGAGCGGAGTATCGGAGAGAGGGCAGGGAGCGGAGTATCGGAGAGAGGACAGGGAGCGGAGTATCGGAGAGAGGACAGAGAGCGGAGTATCGGGGAGAGGACAGGGAGCGGAGTATCGGAGAGAGGACAAGGAGCGGAGTATCGGAGAGAGGACAGAGAGCGGAGTATCGGAGAGAGGACAGGGAGCGGAGTATCGGAGAGAGGACAGGGAGCGAAGTATCGGAGAGAGGACAGGGAGCGGAGTATCGGAGAGAGGGCAGAGAGCGGAGTATCGGAGAGAGGACAGGGAGCGGAGTATCAGAGAGAGGACAGGGAGCGGAGTATCGGAGAGAGGACAGGGAGCGGAGTATCGGAGAGAGGACAGAGAGCGGAGTATCGGAGAGAGGACAGGAACGGAGTATCGGAGAGAGGACAGGGAGCGGAGTATCGGAGAGAGGACAGGGAGCGGAGTATCGGAGAGAGGACAGCGAGCGGAGTATCGGAGAGAGGACAGAGAGCGGAGTATCGGAGAGAGGACAGAGAGCTGAGTATCGGAGATAGGACAGAGAGCGGAGTATCGGAGAGAGGGCAGAGAGCGGAGTATCGGAGAGAGGACAGAGAGCGGAGTATCGGAGAGAGGGCAGAGAGCGGAGTATCGGAGAGAGGGCAGGGAGTGGAGTATCGGAGAGAGGACAGGGAGCGGAGTTTCGGAGAGAGGGCAGGGATCGGAGAGAGGACAGAGAGCGGAGTATCGGAGAGAGGACAGAGAGCGGAGTATCGGGGAGAGGACAGAGAGCGGAGTATCGGAGAGAGGACAGAGAGCGGAGTATCGGAGAGAGGACAGGGAGCGGAGTATCGGAGAGAGGACAGGGAGCGGAGTATCGGAGAGAGGACAGAGAGCAGAGTATCGGAGAGAGGACAGGGAGCGGAGTATCGGAGAGAGGACAGGGAGCGGAGTATCGGAGAGAGGACAGAGAGCGGAGTATCGGAGAGAGGACAGGGAGCGGAGTATCGGAGAGAGGACAGGGAGCGGAGTATCGGAGAGAGGACAGAGAGCGGAGTATCGGAGAGAGGGCAGGGAGCGGAGTATCGGAGAGAGGACAGGGAGCGGAGTATCGGAGAGAGGACAGGGAGCGGAGTATCGGAGAGAGGACAGGGAGCGGAGTATCGGAGAGAGGACAGGGAGCGGAGTATCGGAGAGAGGACAGGGAGCGGAGTATCGGAGAGAGGACAGAGAGCGGAGTATCGGAGAGAGGACAGAGAGCGGAGTATCGGAGAGAGGACAGGGAGCGGAGTATCGGAGAGAGGACAGGGAGCGGAGTATCGGAGAGAGGACAGGGAGCGGAGTATCGGAGAGAGGACAGGGAGCGGAGTATCGGAGAGAGGACAGAGAGCGGAGTATCGGGGAGAGGACAGAGAGCCGAGTATCGGGGAGAGGACAGGGAGCGGAGTATCGGAGAGAGGACAGGGAGCGGAGTATCGGAGAGAGGGCAGGGAGCGGAGTATCGGAGAGAGGACAGGGAGCGGAGTATCGGAGAGAGGACAGAGAGCGGAGTATCGGAGAGAGGACAGAGAGCGGAGTATCGGGGAGAGGACAGAGAGCGGAGTATCGGAGAGAGGACAGAGAGCGGAGTATCGGGGAGAGGACAGGGAGCGGAGTATCGGAGAGAGGACAGGGAGCGGAGTATCGGAGAGAGGGCAGGGAGCGGAGTATCGGAGAGAGGGCAGGGAGCGGAGTATCGGAGAGAGGACAGAGAGCGGAGTATCGGAGAGAGGACAGAGAGCGGAGTATCGGGGAGAGGACAGGGAGCGGAGTATCGGAGAGAGGACAGGGAGCGGAGTATCGGAGAGAGGGCAGGGAGCGGAGTATCGGAGAGAGGGCAGGGAGCGGAGTATCGGGGAGAGGACAGGGAGCGGAGTATCGGAGAGAGGGCAGAGATCGGAGTATCGGAGAGAGGACAGGGAGCGGAGTATCGGAGAGAGGGCAGAGATCGGAGTATCGGAGAGAGGACAGGGAGCGGAGTATCGGAGAGAGGACAGAGAGCGGAGTATCGGAGAGAGGACAGAGAGCGGAGTATCGGAGAGAGGGCAGGGAGCGGAGTATCGGAGAGAGGACAGGGAGCGGAGTATCGGAGAGAGGACAGGGAGCGGAGTATCGGAGAGAGGACAGGGAGCGGAGTATCGGAGAGAGGGCAGGGAGCGGAGTATCGGAGAGAGGACAGAGAGCGGAGTATCGGAGAGAGGACAGGGAGCGGAGTATCGGAGAGAGCACAGAGAGCGGAGTATCGGAGAGAGGGCAGGGAGCGGAGTATCGGAGAGAGGACAGCGAGCGGAGTATCGGAGAGAGGACAGAGAGCGGAGTATCGGAGAGAGGACAGAGAGCGGAGTATCGGAGAGAGGACAGGGAGCGGAGTATCGGAGAGAGGACAGAGAGCGGAGTATCGGAGAGAGGACAGGGAGCGGAGTATCGGAGAGAGGACAGGGAGCGGAGTATCGGAGAGAGGACAGGGAGCGGAGTATCGGAGCGGGGACAGAGAGGGGAGTATCGGAGCGGGGACAGAGAGGGGAGTATCGGAGCTGGGACAGAGAGCGGAATATCGGAGCGGGGACAGAGGGCGGAGAATCGGAGCAGGAACAGGGAGCGGTGTATCGGAGCGGGGACAGAGGGCGGAGAATCGGAGCGGGAACAGGGAGCGGTGTATCGGAGAGAGGACAGAGAGCGGAGTATCGGAGAGAGGACAGAGAGCCGAGTATCGGGGAGAGGACAGGGAGCGGAGTATCGGAGAGAGGACAGGGAGCGGAGTATCGGAGAGAGGACAGAGAGCGGAGTATCGGAGAGAGGACAGGGAGCGGAGTATTGAAGAGAGGACAGGGAGTGGAGTATCGGAGAGAGGACAGAGAGCGGAGTATCGGAGAGAGGACAGAGAGCGGAGTATCGGAGAGAGGACAGGGAGCGGAGTATCGGAGAGAGGACAGGGAGCGGAGTATCGGAGAGAGGACAGGGAGCGGAGTATCGGAGAGAGGACAGGGAGCGGAGTATTGAAGAGAGGACAGGGAGCGGAGTATCGGAGAGAGGACAGGGAGCGGAGTATCGGAGAGAGGACAGGGAGCGGAGTATCGGAGAGAGGACAGGGAGCGGAGTATCGGAGAGAGGACAGGGAGCGGAGTATCGGAGAGAGGACAGGGAGCGGAGTATCGGAGAGAGGACAGGGAGCGGAGTATCGGAGAGAGGACAGAGAGCGGAGTATCGGAGAGAGGACAGGGAGCGGAGTATCGGAGAGAGGACAGGGAGCGGAGTATCGGAGAGAGGACAGGGAGCGGAGTATCGGAGAGAGGACAGGGAGCGGAGTATCGGAGAGAGGACAGGGAGCGGAGTATCGGAGAGAGGACAGGGAGCGGAGTATCGGAGAGAGGACAGAGAGCGGAGTATCGGAGAGAGGACAGGGAGCGGAGTATCGGAGAGAGGACAGGGAGCGGAGTATCGGAGAGAGGACAGGGAGCGGAGTATCGGAGAGAGGACAGGGAGCGGAGTATCGGAGAGAGGACAGCGAGCGGAGTATCGGAGAGAGGACAGAGAGCGGAGTATCGGAGAGAGGACAGAGAGCTGAGTATCGGAGATAGGACAGGGAGCGGAGTATCGGAGAGAGGACAGGGAGCGGAGTATCGGAGAGAGGACAGAGAGCGGAGTATCGGAGAGAGGACAGGGAGCGGAGTATCGGAGAGAGGACAGAGAGCGGAGTATCGGAGAGAGGACAGGGAGCGGAGTATCGGAGAGAGGACAGAGAGCGGAGTATCGGAGAGAGGGCAGAGAGCGGAGTATCGGGGAGAGGGCAGAGAGCGGAGTATCGGAGAGAGGACAGAGAGCGGAGTATCGGAGAGAGGACTGAGAGCGGAGTATCGGAGAGAGGACAGAGAGCGGAGTATCGGAGAGAGGACAGAGAGCGGAGTATCGGGGAGAGGGCAGAGAGCGGAGTATCGGAGAGAGGACAGGGAGCGGAGTATCGGAGAGAGGACAGAGAGCGGAGTATCGGGGAGAGGACAGAGAGCGGAGTATCGGAGAGAGGACAGGGAGCGGAGTATCGGAGAGAGGACAGAGAGCGGAGTATCGGAGAGAGGACAGAGAGCGGAGTATCGGAGAGAGGACAGAGAGCGGAGTATCGGAGAGAGGACAGAGAGCGGAGTATCGGAGAGAGGACAGGGAGCGGAGTATCGGAGAGAGGACAGAGAGCGGAGTATCGGAGAGAGGGCAGAGAGCGGAGTATCGGGGAGAGGGCAGAGAGCGGAGTATCGGAGAGAGGACAGAGAGCGGAGTATCGGAGAGAGGACAGGGAGCGGAGTATCGGAGAGAGGACAGAGAGCGGAGTATCGGAGAGAGGACAGAGAGCGGAGTATCGGAGAGAGGACAGAGAGCGGAGTATCGGAGAGAGGACAGAGAGCGGAGTATCGGAGAGAGGACAGAGAGCGGAGTATCGGAGAGAGGACAGGGAGCGGAGTATCGGAGAGAGGACAGAGAGCGGAGTATCGGAGAGAGGGCAGAGAGCGGAGTATCGGAGAGAGGACAGAGAGCGGAGTATCGGAGAGAGGACAGAGAGCGGAGTATCGGAGAGAGGACAGAGAGCGGAGTATCGGAGAGAGGACAGAGAGCGGAGTATCGGAGCGGGGACAGAGAGCGGAGAATCGGAGAGAGGACAGGGAGCGGAGTATCGGAGCGGGGACAGAGAGCGGAGAATCGGAGAGAGGACAGGGAGCGGAGTATCGGAGCGGGGACAGAGAGCGGAGAATCGGAGCGGGGACAGAGAGCGGAGAATCGGAGAGAGGACAGGGAGCGGAGTATCGGAGCGGGGACAGAGAGCGGAGAATCGGAGCGGGGACAGAGAGCGGAGAATCGGAGCGGGGACAGAGAGCGGAGAATCGGAGCGGGGACAGAGAGCGGAGAATCGGAGAGAGGACAGGGAGCGGAGTATCGGAGCGGGGACAGAGAGCGGAGAATCGGAGCGGGGACAGAGAGCGGAGAATCGGAGCGGGGACAGAGAGCGGAGAATCGGAGCGGGGACAGAGAGCGGAGAATCGGAGCGGGGACAGAGAGCGGAGTATCGGAGCGGGGACAGAGAGCGGAGTATCGGAGCGGGGACAGAGAGCGGAGTATCGGAGCGGGGACAGAGAGCGGAGAATCGGAGCGGGGACAGAGAGCGGAGAATCGGAGCGGGGACAGAGAGCGGAGTATCGGAGCGGGGACAGAGAGCGGAGAATCGGAGAGAGGACAGAGAGCGGAGAATCGGAGCGGGGACAGAGAGCGGAGTATCGGAGCGGGGACAGAGAGCGGAGAATCGGAGCGGGGACAGAGAGCGGAGTATCGGAGCGGGGACAGAGAGCGGAGAATCGGAGAGAGGACAGAGAGCGGAGAATCGGAGCGGGGACAGAGAGCGGAGTATCGGAGCGGGGACAGGGAGCGGAGTATCGGAGCGGGGACAGGGAGCGGAGTATCAGAACGGGTAAAGATGATGGAGCATCGGATTCTCTGATCACTGTCCCCACTCCGATTCTCTGATCTCCGTCCTCTCTCCGATACTCCTCTCCCTGTCCTCTCTCCGATACTCCGCTCTCTGTCCTCTCTCCGATACTCCGCTCCCTGCCCTCTCTCCGATACTCCGCTCTCTGTCCTCTCTCCGATACTCCGCTCCCTGTCCTCTCTCCGATACTCCGCTCTCTGTCCTCTCTCCGATACTCCGCTCTCTGTCCTCTCTCCGATACTCCGCTCTCTGTCCTCTCTCCGATACTCCGCTCCCTGTCCTCTCTCCGATACTCCGCTCTCTGTCCTCTCTCCGATACTCCGCTCCCTGTCCTCTCTCCGATACTCCGCTCTCTGTCCTCTCTCCGATACTCCGCTCTCTGTCCTCTCTCCGATACTCCGCTCTCTGTCCTCTCTCCGATACTCCGCTCTCTGTCCTCTCTCCGATACTCCGCTCTCTGTCCTCTCTCCGATACTCCGCTCCCTGTCCTCTCTCCGATACTCCGCTCCCTGTCCTCTCTCCGATACTCCGCTCTCTGTCCTCTCTCCGATACTCCGCTCTCTGTCCTCTCTCCGATACTCCGCTCCCTGTCCTCTCTCCGATACTCCGCTCTCTGTCCTCTCTCCGATACTCCGCTCCCTGTCCTCTCTCCGATACTCCGCTCTCTGTCCTCTCTCCGATACTCCGCTCCCTGCCCTCTCTCCGATACTCCGCTCCCTGTCCTCTCTCCGATACTCCGCTCCCTGTCCTCTCTCCGATACTCCGCTCCCTGTCCTCTCTCCGATACTCCGCTCTCTGTCCTCTCTCCGATACTCCGCTCTCTGTCCTCTCTCCGATACTCCGCTCCCTGTCCTCTCTCCGATACTCCGCTCTCTGTCCTCTCTCCGATACTCCGCTCTCTGTCCTCTCTCCGATACACCGCTCCCTGTCCTCTCTCCGATACTCCGCTCCCTGCCCTCTCTCCGATACTCCGCTCCCTGTCCTCTCTCCGATACTCCGCTCCCTGTCCTCTCTCCGATACTCCGCTCCCTGTCCTCTCTCCGATACTCCGCTCTCTGTCCTCTCTCCGATACTCCGCTCTCTGTCCTCTCTCCGATACTCCGCTCCCTGTCCTCTCTCCGATACTCCGCTCCATGTCCTCTCTCCGATACTCCGCTCTCTGTCCTCTCTCCGATACTCCGCTCTCTGTCCTCTCTCCGATACTCCGCTCTCTGTCCTCTCTCCGATACTCTGCTCCCTGTCCTCTCTCCGATACTCCGCTCCCTGCCCTCTCTCCGATACTCCGCTCCCTGTCCTCTCTCCGATACTCCGCTCCCTGCCCTCTCTCCGATACTCCGCTCCCTGTCCTCTCTCCGATACTCCGCTCCCTGTCCTCTCTCCGATACTCCGCTCCCTGTCCTCTCTCCGATACTCTGCTCTCTGTCCTCTCCCCGATACTCCGCTCTCTGTCCTCTCTCCGATACTCCGCTCCCTGTCCTCTCTCCGATACTCCGCTCTCTGTCCTCTCTCCGATACTCCGCTCTCTGACCTCTCTCCGATACTCCGCTCCCTGTCCTCTCTCCGATACTCCGCTCCCTGCCCTCCCTCCGATACTCCGCTCTCTGTCCTCTCTCCGATACTCCGCTCTCTGTCCTCTCTCCGATACTCCGCTCTCTGTCCTCTCTCCGATACTACGCTCCCTGTCCTCTCTCCGATACTCCGCTCTCTGTCCTCTCTCCGATACTCCGCTCCATGTCCTCTCTCCGATACTCCGCTCTCTGTCCTCTCTCCGATACTCCGCTCCCTGTCCTCTCTCCGATACTCCGCTCTCTGTCCTCTCTCCGATACTCCGCTCTCTGTCCTCTCCCCGATACTCCGCTCCCTGTCCTCTCTCCGATACTCCGCTCTCTGACCTCTCTCCGATACTCCGCTCCCTGTCCTCTCTCCGATACTCCGCTCTCTGTCCTCTCTCCGATACTCCGCTCCCTGTCCTCTCCCCGATACTCCGCTCCCTGCCCTCTCTCCGATACTCCGCTCCCTGTCCTCTCCCCGATACTCCGCTCTCTGTCCTCTCTCCGATACTCCGCTCCCTGTCCTCTCCCCGATACTCCGCTCTCTGTCCTCTCTCCGATACTCCGCTCCCTGTCCTCTCCCCGATACTCCGCTCTCTGTCCTCTCTCCGATACTCCGCTCTCTGTCCTCTCTCCGATACTCCGCTCTCTGTCCTCTCTCCGATACTCCGCTCCCTGTCCTCTCTCCGATACTCCGCTCTCTGTCCTCTCTCCCATACTCCGCTCGCTGTCCTCTCTCCGATACTCCGCTCTCTGTCCTCTCTCCGATACTCCGCTCTCTGTCCTCTCTCCGATACTCCGCTCTCTGTCCTCTCTCCGATACTCCGCTCTCTGTCCTCTCTCCGATACTCCGCTCTCTGTCCTCTCTCCGATACTCCGCTCTCTGTCCTCTCTCCGATACTCCGCTCTCTGTCCTCTCTCCGATACTCCGCTCCCTGTCCTCTCTCCGATACTCCGCTCCCTGTCCTCTCTCCGATACTCCGCTCCCTGTCCTCTCTCCGATACTCCGCTCCCTGTCCTCTCTCCGATACTCCGCTCCCTGTCCTCTCTCCCGATACTCCGCTCCCTGTCCTCTCTCCGATACTCCGCTCTCTGTCCTCTCCCCGATACTCCGCTCCCTGTCCTCTCTCCGATACTCCGCTCTCTGTCCTCTCTCCGATACTCCGCTCTCTGTCCTCTCTCCGATACTCCGCTCCCTGTCCTCTCTCCGATACTCCGCTCTCTGTCCTCTCTCCGATACTCCGCTCTCTGTCCTCTCTCCGATACTCCGCTCTCTGTCCTCTCTCCCATACTCCGCTCCCTGTCCTCTCTCCGATACTCCGCTCTCTGTCCTCTCTCCGATACTCCGCTCTCTGTCCTCTCTCCGATACTCCGCTCCCTGTCCTCTCTCCGATACTCCGCTCTCTGTCCTCTCTCCCATACTCCGCTCCCTGTCCTCTCTCCCATACTCCGCTCTCTGTCCTCTCTCCGATACTCCGCTCTCTGTCCTCTCTCCGATACTCCGCTCTCTGTCCTCTCTCCGATACTCCGCTCCCTGTCCTCTCTCCGATACTCCGCTCCCTGCCCTCTCTCCGATACTCCGCTCCCTGTCCTCTCTCCGATACTCCGCTCTCTGTCCTCTCCCCGATACTCCGCTCCCTGTCCTCTCTCCGATACTCCGCTCTCTGTCCTCTCTCCGATACTCCGCTCTCTGTCCTCTCTCCGATACTCCGCTTTCTGTCCTCTCTCCGATACTCCGCTCCCTGCCCTCTCTCCGATACTCCGCCCACTGTCCTCTCTCCGATACTCCGCTTTCTGTCCTCTCTCCGATACTCCGCTCCCTGTCCTCTCTCCGATACTCCGCTCTCTGTCCTCTCTCCGATACTCCGCTCTCTGTCCTCTCTCCGATACTCCGCTCCCTGTCCTCTCCCCGATACTCCGCTCCCTGTCCTCTCTCCGATACTCCGCTCTCTGTCCACTCTCCGATACTCCGCTCTCTGTCCACTCTCCGATACTCCGCTCCCTGTCCTCTCCCCGATACTCCGCTCCCTGTCCTCTCTCCGATACTCCGCTCTCTGTCCTCTCTCCGATACTCCGCTCCCTGTCCTCTCCCCGATACTCCGCTCCCTGTCCTCTCTCCGATACTCCGCTCTCTGTCCACTCTCCGATACTCCGCTTTCTGTCCTCTCTCCGATACTCCGCTCCCTGTCCTCTCTCCGATACTCCGCTCCCTGTCCTCTCCCCGATACTCCGCTCCCTGTCCACTCTCCGATACTCCGCTCCCTGTCCTCTCCCCGATACTCCGCTCCCTGTCCTCTCTCCGATACTCCGCTCTCTGTCCTCTCTCCGATACTCCGCTCTCTGTCCTCTCTCCGATACTCCGCTCTCTGTCCTCTCTCCGATACTCCGCTCCCTGTCCTCTCTCCGATACTCCGCTCCCTGTCCCCTCTCCGATACTCCGCTCCCTGTCCTCTCCCCGATACTCCGCTCCCTGTCCTCTCTCCGATACTCCGCTCTCTGTCCTCTCCCCGATACTCCGCTCCCTGTCCACTCTCCGATACTCCGCTCTCTGTCCTCTCTCCGATACTCCGCTCTCTGTCCTCTCTCCGATACTCCGCTCCCTGCCCTCTCTCCGATACTCCGCTCTCTGTCCTCTCCCCGATACTCCGCTCCCTGTCCACTCTCCGATTCTCCGCTCTCTGTCCTCTCTCCGATACTCCGCTCTCTGTCCTCTCTCCGATACTCCGCTCTCTGTCCTCTCTCCGATACTCCGCTCTCTCTCCACTCTCCGATACTCCGCTCCCTGTCCTCTCTCCGATACTCCGCTCTCTGTCCTCTCTCCGATACTCCGCTCCCTGTCCTCTCTCCGATACTCCGCTCTCTGTCCTCTCTCCGATACTCCGCTCTCTGTCCTCTCTCCGATACTCCGCTCACTGTCCTCTCTCCGATACTCCGCTCCCTGCCCTCTCTCCGATACTCCGCTCTCTGTCCTCTCTCCGATACTCCGCTCCCTGTCCTCTCTCCGATACTCCGCTCCCTGCCCTCTCTCCGATACTCCGCTCTCTGTCCTCTCTCCGATACTCCGCTCCCTGTCCTCTCTCCGATACTCCGCTCTCTGTCCTCTCTCCGATACTCCGCTCCCTGTCCTCTCTCCGATACTCCGCTCTCTGTCCTCTCTCCGATACTCCGCTCTCTGTCCTCTCTCCGATACTCCGCTCCCTGTTCTCTCTCCGATACTCCGCTCCCTGCCCTCTCTCCGATACTCCGCTCCCTGTCCTCTCTCCGATACTCCGCTCTCTGTCCTCTCTCCGATACTCCGCTCCCTGTCCTCTCTCCGATACTCCGCTCTCTGTCCTCTCTCCGATACTCCGCTCTCTGTCCTCTCTCCGATACTCCGCTCTCTGTCCTCTCTCCGATACTCCGCTCCCTGTCCTCTCTCCGATACTCCGCTCCCTGTCCTCTCTCCGATACTCCGCTCTCTGTCCCTCTCTCCGATACTCCGCTCTCTGTCCTCTCTCCGATACTCCGCTCCCTGTCCTCTCTCCGATACTCCGCTCTCTGTCCTCTCTCCGATACTCCGCTCCCTGTCCTCTCTCCGATACTCCGCTCTCTGTCCTCTCTCCGATACTCCGCTCCCTGTCCTCTCTCCGATACTCCGCTCCCTGTCCTCTCTCCGATACTCCGCTCCCTGTCCTCTCTCCGATACTCCGCTCCCTGTCCTCTCTCCGATACTCCGCTCCCTGTCCTCTCTCCGATACTCCGCTCCCTGTCCTCTCTCCGATACTCCGCTCTCTGTCCTCTCTCCGATACTCCTCTCCCTGTCCTCTCTCCGATACTCCGCTCTCTGACCTCTCTCCGATACTCCGCTCCCTGTCCTCTCTCCGATACTCCGCTCCCTGTCCTCTCTCCGATACTCCGCTCTCTGTCCTCTCTCCGATACTCCGCTCCCTGTCCTCTCTCCGATACTCCGCTCTCTGTCCTCTCTCCGATACTCTGCTCTCTGTCCTCTCTCCGATACTCCGCTCTCTGTCCTCTCTCCGATACTCCGCTCTCTGCCCTCTCTCCGATACTCCGCTCCCTGTCCTCTCCCGATACTCCGCTCTCTGTCCTCTCTCCGATACTCCGCTCCCTGTCCTCTCCCCGATACTCCGCTCTCTGTCCTCTCTCCGATACTCCGCTCCCTGTCCTCTCCCCGATACTCCGCTCTCTGTCCTCTCTCCGATACTCCGCTCTCTGTCCTCTCTCCGATACTCCGCTCTCTGTCCTCTCTCCGATACTCCGCTCGCTGTCCTCTCTCCGATACTCCGCTCTCTGTCCTCTCTCCGATACTCCGCTCTCTGTCCTCTCTCCGATACTCCGCTCTCTGTCCTCTCTCCGATACTCCGCTCTCTGTCCTCTCTCCGATACTCCGCTCTCTGTCCTCTCTCCGATACTCCGCTCTCTGTCCTCTCTCCGATACTCCGCTCTCTGTCCTCTCTCCGATACTCCGCTCTCTGTCCTCTCTCCCATACTCCGCTCCCTGTCCTCTCTCCCATACTCCGCTCTCTGTCCTCTCTCCGATACTCCGCTCTCTGTCCTCTCTCCGATACTCCGCTCTCTGTCCTCTCTCCGATACTCCGCTCTCTGTCCTCTCTCCGATACTCCGCTCTCTGTCCTCTCTCCGATACTCCGCTCCCTGTCCTCTCTCCGATACTCCGCTCCCTGTCCTCTCTCCGATACTCCGCTCCCTGCCCTCTCTCCGATACTCCGCTCTCTGTCCTCTCTCCGATACTCCGCTCTCTGTCCTCTCTCCGATACTCCGCTCCCTGTCCTCTCTCCGATACTCCGCTCTCTGTCCTCTCCCCGATACTCCGCTCTCTGTCCTCTCTCCGATACTCCGCTTCTGTCCTCTCTCCGATACTCCGCTCCCTGCCCTCTCTCCGATACTCCGCCCACTGTCCTCTCTCCGATACTCCGCTTTCCTGTCCTCTCTCCGATACTCCGCTCCCTGTCCTCTCTCCGATACTCCGCTCTCTGTCCTCTCTCCGATACTCCGCTCTCTGTCCTCTCTCCGATACTCCGCTCCCTGTCCTCTCCCCGATACTCCGCTCTCTGTCCTCTCTCCGATACTCCGCTCCCTGTCCTCTCTCCGATACTCCGCTCTCTGTCCTCTCTCCGATACTCCGCTCTCTGTCCTCTCTCCGATACTCCGCTCTCTGTCCTCTCTCCGATACTCCGCTCCCTGTCCTCTCCCCGATACTCCGCTCCCTGTCCTCTCCCCGATACTCCGCTCCCTGTCCACTCTCCGATACTCCGCTCTCTGTCCTCTCTCCGATACTCCGCTCCCTGCCCTCTCTCCGATACTCCGCTCTCTGTCCTCTCTCCGATACTCCGCTCTCTGTCCTCTCTCCGATACTCCGCTCTCTGTCCTCTCTCCGATACTCCACTCCCTGTCCTCTCTCCGATACTCCGCTCTCTGTCCTCTCTCCGATACTCCGCTCCCTGTCCTCTCTCCGATACTCCGCTCCCTGTCCTCTCTCCGATACTCCGCTCTCTGTCCTCTCCCCGATACTCCGCTCTCTGTCCTCTCTCCGATACTCCGCTCTCTGTCCTCTCTCCGATACTCCGCTCTCTGTCCTCTCTCCGATACTCCGCTCTCTCTCCACTCTCCGATACTCCGCTCCCTGTCCTCTCTCCGATACTCCGCTCCCTGCCCTCTCTCCGATACTCCGCTCTCTGTCCTCTCTCCGATACTCCGCTCCCTGTCCTCTCTCCGATACTCCGCTCCCTGTCCTCTCTCCGATACTCCGCTCCCTGTCCTCTCTCCGATACTCCGCTCTCTGTCCTCTCTCCGATACTCCGCTCTCTGTCCTCTCTCCGATACTCCGCTCTCTCTCCACTCTCCGATACTCCGCTCTCTGTCCTCTCTCCGATACTCCGCTCTCTGTCCTCTCTCCGATACTCCGCTCTCTCTCCACTCTCCGATACTCCGCTCCCTGTCCACTCTCCGATACTCCGCTCTCTCTCCACTCTCCGATACTCCGCTCTCTGTCCTCTCTCCGATACTCCGCTCTCTGTCCTCTCTCCGATACTCCGCTCCCTGTCCTCTCTCCGATACTCCGCTCTCTGTCCTCTCTCCGATACTCCGCTCTCTGTCCTCTCTCCGATACTCCGCTCCCTGTCCTCTCTCCGATACTCCGCTCTCTGTCCTCTCTCCGATACTCCGCTCCCTGTCCTCTCTCCGATACTCCGCTCTCTGTCCTCTCTCCGATACTCCGCTCTCTGTCCTCTCTCCGATACTCCGCTCCCTGTCCTCTCTCCGATACTCCGCTCCCTGTCCTCTCTCCGATACTCCGCTCCCTGTCCTCTCTCCGATACTCCGCTCTCTGTCCTCTCCCCGATACTCCGCTCCCTGTCCTCTCTCCGATACTCCGCTCGCTGTCCTCTCTCCGATACTCTGCTCTCTGTCCTCTCTCCGATACTCCGCTCCCTGTCCTCTCTCCGATACTCCGCTCTCTGTCCTCTCTCCGATACTCCGCTCTCTGTCCTCTCTCCGATACTCCGCTCCCTGTCCTCTCTCCGATACTCCGCTCTCTGTCCTCTCTCCGATACTCCGCTCTCTGTCCTCTCTCCGATACTCCGCTCCCTGTCCTCTCTCCGATACTCCGCTCCCTGTCCTCTCTCCGATACTCCGCTCCCTGTCCTCTCTCCGATACTCCGCTCCCTGTCCTCTCTCCGATACTCCGCTCCCTGTCCTCTCTCCGATACTCCGCTCCCTGTCCTCTCTCCGATACTCCGCTCTCTGTCCTCTCTCCGATACTCCGCTCCCTGTCCTCTCTCCGATACTCCGCTCTCTGTCCTCTCCCCGATACTCCGCTCTCTGTCCTCTCTCCGATACTCCGCTCCCTGTCCTCTCTCCGATACTCCGCTCTCTGTCCTCTCTCCGATACTCCGCTCTCTGTCCTCTCTCCGATACTCCGCTCTCTGTCCTCTCTCCGATACTCCGCTCTCTGTCCTCTCTCCGATACTCCGCTCTCTGTCCTCTCTCCGATACTCCGCTCTCTGTCCTCTCTCCGATACTCCGCTCTCTGTCCTCTCTCCGATACTCCGCTCCCTGTCCTCTCTCCGATACTCCGCTCTCTGTCCTCTCTCCGATACTCCGCTCTCTGTCCTCTCTCCGATACTCCGCTCTCTGTCCTCTCTCCGATACTCCGCTCCCTGTCCTCTCTCCGATACTCCGCTCCCTGTCCTCTCCCCGATACTCCGCTCTCTGTCCTCTCTCCGATACTCCGCTCCCTGTCCTCTCTCCGATACTCCGCTCCCTGTCCTCTCTCCGATACTCCGCTCCCTGTCCTCTCTCCGATACTCCGCTCCCTGTCCTCTCTCCGATACTCCGCTCTCTGTCCTCTCTCCGATACTCCGCTCCCTGTCCTCTCTCCGATACTCCGCTCCCTGTCCTCTCTCCGATACTCCGCTCTCTGTCCTCTCTCCGATACTCCGCTCTCTGTCCTTTCTCCGATAATCTGCTTTCTGTCCTCTCTCCGATACTCCGCTCCCTGTCCTCTCTCCGATACTCCGCTCTCTGTCCTCTCTCCGATACTCCGCTCCCTGTCCTCTCTCCGATACTCCGCTCTCTGTCCTCTCTCCGATACTCCGCTCTCTGTCCTCTCTCCGATACTCCGCTCCCTGTCCTCTCTCCGATACTCCGCTCTCTGTCCTCTCTCCGATACTCCGCTCTCTGTCCTCTCTCCGATACTCCGCTCCCTGTCCTCTCTCCGATACTCCGCTCTCTGTCCTCTCTCCGATACTCCGCTCCCTGTCCTCTCTCCGATACTCCGCTCTCTGTCCTCTCTCCGATACTCCGCTCTCTGTCCTCTCCCCGATACTCCGCTCTCTGTCCTCTCTCCGATACTCCGCTCTCTGTCCTCTCTCCGATACTCCGCTCCCTGTCCTCTCTCCGATACTCCGCTCTCTGTCCTCTCTCCGATACTCCGCTCCCTGTCCTCTCTCCGATACTCCGCTCTCTGTCCTCTCTCCGATACTCCGCTCTCTGTCCTCTCCCCGATACTCCGCTCCCTGTCCTCTCCCCGATACTCCGCTCTCTGTCCTCTCTCCGATACTCCGCTCTCTGTCCTCTCCCCGATACTCCGCTCTCTGTCCTCTCTCCGATACTCCGCTCCCTGTCCTCTCCCCGATACTCCGCTCTCTGTCCTCTCCCCGATACTCCGCTCTCTGTCCTCTCTCCGATACTCCGCTCCCTGTCCTCTCTCCGATACTCCGCTCTCTGTCCTCTCTCCGATACTCCGCTCCCTGTCCTCTCCCCGATACTCCGCTCTCTGTCCTCTCCCCGATACTCCGCTCTCTGTCCTCTCTCCGATACTCCGCTCTCTGTCCTCTCTCCGATACTCCGCTCTCTGTCCTCTCTCCGATACTCCGCTCTCTGTCCTCTCTCCGATACTCCGCTCCCTGTCCTCTCTCCGATACTCCGCTCTCTGTCCTCTCTCCGATACTCCGCTCCCTGTCCTCTCTCCGATACTCCGCTCCCTGTCCTCTCTCCGATACTCCGCTCCCTGTCCTCTCTCCGATACTCCGCTCCCTGTCCTCTCTCCGATACTCCGCTCTCTGTCCTCTCTCCGATACTCCGCTCCCTGTCCTCTCTCCGATACTCCGCTCTCTGTCCTCTCTCCGATACTCCGCTCCCTGTCCTCTCCCCGATACTCCGCTCTCTGTCCTCTCCCCGATACTCCGCTCTCTGTCCTCTCTCCGATACTCCGCTCTCTGTCCTCTCTCCGATACTCCGCTCTCTGTCCTCTCTCCGATACTCCGCTCCCTGTCCTCTCTCCGATACTCCGCTCCCTGTCCTCTCTCCGATACTCCGCTCCCTGTCCTCTCTCCGATACTCCGCTCCCTGTCCTCTCTCCGATACTCCGCTCCCTGTCCTCTCTCCGATACTCCGCTCCCTGTCCTCTCTCCGATACTCCGCTCCCTGTCCTCTCTCCGATACTCCGCTCCCTGTCCTCTCTCCGATACTCCACTCTCTGTCCTCTCTCCGATACTCCGCTCCCTGTCCTCTCTCCGATACTCCGCTCTCTGTCCTCTCTCCGATACTCCGCTCTCTGTCCTCTCTCCGATACTCCGCTCCCTGTCCTCTCCCCGATACTCCGCTCCCTGTCCTCTCTCCGATACTCCACTCTCTGTCCTCTCTCCGATACTCCGCTCCCTGTCCTCTCTCCGATACTCCGCTCTCTGTCCTCTCTCCGATACTCCGCTCTCTGTCCTCTCTCCGATACTCCGCTCTCTGTCCTCTCTCCGATACTCCGCTCTCTGTCCTCTCTCCGATACTCCGCTCCCTGTCCTCTCTCCGATACTACGCTCCCTGTCCTCTCTCCGATACTCCGCTCTCTGTCCTCTCTCCGATACTCCGCTCTCTGTCCTCTCTCCGATACTCCGCTCTCTGTCCTCTCTCCGATATTCCGCTCCTTGTCCTCTCTCCGATACTCCGCTCCCTGTCCTCTCTCCGATACTCCGCTCTCTGTCCTCTCTCCGATACTCCGCTCTCTGTCCCCGCTCCGATACTCCGCTCTCTGTCCTCTCTCCGATACTCCGCTCCCTGTCCTCTCTCCGATACTCCGCTCTCTGTCCTCTCTCCGATACTCCGCTCCCTGTCCTCTCTCCGATACTCCGCTCCCTGTCCTCTCTCCGATACTCCGCTCTCTGTCCTCTCTCCGATACTCCGCTCTCTGTCCTCTCCCCGATACTCCGCTCTCTGTCCTCTCTCCGATACTCCGCTCCCTGTCCTCTCTCCGATACTCCGCTCTCTGTCCTCTCTCCGATACTCCGCTCCCTGTCCTCACTCCGATACTCCGCTCTCTGTCCTCTCTCCGATACTCCGCTCTCTGTCCTCTCTCCGATACTCCGCTCTCTGTCCTCTCTCCGATACTCCGCTCTCTGTCCTCTCTCCGATACTCCGCTCCCTGTCCTCTCTCCGATACTCCGCTCCCTGTCCTCTCTCCGATACTCCGCTCTCTGTCCTCTCTCCGATACTCCGCTCTCTGTCCTCTCCCCGATACTCCGCTCCCTGTCCTCTCTCCGATACTCCGCTCCCTGTCCTCTCTCCGATACTCCGCTCTCTGTCCTCTCTCCGATACTCCGCTCCCTGTCCTCTCTCCGATACTCCGCTCTCTGTCCTCTCTCCGATACTCCGCTCCCTGTCCTCTCTCCGATACTCCGCTCCCTGTCCTCTCCCCGATACTCCGCTCCCTGTCCTCTCTCCGATACTCCGCTCCCTGTCCTCTCTCCGATACTCCGCTCTCTGTCCTCTCTCCGATACTCCGCTCCCTGCCCTCTCTCCGATACTCCGCTCTCTGTCCTCTCTCCGATACTCCGCTCCCTGCCCTCTCTCCGATACTCCGCTCCCTGCCCTCTCTCCGATACTCCGCTCCCTGTCCTCTCTCCGATACTCCGCTCTCTGTCCTCTCTCCGATACTCCGCTCTCTGTCCTCTCTCCGATACTCCGCTCTCTGTCCTCTCTCCGATACTCCGCTCTCTGTCCTCTCTCCGATACTCCGCTCTCTGTCCTCTCTCCGATACTCCGCTCCCTGCCCTCTCTCCGATACTCCGCTCTCTGTCCTCTCTCCGATACTCCGCTCTCTGTCCTCTCTCCGATACTCCGCTCTCTGTCCTCTCTCCGATACTCCGCTCCCTGTCCTCTCTCCGATACTCCGCTCCCTGCCCTCTCTCCGATACTCCGCTCTCTGTCCTCTCTCCGATACTCCGCTCTCTGTCCTCTCTCCGATACTCCGCTCCCTGCCCTCTCTCCGATACTCCGCTCTCTGTCCTCTCTCCGATACTCCGCTCTCTGTCCTCTCTCCGATACTCCGCTCTCTGTCCTCTCTCCGATACTCCGCTCCCTGTCCTCTCTCCGATACTCCGCTCCCTGCCCTCTCTCCGATACTCCGCTCTCTGTCCTCTCTCCGATACTCCGCTCTCTGTCCTCTCTCCGATACTCCGCTCCCTGCCCTCTCTCCGATACTCCGCTCTCTGTCCTCTCTCCGATACTCCGCTCTCTGTCCTCTCTCCGATACTCCGCTCTCTGTCCTCTCTCCGATACTCCGCTCCCTGTCCTCTCTCTGATACTCCGCTCCCTGTCCTCTCTCCGATACTCCGCTCTCTGTCCTCTCTCCGATACTCCGCTCCCTGTCCTCTCTCTGATACTCCGCTCCCTGTCCTCTCTCCGATACTCTGCTCTCTGTCCTCTCTCTGATACTCCGCTCCCTGTCCTCTCTCCGATACTCCGCTCTCTGTCCTCTCTCTGATACTCCGCTCCCTGTCCTCTCTCCGATACTCCGCTCTCTGTCCTCTCTCCGATACTCCGCTCCCTGTCCTCTCTCCGATACTCCGCTCTCTGTCCTCTCTCCGATACTCCGCTCTCTGTCCTCTCTCCGATACTCCGCTCTCTGTCCTCTCTCCGATACTCCGCTCTCTGTCCTCTCTCCGATACTCCGCTCCCTGTCCTCTCTCCGATACTCCGCTCTCTGTCCTCTCTCCGATACTCCGCTCCCTGTCCTCTCTCCGATACTCCGCTCTCTGTCCTCTCTCCGATACTCCGCTCCCTGTCCTCTCTCCGATACTCCGCTCCCTGTCCACTCTCCGATACTCCGCTCTCTGTCCTCTCTCCGATACTCCGCTCCCTGTCCTCTCTCCGATACTCCGCTCCCTGTCCTCTCTCCGATACTCCGCTCCCTGTCCTCTCTCCGATACTCCGCTCCCTGTCCACTCTCCGATACTCCGCTCTCTGTCCTCTCTCCGATACTCCGCTCCCTGTCCACTCTCCGATACTCCGCTCTCTGTCCTCTCTCCGATACTCCGCTCCCTGTCCTCTCTCCGATACTCCGCTCTCTGTCCTCTCCCCGATACTCCGCTCTCTGTCCTCTCTCCGATACTCCGCTCCCTGCCCTCTCTCCGATACTCCGCTCTCTGTCCTCTCTCCGATACTCCGCTCCCTGTCCTCTCTCCGATACTCCGCTCTCTGTCCTCTCTCCGATACTCCGCTCTCTGTCCTCTCTCCGATTCTCCGCTCTCTGTCCTCTCTCCGATACTCCGCTCTCTGTCCTCTCTCCGATACTCCGCTCTCTGTCCTCTCTCCGATACTCCGCTCTCTGTCCTCTCTCCGATACTCCGCTCCCTGTCCTCTCCCCGATACTCCGCTCTCTGTCCTCTCTCCGATACTCCGCTCCCTGTCCTCTCTCCCGATACTCCGCTCTCTGTCCTCTCTCCGATACTCCGCTCCCTGTCCTCTCCCCGATACTCCGCTCTCCTGTCCTCTCTCCGATACTCCGCTCCCTGTCCTCTCTCCGATACTCCGCTCTCTGTCCTCTCTCCCGATACTCTGCTCCCTGTCCTCTCTCCGATACTCCGCTCCTGTCCTCTCTCA